>NW_008239324.1:13344498-13349498 GCF_000691975.1 Corvus brachyrhynchos
CGGCGCCCCTCCCCCCGCCGGGTGACATGTCCCTGCCACTGCCCAGCCTCCCGCAGAGAGGGGCCCACTGCTGCCTGACAAATTGGATGGGACTTCACTCCCAAACTCCCTGCCAAGAGGCCTCACAGTCAAGTGTCTGTCTTCTCCAAGTCGCGCTGAAGTGATGGCTCTGACACGGCGCTCACGCCATTTAATGACACATTTAATGCAAAATGATCGGGGAACATGAGATTTATGGAACTTAAAAGACAGACACAGGCACTTGCCACCTGGCCTTATTTTTATCCTTATATTTCCAAAACAAGCATTATCATTAAACATCAAATAGGCATTTCTCTTGCAACTAGTACCTACTAATCTTTTATAATCAATTACCTTGTGCAATTATGTTTGTTTGCTTCTAATTATAACTAATTATGCTTCTAAATATTTTCTTTAGATTACGAAGAGAATAAAAATAGGGGCAGAGGAAAGTGAGACTAGATTTTGATTATTAAAAGGGAAACATTTAATTAATTACTTAACTGGAATAATCAGCAAACACCCATTTAAACTTTCCAGACAGAACACTTTACAAAAATACTCCCCACTTCACCCTCAACATATGTTGAACATAAAAGTTTCACAAGTTATGAAACTTTTGGAACACCTCCTGTCTCTCTTCATTTCATAGAGCAAAAAGGCTTCTGGTTTGTTAACACTCTCTGGACAGCAATCACATTTTTATATATCTCTGATACCTGCATGAATTAAGTACTATACAAGATTATTAATTAGTATGAAGGTCCCTTTTTCTTGTCCAGACCAAACTCAATAAACTGCTTTGTGTATTGTTACAGAAGGTGTTCTTGACATTTTTTTTAACCTAGTATTCATGACAATTTAGGTAAAATTTTGAAACATAAGATGCTTCACACCTAGGAAAACTGTCCCAAAAATACCCTCAACCCTAGGAGATTCATTGAGAATTCCCCCATGGATATTGCCCAAATTATTCTCCACATTACGGGAACACAATGACATTGCTTATGGATTTTCATCTCACATGTTCTGATGGTAAAAAGATGCAGAACCTCATCCACAGAGAATATAAAAGCAGCTTTTTGCACAATCAAAAGAAGATGTCAATTCTCTATTAGAAAGAAACAATTAAAACTAGATAATGACTATGAACAGCTCTGACCTGCTGAGAGCCTGAAGGCTTTGCTTCACTCAGGACTCCACTTCTGACTGCGGGTCAGCCCTACGCAAACAAAGCCTTAACAGAAATGTTACAGAGGAAATAATAGCCATTTCCAATGATAATACACAATTTTAGCACCTACGCTTGGCTGATTTAGGTGGTCGGCTAACATGTCAAACAGCCTGCCTTAGTTAGGTGAGCCTTTAATGGGTAACTGGCAGACTCTGGCAGACTTATTTCTGTTTTAGATTTGGTTTGTCATTGGATATCCATTACCTGCCATTCATCTTTGATCTCTTTGGACAGGCCTGATCAAAAGATGTCATTTGACCTACTCCACTTGGCAGAAACTTGTATGACTCTCATAAAGGGGGCACCCCAGCTATAAATAAAATGACATTATTATTTTTCTGTCCTATCATGTAGAAGAGACAATTATGATAATGCAGTGTCTGTCACTTGGAGCCCAGCAAATTGCTAGCTCTCACGCAACTGTTTAGCTTTCTTATTTGTTTTTTGTCTGTTTTCCTCCATTTCAAGTTGAAAATAAAACAGAATTGAAATCACTAATGCTCTGCCTCACACTCTGACAGTCTCAGGGTTTCCTTTTATGGGACTGACGTGCAGATGTGACCATCAGACTGCTTGTCAGTGGTGGGCGGTGGTTAAGTGCTGTGTTGGCAGCACATCCCAACAATGGAATCAGGTTTATACTTCATTTCCACCTCTGCACACGAGCAACTGTCTGAATGCAGTACTGGTAGACATTACAACAAACAGATACAATCGGAGAGAGTTTATTGTATCTTTAATAAAGAACAATAGAGGAAATGTATGAGCCCTCTCTCTATTGCCAGGGGGCTTAGGCGTGAGAAGGGGGTTCTGGGAAGGATGACAACAAGCCAACTGTCAGGATGTTGGTTGTCTTGGGGTCTTTTTCTGAGTACACCCCATTCCTGTGCCTTCCCATCTCTAGCAGAGCACGCTGTGTCCATGTCCACACGTGCAGGGAGCAGAGCATGTCCAAGCTCCTGTCTGCTCGCTCCGTGCCCACGTGCATCCGTGTGCCTGGGCACTAACGAGCTCTTTGCCACTGGCCTGAGCCTCTTCACAGCCTCCTGGCTGAAACTGCCCTTCCCACACACAACCTTCCACCAGCTAATGCTCACCATCTCCTCTGTGTTCTCCAGGCAGAGGTTCCCAGCAATGCTACCCACAGCACTGGGCCAGGGGAACCCAAGCTGCAGCAAAGGCCACTGTGGCACTCAGCTGCCCAACCCCACGAGCCCCTTGGCAGGGGACAGCCCCCGGCCCTGCTCGGCCTCCACAACACACACCCACAACAGCACACAAACAGCCACATACCAGTCATCCCTTTCCTACAGCAAAACATTGGACAGTTAGTCCACAATTAATTACAGGCCTTCACTATGGGCAAACTGCAAAACCAACAGCGAGCAAAATCATGCGTACTTTCAATCTCCTTGGGTAGAACAATCCCCAAAGATTCTACAACACAAAAATCTATGTACCTTCCTTTTTACTTGTTCTGCTTGCTCTTACACAGGCTTGATGTGCTGCTGCCAGTAAACAGCTCCCTGACTGAGATGCTGAGAGACAACTAAAACTGTTAAGGGCTTGTAAAGACCAACTAGTTACTCCTCATTAATTATTTGTAATTAATTATTCATGATTAATTTGTGCCAGAACAGGAATGTTTTATTCTGAATTAATTTAATTCATTTCAAAATTGCTACTTTAAATTGCCACCCTACCATAACGCGATATAATCTCTCTCTGTAGACAAGCCCTAAAATATTAAAAAAGCATTTAAAACAAAGGAAAAGCTGCGTGTTCTCTCACAGAAACACACGGTGCCTGCCGGCCTTGCAAAGTACTTTGTCTGCTCATCTAAAAGCAACCTGGACAAAATGGAGCCTCTCCAGTGGCCTAGAATATTTTTGCAATAGGGAAAACAAGGAAAATATTTCAGATCAAACTTGGAAGTGGCTTGGAGCAGTTCCCTGATGACAGATCTCACTCATGCTACACAGAGAGCAACTGAGAACAACGAGGTTCTCCTTGGCCAAGGCTACACTGAAAAGCACAAGGGATCTGGGCATCAGTAAGATACAATAACAAAGGAATACTAGAAACAAAACCAGAGAATAGGAATTGTAAGGCACTTCTTAAAGATGGAAAACATCTAGATCTTTTTCTCATGAACTTAAGGATACTACAAAAAAAGCAGATAGCAGGACTTAATAAAATTCAAGTACATTTGGCAAGGCAGCCTTTCCTGTTGCAATAGTGCATGTTATTCTCCTAATGCATCACAAACGTGTGCCTTCAACAAAGCACAATTCTTTCAAGTAGGCTTCTTTATTACAAAGTTTAGCTTCTCAATAACATATACTGAAAAGAGGAAAGATACACAGACCACTAATTTCTCCAGTTTGAGTTTGTACTGTCCAGAAATGCTCAGCAGAGACGGGAACCAAAACAGGTGCTAGGCAAGTACTGCTACAGAGTGACCCTGGCCATCCTCACCTATTCCTGCTTTTAAAACCAACCAAGGACGCAGACTGCTCTCATACAAAGAAACTTCTAGGACATTAACTCCACAACTCAGCTAGAATCACTAAACATACAAAAAACAGAGTCCTTAGTTTTTAACATATTACCTCTTTTACCTCTTTTAGACTGCAGTCAAAAAGCACATAGAGTACACATAGATACACATAGAGTATCTTATTTTTAGGACCTTATCATTAAGGAGCGGCCTTGACAGACAATTGCCCCACAAGTCTCACCAATACCTTCTGAGCAGGCATTCCAGTCCAAACACTTACATGATTTTAATTTTTTTTAAACTCATGACAGAGCTTTCTGACTGCCTTTGGAGAAGGCAGATAAGTGGACAATACCACAGTGATCTTAAAGGAAAGAGTTGGTCTCAGTGAAAGGAGACTTCTCTTCTTGGCATGGGATAATGTACTAAGATTTAAATATAAAAGGGCATGGAAAAGTGAAACAGAAAGTACCACTTGGAAAACAAGTTCATCAGTCACATTAGAGGAAGTGAAGCAGCACAATGATGGCTAATCCCAGATACAAACTTCTGAAGTTAATTGAAAAGCATCCTCCAAAGGTACTTTCTCCCTCTGCCAGTTCTGCAAAGCTGAACCAAAGGCAGCTCCTGCACACAGATCTGTCCTTGGAAAAGGATGGACAAACTGCCTGGTTGAATTCCATCGTTTACTGCTCAGCCTTTTTAAAGGCAAAGGGAGCATTTCCTCACATCCAACCCCACACATCCATCTGCATTTCTCCAGCTAAGACTTATTTCTAAGCAGTTACAGCTACATTGCAGCAAGTGCCAACCTTATTTCAGTATAAGAACGCACTATTTTGATTTAACACACTGCAAGCTGCACTACATTGCTACAAAAATGACCAGAGTTACACTAGTTTAAAAGCACAGCTTTAGTTAAACCAACACAGATTCGTGTGCAAGCACCAAACTGCCTCATCATCACAGGTATCACCCACCTGGCTCACTGAGCACTCTGATTTGTTACAGCTGCCTGCTTTGTAACTCTCTCTCCAAAACTTCTATCAGATTTGGTGATCCTGCCCCAGAAAAACAATCACTTTTCACAGAAGAAGAACGGTCAGTTCCTCTACACAAACAGACTTAATTTCCTCCCTCTCCTACTCCTCTCAGGTACTGCTGCAAGTGCACGTCCATCTCACAGTCTGTCCAAACCCCTCCAGCATCCCACTTACAGGAGATATCTGTCTGTGTCAATGGCTT
>NW_008239324.1:13354498-13361728 GCF_000691975.1 Corvus brachyrhynchos
TCATTCTGGGTTTCTTTTCATTTTATTTTTTAATTATTTTTCATGTTCTGGTTGCCATCTGTTGATAAAAGATGGTTGTACAAAACTCACAGTACTACACAATGGGAACTTTTTTTGTGCAATTCTATTCATAAAAAAGGGGGGAAAACAGTCTAAAAGCATTGCACCTCTCTACACTACGGATCATTAGATGGTTCATTGTACAGATGGATATAAATTAGCCACTTTTGGAACAAAATCCCTCTCTCTTTTTTTTTTTTTTTTTTCACAAGATACTTATTTTGGGTAATTTTTAGTATCATGAATAATAGAACAAAAAAAATCCACTTTCTGCCACATCTTCTATTATTCTTGTTCTTTTATTTAAAACAATGTAAGACAATTATGATAAAAGATGTATCAACATATAGAGCAATTATGTCATAAACCACCTTCTGCTCAGAAACTTAGCTGAAAGTTCATTCAGTCAAGCACACGAGCCTGCCAAACCCTCGAAATGAAAACTCTATTAACAAGAGCCCGTTGTGAAAGGAGGTGTACAACCTGAGGAATGCCAGACTGATAGGTGCAGAATGCTCTAAGCACCACCCAAATCCCTTAGCCTCACTGGCAGAGCATTTGCAGCCTTCCCTGGCACAGCTACACCTCCACGCAGCGACCGTGCATGTGGCTGAACACACATGAACGTGTCCAGGCACGCTTTTTTCACATTTTGTGTTTTGCTTGTATTGATCATTTGATCTAAAAATAGATGTATTTTGTTCATGAACTAACACTTCCCTTAAGGCAGAAAATAAGTAGGAACATGCCTGCAGAAATAATGTTATTAACATGAAAAACAACAAGAAAAGTACCTCTTGTAAAACACACTGAAGAACAATGCTTGGCAACAAGCAGAGGAGCACTTGGTTTTCATACGATTTCTAAAAGTAACCAGTCATGCTGTCATTAAAGAAACACCACTGAGAAAGCAACAGAAATGTGCCCACAAATATTAAAGAAATTTATTTTTCAATCTTCTAAATAATAGTCTAAAGAAATAACTTTTTTTCAGCAGAAAAAAAAAACCAAAACAACTGAAAAGAAATCCCAAGTCCTTATATACAATTACAGCACTGGGGCAAACTTAAAACCAAACAAAAAATGAAAAGCATAAAATGCAAAGATTTTGGATGCCCAGCATCACAGCACATGTTACACTGCACAACATACGAGTTTGTCTGGAGGGGCAGAGGGTCACTAACTCAGCACATACACTGTGCCACGAGGAAGAAAGGCAGCTTGATCTCCGAATTTCAAATTTCCTTGCTTATCTCAGTTGAATCACAATATATCTTGATAGAGAACTGGTATCAACCTTTCCTACTGCACCTTGATAAAGGCAAGAGGGAGAGATTTTATGTACATGCTGCAGAGCAGAAAACTGCACGTATGAACCACAGCTTTATGTATAAAATACATCCCTTACTGTAACATACATAACAGCCTTGTTTGGAAAACATAATGAAATTTCAGAAAGAAGAATTCAGCATTTGCACAAAAAGCAGAACTCTGCTGCAGCCTAGGCATGTGTCTGTCTCTTCCCACAGCCTGCATTTCCTAAAACTGCATTCAAGGACTTTAGCAAAGCACAATCCAGGATATTATTGCTACTTTATGTTAAAACAGTAAGAGCCACTGGGTGTTACTTTGATTTGAATACAAGTGGAAAGAGTTTTGATACAGCCGAGTATTGATATCACCTCTCTCTGCAAACCCTGCCTGGAGCCAGACGAGTATTCACGTAAATACTTGTTTACAGATTTTTAAGACATATATGCACACATGACAAAAGTTCTTAAGGCAAGCCATGCCTTTCATCTCCCTGCTCGCAGAGCCCAGGGCACAGCCCAAGCCCCTGGAGGGTCAGGTGTCCCCCGGGCTGGGGCTGCACTGGGGGCAGGTGAGACCACCCCTGCCCTGCGGCGAGTCCCCAGCACTCGCGGTGACCAGGGGCAGCCTGGGGGAGAACACACAGGAGTCTTCTCTCCATGCACCATGTCCATATGGACACCAGTCTCCAAATCCGCCCTACTGACCAAAAAGGTGAATTTATGACTTGGGGACCTGTCATGAGCACAGCTATTCAGGTGGTGTTCATGCTACACTGGTGCACTTCCCATGGAGCTGGGACAAGTCAGAAGCACAGGACTCCAGGAGGAGGCACAAATCCACACACTGTTGATCTGAGTAACTCCACGAGCTCTTCACAGCTATTAAAGTCCATCACATACAACACTAACAAGAGCAAATGGCCAGGCAACCTACGTGACTGTATCTTGATACATCACACAATAGCTTCATTTAGCTTAATGCAATACATTACAAAGCCAGCACAGAAGTTAACATTAGCCAACAACATAATGGACAGATAAGTGTCTCACCATGGTTAAGAACATACACAGGTTCCATTATAAGATCTATTTTTAGCCCCTCCTTTGCTCCCTCTACTCAAATTGTATGAATAGCAAAATTGGTGAGCTTGAAAATACTAAGCTTAAGTCAAAGGAAAAAAAAATGTTCCTGAGAAGTCATGGAAAAAATGGACAACTTGTTTTAACTTAGACATCACTCTGAATTCTGTAATAAAATTGTAAGGACACCAGGGGAATGCACAATTTTCCATTTGCTACCCGGCTATAATTCACCATTAGGTTCATTGTGGGAGAACCAATATTTCCTTAATTGATATTGTATAAAATCTGCCTTTTGGATGCTGAAAGGTCCTATCTTCTTGCCTCAATTTTCAGCATTCTTCAAATTAGAGTCCTGACCACAGGAGCAACAGGCATGTTGCAAAATAACAGACAACTGATTTTTTTTCCTGCTGCCAAATACTCCAGTTACTATTAGGTTCATTGAAAATTAACTTATATACAGATTTATTTAGTAAACCTTTCTCAACTAAAGCCACCACTGTACATTATGTATTCAGTAAACTTTGTCCCAAAGATTCCTTGAGATACCAAGGTAATTATGTGGCAATTCTTACAAAGAATGAAGGCAAAATAATTTTGAATACATAGGTCTATTTTTAAAAATCATAAACATAAAAACACATTGTGCCATTTTATTATCAAAAGAGGTTGAAAATTTGCAGAGCTCTGTTTTTCTTTTCTGAAACTGACTGAAGGAAGCTTTAACTTCAGAAAGGAGATGGAGTTTAGCTGCAACCCGTGTTATGTGTCCTCCACAAAAAGCCTGAAGAGTTTGCTCCATGAATTGTGAAAAACTTGAATAAAAAATTAATAGTTTTTACGTTACATTACTATAGTCAGAAACCTTAAGAAAACCCTACCAGAGATCTGAGCTTGTGAGACAGCAGTAAAAAATCCTGATGAGAGCCAGGAGTTTTAAAGTTTATTCCAAGCTCTGATTTGCTCTGTGATTTCAGCCAACCCATTTCATCCCTTTCACCTTCTCTTTCTCAGTAATTACTGCAATAACCAATAAGCTCCACTATACACCTTTGGGTCAAGTTCCCTGTAGGTTTAAAAGCAACTCTGTTGATTTTAATGGAATTGCATAGTAATGCAGATTCTGGCTTTCATATTGGGATGTTATAATTAATTAATGCTTAAGAAATTCTTTGCAATCATCTGTAGTAATAAGATACACAAGTGCAGGTATTGTTGATGTATTGGAAGCACTCAGGGAAAATAAATCAATATACAGTGTGCATAATCTGCAAGTGCTGCAGGTGATCTCCTCGTGTCAGAAGGAGCGTGTGACAAAGGTGACAATAAGTTTGCATGTCTTCCCATGTTTGTTGTCAGAAATGTTGGTCCTTACTAACTCAAGCGCTTGAACTTTTCCAGGTTTTCTGTGATGCTAACACCACTGATAAATCCATCATCACATGGATTTCAGCTCTCAACAGAAACACTCTGATTCCAGGCTATTTCACTCCACCTGCCTTCCAAGGGGTGCAGGAGAACAGCATCCCATGCTGTGGCTCATGCTCATCATGAGGTGAAAGGTGTGGAGAGGGCAGGAACAGCTGCCTGGTCCCACCACTGCCCTCCTACACTGCCTGGCCACGAGCAAGGAGCCTTCAGCCACCCAGTGCTACCCCAGGATGGGCCTCAACACCTCATGATTCAACCCCAGCTGGCACGAAAGGACCACATGGCCACGTGCTCATGCCCCAGGTGGGATGGGAGGAGACTCAGAAAGAAGGTAAAACCCCTGAGTTAGGAACAGTTTAACAACTGAAATAATAATAACAATAATAATAGCAATATTATAATAATAATAATAATAATAATTGCAATAATGCAGTGAAAAGGGAGACAACAAAAAGAGAGAGAAAAAAATAAACCCCAGAACAACTCCAGCCTGTACCCAAGCAACAAGCAGTGGCTCCCAGCCAACTCCTCCAGTTTATACACTGAGCCTGATGTTCTGTGGCATGGAATATCCCTTTGGCCAGTTTGGGTCAGCTGTCCTGGCCATGCTCCCTCACAGCTTCTTGTGCCCCTCCTCACTGGCCGAGCATGGGACACTGAGAAGCCCTTGACTTGGGGTGAGCACTACTCAGCAGCACCTAAAACATCCGTGTGTTACCCACGATATTGTCATTCTAAAATCCAAAACGCAGCACCGTAGCAGCTACTAGGAAGAAAATTAACTCTATGCCAGCCAAAGCCAGGACAACATCAGTGATTAGTGATTTTGTACTGCCACACAAGACAATCTTTTTTGTTAAAAATAAAATTACTTCCCACACTTTATTCAATTTGCACAGCAAAACCTGAAATGTGATGGTTTATAAAAATTAAGGTCCTTTCTTTATAAACTGCATGAACACAACCATTCAGCTAAAACAGATAAACCTCACCTTTATTTGTATAATTGTAAAAATTGCCTTTTCCCCTTGAAGTTGAGATTTTCAAAGACTCATGTAAGTGAAATGCCCAGTTCATAACAAAATTAAAATTTCAGGATTTGATTAAGAAAATCCTTTAGAACTGGCTAAAAAATGACAGCAGTCAACAAAGGATTTTCAAACTGTCTTCTACCAGCATTCAGTCCAGAGTTTTACAGCCAGGTAATGAACTGCTGAACATGGCACGAAAACCCTGCAGCAAGTTTTGCTGAGGCAATGGGCACTGTCAAAATATTCTACCTCACCTCACAATGTGATGTTATGTAAACTGTTTTCATTCTTGGCAAGTAAGGAAAAAAGGCAATATTTAGAGAAAATTAACTAATGTGGACTAAATTATCCTGTGACCTCTTCAAGAAAAGGCCCATGTCCTGTATTAAGTACAAAGGGACCCCGGTTCTGAGCAGGGCCTCTGGTTACCACTGCAATAAACATAAAGAATAACAGTAGGTTCAGACATAAAGAGTTGTTTTAATACCCCTGCACTCTGTCAAGGTAGTGGACATCAAAAGAAACACAAGAAATAATGCAGAAATGATAACTGCTGTTAGGTTCTATGAACAGCCCATTCCTTTATCACAAAGCGTTACCCATACAGCATCAATTACAGTTCTTCCAGACACTACCGGTTCAAAGAAAACTGGAGAGGTAGGGAAAAGGGATGAAGTTTAATAAACAAGGGCCATGTTGGCTTTTGGTGAAAAATACATTGTACTATTCATTTAGGAGATCATGAGGAAAGCAAACCTCTGGGGGTATGCAAAAACTGATCCTGGATAAATGAGCCGATTCTGACATTCTAGCAGGAAAGAAAGCAAAGAAATCATAATTTTATGAGAGCATCTTTCTAACAGGGATGGTTAAGACAAGTGCTGATGAGATGTCCCTAAACATTACATGGGCATCATCAACTACCTGTTAGTTTGTTTTGGTTTTTTTAAAAGATGAATTAAATAAATCACGGTTCTTGAACATTATTTGCCAAAAGCAAAAAAAAAAAAAACCAAAAACCAAAAACCCCAAAAATTCCAGTTACCTGCTGCACTACTTGCTGTATAGAAACACCTCTTACATGCATTTGCAGTACCTGCACATGACTATTGCAGCAGTGACCTCTGATTTTATAAGCATCCCACTGTACCTGTAACAGCAGCAAGTTCAGAATGAGCACCGCGCCACAAATTAAATACCCACGTTTAAGCTTTTTAAGCTCTGAGACATAATCACTGAATAAAGAAAGTAAAACCTCTACTACATGGAAGAAAAGAATCCTAAATAGCTTTGTGAAATGCATACCCTGCAATATAAGAATTTTATATGGTTATCTTACACATTAAGATCCATTGTTGGAAACAGAATTAGAAAAAAAAACCTTCAAAGCGAAAGCAAATTTGAAATGTAATCTTTCTTACACGAGTATCCCTATTTTGAAAGTAGTTCATAAAACACTTCATGGCACAAAGGAAACCAAAATAGTGTTAGTGTAGCCTTCTAGAGAGATTAACCTGCAACATATCCCAGTGTCTGAAATCAAACATCTGCATTATTTGATCTAATGCTATTAATAAACATGAAAGCTCTGGCACCTGTGAGAGAGTGAAAAATGGAACACAGAAGTATCTTTTAATTAAATATATTAATGGTAAATAGCACTTCAGCAAGGGAGTTTTATTTTATTTTTTTTAATTTGGCTGTAGACTAAATATACACTCAAGTAACTTTTAATTATTTCAATATATATTCAGGTAACTTTTCTGGTTTATTTGTTTACAAACTGACTTGTTCCCTGAAGTCTCAGCTATCACGTGCCCAGCAGCAGGTACAGCCCAGCTCTGCTACAGGACGGGAAAGAGGAGCAAGCCCTCAATGGAACTGCCCCCAAGAACCTGTGTGACCCCTGCTCTGGAAACGCAGGGCATGGCTGAGAACACGGGGCTTGTGACACTGCGGGCTTGGGAAAGGTGTCCTCACACAAAGCTCTTCAGGGGGCGACAGCACAGCCTGCCAGGTGTAAATCCATGGCACACAAGGCTGGCAAAGCCGCCACGAGCTGCCCTCTTCTGCATGCTTTCCATCCTTTGCCCTTGCCCAGGCAGGAGGTCATGGCACCAGCAGCACGGCAGCAGCAGGACAGACAACCACAAAACCCTGACAGTGGTCCTTCAGCTCCTCCCGGGCGCTGCTTTGCCTCCCCCAGACCCTCCACCTCCAGCCCCAGCTACTGTGCCGGGAAGTGGCAACCAGAAATTCTGTGCCCGGGAATGAGTTGTGTACCCTTCCCACAGGCTTCAGTCGGAGGGGGG
>NW_008239324.1:13361771-13380986 GCF_000691975.1 Corvus brachyrhynchos
AGCAGGAGGGAGAAGAGAAATCCTTAATTCAAGATACAAAGAAAATATGTATTAAACAGCTCTGTTGTGTTAATGAAACCTGTATTTTAAAGAGATGGAGAACACGGACCATTATAACGTGAGGCTCTGCTTGACCGTTTAACTGATTTACAGATCCGCCCAGTGAGAACGCAGGAGTTCATTTAGTGAAATGTATGTATGAGATTAACAATCAAGGAAAGGCTAAAATTAAAATGAAGAATGAGGAGAACATTAACAATAAGAATTTTCAAGCGCAGAAAATGCTGGGTAAAGCAGTTACATAGCGGGAATGCAGGAAACTGGTGGTTTATTTTCTTGGGATTGTGCATGTTCTGATCCCACACAGTCTGAGACATATTTTTCAACAACAAGCTGATACATTTTTTGTCCCATCATTATGGATTTTGACAACGTCATTTTGGAACCGTGGTTACTAAGATATCAATAATTAAGTGCTTTCACACTTCGCTCTTGTGAATACTGGCAACTTATCTTTGTCCTCCAAAGAAGCTAATGGTATAATGGGCAAAACATCAAGAATAATTAAGGAAAATGCTGGTATAAATTCCATCAGAAAAAAAAATACAACTTTGTGCACAGTTCCTGCTTGATACCTCACATCCTGCGCTTAGTTTCAAAATAAGGGAAAGTTATTTCTTTCCGTTACCTCTTAACCATGTTTTGTCTGTATTTAGAGAAAGAAGTACATGCTGTAATTAATGATTTAATAGCCTCTATGTGTACTCTCATTTTCTAGTTAAAAGAATAACTGGCTGAAACAGCAGTAGCCCATTACAAGAAGCATCCTTCTCCTTTTGTCTTTCCCTGTAGAAATGTTCCCTGTAACACAGTGCTGCTCAAAGTCTCCAGCCTTCATTTGCAGAGAAGATACTGCAACCCGGTGATACCTCAGAGAGGAGGGCTGGGAGAGAAAGAATTAATTTTAAAGAGCGTAAAGTCTATTTTGTACCTATAAGTACATAATCTGCCCTAACTGGGAAACTCGTACAGTGAAATTCAAGGAAGTGCAAAGTCCCCTCCTAAGGGCACTCAACACACAAGGCAACAGAAAGAATTTAAAGAACATGTAAAAAGACAACTCTGTTATAAAACTACTAATATCTTGATGCTGTCACTGTGAGAAACCAAGGCAGAACAGATTCATTTGGCTGAACAGTGGATGCAGCTTTATACAATGATTAATACTTGGCAACCCCCCTCCTCTTGGCTTGTCACCAGCAAACTCACTATACTTCCTTCCCAGCCCTCCATTGTATTTTATATAATGACAGACTCAGCTCCAAGATGAGATGAAGCTCCTGTGTCTGGATCAAAAGCAGAAAGGAAACCTCACGACAAGGGATCTGAACAGCCAGTTTAGCTGCAGAAGCGATGGACTACTTGAATCTGCAGCAGATGCCTCACTCTGCACCTATAAACTCATCCAGGATGTCCATCCCATCACTGTTCTGTTCTGAGGATTCAGGTACAGTGCAGGAATGGTCAAAAAGCACAGAATTATGGTGGGGGGGTTTTTTAGTTCAAAAAGCCCCAGAGAACAGGGAACAATACCATATAGCTCAGCTTTCACATCATCCTGGACAATTCCCAAGCATAACTACATAATTAAGCAGTGATAATGCACAGTTGCCCCAGAATATTCTTGGAGAGGGCAAGTCTTAAGGTACAGAATTACAGGACTCTGAAACTGCATTACACACCCCAGAAACAAGAAACAGACTCGAAACAAACTGAGTCAAGGACTGGGTGGGTGGTAGGTCTGCACTGCATCGGACCAGCTCTCAAACACCTGGAGAGGAAATGAGGGCTCCCCTGGCCTTGAGAGACACTGACTGGTACTACCGAATGTCTTCAAGAACTGGGAAAACATCAATTACTCCCATTCTGTAAATGCAGAATACAGCAAACTAAGTGTTACCTGACCTATGGTGAGTGCTTCCCTTCCTGATCAGCAGCTGCACATTACTGCATATCCTTCTTTTTAAAATCCATAATCCTGTAATTATTTACACACTTTTCCATTCCTTTACATAACAATTCAGCATTCAAGTTGGTGACAAAATTCTTACAAAAACCATATTAGCTCCACAAATGTTTATCTTTAATCTACAAATAACTACATTTGGAGAAAATGAAATGCTGCCTTTTCATCATTAAATTATGCAAGACTTGCAATCTTCATGAGTAAATTTGTTGCAATGAAAATGGACATCTTGGTATGAATTACAAAGGACTGGAAAATCTGAAGTAGAAATAAGCCACCAAAAAACTACAGCAAGAAATATTACAGGAACCAGTATGTCAACCCTAATTGTGTAATTACTTTTTGGTTTGGTCATATAAGCTAGAAGCAAGAAACAAGAGACAATGGTAATTTCTTACTGCTGAAATGAAGGTGTCAAACTGTCTTGTATGCTCTGTGTGCTCTAAGCTAAAGTTTACATTTATATCATGTTACTTCAATTACAATCTTAAAAGAGACTTGAATGCTTTCAACTGCATTAGGCCAGGATTCATAGATGTTGAACACACACACACACACATATACTACTAGTTGTAGTAACATTTTCATGTGTGCTTGTTTATGCACATTCTAATGCATGGATCATTTGTTTGAAAAAGAAAACTTTGTTTAAAAAAGAAAAAAAAGTACATTTTGAAATATTCTGCAGTTGTGCTTTTTTGGTTTTTTTTGGTTTTTTTTACTGAGGAATTTAAAAGATTAATGTCTGCAGTGACATGGAACACAGCAAAACTCCATAATACTCCTGGGCCTGATTCTGACACCCTGGCTCACAGAGCTCTGATCCCCAGAGAGTCTGACTTACAAGGAGCTACCCACACAGAATTCTGCCTGCACTGAGCCCTGCCCAGCACCAGAAGGTGTGAGGAAGAAGCAGCTCCGTTCTCCCATCGCTGCCCCCAGCTCCCTCTCCCGTCCTCTCCTCCCACACCCTTCCCGTACTATCCAACGGGGCCAGTCATTAGCTGTCTTTCTCAAAAGCAGCCCAAAGCAATCTTTATGCTACTGCACATTATTGTCACTTTATTTTATAACTTATTTGTTTTCATTTCTTCAATTTGCCTCTCGTGGGATTGACCCTTGGTGCAGCACTGACAGACGTGTGTGTGAGATGAGCAAACTTCATCCTTTGGTAGACAGACAGAAATCAATGGAACAAAGACTGCTCTCCAGTACATAATCAGAACACAGGGCTGAGGGAAAAAGAATGCGAAAACCAGAAACTGAGTATATACAGAGTGGCCACTTGTGTGCCTAATCAAAAACCACACATGGGTGTTGGAATCAGCTCAACCAAGTACGACAAAACTTCTCCTCTAAACCACATTGTCACATATTTTACAGATACCACACAGTCTTCTACAACTCGTTTTAGGAATGTTTTTAACCATTTTAATGGGATTATTGTCAAATCTATATGCACAGAACTGTGCTAAGACTTAGGAGAAAAAATTGCTATAAATAACATATGCTATAAAATTACTTAATATCTCTTTTTACATACAAACGCTAGTGCTAATTAATATCAGAGCTACTTAGGAGTCTAAAGAAGTTTGGCTGATTTTTTTTGGACTGTTTCTCAACTGACTTGGACTTCAAGAGGGATAATTGCGGGGTATTTATGAGAAGAAGTAAAAAAACTTGCCCATGATGCAGCAGTTACTGAAATGCCAAGTATCCAAAGCACTTGACAAGCTGGAATATTACTTCCAGGACAATGGCAAATTACGGGGTTCACTTCTTAGTAAATTACACAGGTACCTGATAAAGACTGTGCTACAAAACACTGCATTCATGCATATACACCATCTTTCTCTGAACAGATAGATAGATTATTTGATCTCTACATATAAATTATGCTTCTTTTATATGTGTACATAAAGTATAGGAGAATATATAGGAGTATGCTGTCCATGAAGCACAATTTTCAGAGAAGCAGACCCGGTCCAGCAATCATATCCAGTCTCAATGCAGTCAGTGAGGTAACCAAGAAACCAGAGTCTTACTATTTTCCTGCAAAAATATACATTTAATTGACTATATTAAGAAGTATAATTTGAAACAATTTCAGAAAAAGTATCTTCATGAAATTGTCTAAAAATCAAGCACAACAATATGACATAATGTAAGACCATCTATAATTAATAAAAATATTCCTTGCAATTTTCTGCATAAATCAAAAAAAAAAAAAAAAAATCCCATTTCTGTATTTACACGGTGTGCAGAACCCCTTCCTCTTTTATTTTCGAACTATGTGATTAAACATATCCTTTTGTGAAGAGTAAGGCCAGATTTGAAAGTGAGACTGGGGTGCAAACACTGACATGAGCAGAAGCCATAGTCATGAGATCCAAGGCCAGTTTTGGCTCATTTTTACCTAGCTTCCTCAAGTTCTAGCATAGGATATGAGTAATTGTGACAACCGTAACATTAGCCGGTTTGGCTTTCCTTAGACTTTTTCCTCCTTTTCTGTTTCCCAAAGAACTTGATAAGAATTTTTGATTGTTTGTTTTCTTTCCTTTTTAATTTAGAATAACTTGACAATTAAGATGATTCTTTTTCTTTGCAGCTGTTTAACTTCCACTTCAGTCTTTGAATTGTAAAACTTCAAAAAGAGACACCTTCCTTCAACAACTTAAAAATACAAGTTCTTTTCTCTTCTAAATGCCTTTCTCCTACATTGAATGACTGATGATAAAGAACATACTGTCAGACCATAGCAAAGGCTAAACACATACAGCAAAACAAACACTGAATTGGAAATTCCACCTCCAAGTGCCACCTGCATATCACAATCTAATTACAAAGCTGAACGTTGTAAGCATTAATTCTCAGAATTTTCCTGTAAAGCGAGGTATATTCGCCACCCCTCTCTGCCCACCATATTACAGGTTGAAAACTAAGGTATACAAAACTGATGTCCCTTTAGAGAAAATTCAGGAATTCCTAGTCCACAGCATTGTTTATAGAACTCCTTTTCATAAACCCAGAACTGGACACACCACTAAAAGCGATGTCAAAACAGGAAAGTTCAAAATCATAGCACTTACTATTAAAAAAAAAAACCCAAACACAAAACAAACAAACAAAAAATAAAGCAGATATTCTAAGGCTTGTCTCTCCTGACAAGCTCTGTAGCTGCCAGTTCCACACAGAGCCAGCCTGACTGAGATTCAGGCTCCTTTGGCAATATAGTGATCAAATGTTCTGGTACAGCCACATGGATACAGACGGGAATTCCCTCTTCCCAATCCCTTCAGTACTGTGGGATAAATAAAACGGCCTTTAATCCTAAATTTTACTTCTCCAAGTAGTTTTAGTCTACCTCAGGAAAAAAGAAAGAAAAAAAATTATGCTGTTGTTTCCTAAGATCACGGCCTCCTTTGGCTGGCGATGAACAGACCCATGAACATGAAGCTGCACTGTGCTAAAAGCTGTATATTCTGGATATGCAGTGTGTGTAAGAAAGCCCTCAAGTACATTTTTTTAAGGAATGAATATGAATGAGAGCAAAAAATTTAAAAGACTACTGTAAGGGAACTATGTATTTTACTGACTATCAGTACTGTCTAATACTTCTAAAAATTTGCGTTGAAAAATCATTATTTTGGTACATAGAGTGACAGATTATGAATACATGTAACTTCAAGAACTTAGTATCTCACCACAATATTTTTTTCCAAGAAAAAATGCACGTATATGTATCAAAAGTTAAGTTTCTTAAACCACGTATTCTTAGTTTTGATGTCTGAATTCATCTCTGTGGTTTCAAGTTTCAGATCCATTAAAGACACACATAACAATATATATGTTACTATGTAGGGGATGAAGATCTATTTAAACTTCAAAATACCAGCATTTACCAGACACTTTTGACTGAAGGCAGGTTTTGTGAAATTGTTTTTAATAAGCAGGCCTCAGAAAACAGGAGAACGTGAATATCAAAGAATGTATTTATGACAATTTGTTGATGTAAATAGTTTGAACAAGTAGCTCTTTTTAGAAGTGCATCTGCTTTCAGGCAAAGCAAGATAATGCAACATTCCAAGTAACAGAGGTTTAGGTAACAATCTAAAGCTGCATCCTCGTAAGAGGATTTTATAATGGAGTTGCTGACAGCTGGAGATGCCATCGAGGGCATGGCCACAGCAAACTTTAAGGGAATATTTGTTAAAAATATTCTCATGTTATAAAGTTGGTGGGTTTCGGTTCACTGTCAAATTAAAGACAACATCTTTTTTATTTTTCATATCTTATAATAGCTTGTTCATCTTTTTTCCGCTGATGTCACCAATATTTCACGAATGCCTTGATCTTACTTTTAATGTAATTTACATACATACAAGCACCAAAATATAATAATGATAATACCCAGTGTAGTGTGGCTAAAATGCAACTTCAAGACTGCAATTGTAATAATTTGTGTTCTGTCTTTCTTTGCCATGTTTTGTTGTAAGGAACAGAAGTAAAAAACTCTGTTGAAGACGTGTTTTGAGAAAATGTTATCTATATGCACAGAGACAAAAAACCAGTAGTACTTCTAGAAGTCCTGGCTTGTTTTGGGGTTACCCACCCCACAGCTGCTAAATAGATCAGGTACAAGGCAGCCGGCACATGACTGACTATGAGCATGCAGACTGTAGCTAGTAAATGGCATTTTTTACTCATTTTAGCAGAATGTCCATTTTAGACTGCAATAAAGGAAAACCAGCAACCAAAGGCAAAAAGCTACTGGGAAAATTACAGATTTAGTAGGGATATTTTGCTGAACTTTGATTGTCGAAATAGGAAACAACCTTGACACAGACAAACACTATCCTCCTTTTATTTTCTTCAGAAATACACAGAAGGTGAAGAGCATTTTTTCATACGCAAGAATGTGTAAAACCCACTGATTCAGTACAAAACTATCTGCAGAAGATAAGAACATCTGTAGTGTTCTCCTGCCGCAGTCTAAACACCGGGAGATAGGCCCTGCTCCCTCCTCGTCGGTGATAGCAGACAATGTGTGCTCCTGACAATATCATCATTAGAAACTTTATTATTGCATTTGGTATTTCACGAGATGTCTGGCAGGCGAGTGCTCAGACACTGCAGAGCGCATCGTTCTCCCACGTGTTTCATGGATATTTACTGGATTCCAGTATAACCTAACCTGTTAATGTTTCTGGAATGTATAAACACTGTTAACTGCTAAATTCTCTGTATCAACATTTCAGACATAACCATTAAATAAGTTGGTTGCTAACTGTTGAGGAAGATTTTGATTTATTGAGTAAAGTATCATCATGGGATGAAAATCAAGATCACATTTTTAGGGAGACATGACATATTATCCATAACGAGATGTAATTTTGTACTATAAGAGTAAGGATAAAGAGTGTGTTTTTAGAATAGAATCAACAGACAAATTTGCACAATGCTGTTACCTATTGATACAGACACTTGACTGATAATATTGTCTATTTATAACTTAATACTATTCTGAATATTAACAAAAGTTTCTTGGCATCCCATTAGCAATTGTGTAATTATTTCAAAACAGATTAAAATACTCCACCTGATTGAATGTCATCAAACAAAAATCTCCATTCCTGACTGAAACATTAGTATTATGTTACATTCCTCTTAAGAAAAACAATTGCTTAGCATCTACTCCCAAATCCTTACAGGTTCTTCAGCACTTGACAAGTTGAGAACCCAGCCAAGAACCGTCTTCCAGAATCTGTCAGTATCTACACTATACCAACAATGAGCAGAAGCACAACGTAAGTTATCAGGTAACACAGATGAAACTGTTCCTTAAACTGGCACTACAGATCTCAGTGAAAGCCCAATCAAGTGAATAGTCAGTAAAAGAGTAGTATTTGATTTCAGTGGGCTTTGGACTGAGTCTTAACAAGAACAAATGCTGGAAGCATCACTATCCATGGCTTACTCCGAAGGACAATCTGTAGTAGTACCAACTGCTCCAAACCTTTGCTTCAATCTATCGACAACCAAGTCAGTCTGTGGAATACATGGAAGTGCAACAAGCCCCAGGAAGCTCTGCAGGCCAGGCTATCATCCACCTGCAGCAGGACACTGGAAGATACTGCCTGGCCAAGTGCTGGGCTGTCTACGTGTGTCTGCGGGAAGGGCACAGCAGCACAGGCTGACCTGGGGAAGAGCTGGGCAGCCCCTCTGAGCTTCCCTCCACATTTATGTCCTACTGTGACAGGGAAGCAGGCTCAGGACAGGAACTGAAGCTCTCCAGGCCACACCATGCAAGTTCATTTTCACCCTCCATGGCCCTTGACTGCCTAACCCACCTCACCAGCTGATGTAAAGCTGCTGTTGTACACAGCAGCTCCTGCAGACCCAAGGAGGAACGGAACACCTCCTTCCTCCACGCCGGTAGGTCCCACACTGAATACAAGCAGGATCCCAGTTATAGCAATGCAAATTCCTTAGCTTAAGAAATTGCCATTTTAAAATTTTTTGGGGGGAGTCTTGTCTGGAAAGTAGAACACACACAGCAGTGATCTAACAGACATCAATAATTATTACACACTCAAAGCTTTTACACAAAAAATCACACAGGGACATCTCTGCTGGATGTAAGCAGCAGAATCTGGGGGACTCCAAAGCATTAATATTATTACATGTTTCCAGTACTGCTGCTGAGAAGACCCACTGCTGGATCAGAACTCCAGTACATTGGGTGTGACACAAACATCCAACACACAAAGACAGTTCTACTTCGGCAAAGTAAGCAAACTACTTCACATAAAGTGTAATGGAAGAGTACAGTCCTTACAAAAATTCACACTCTCATTCTAACACAAAATTTAACTGTTTCATTTCCTTTTATCGACATTCAGTAAATCAACTATATAAAATGTCTGTGGTGTCTATAAAAAAAGTTTTTAATTTTAGCCTAATGCAAACACGTGGTATTGTTAGCTACAAAACACAGCCAGTGAAGATAAGTAACAAAAGATGTTTTCCTTTGAGAAATGTTAAATACTTCACTTTTCACAACTGAGCACAAGTTTCTAAAGGATGATAACTTTGTTTTGTAATTTGTTTATTGCTTAATCATGAAGACCAGATTGAGCATTTGAGTCACACAATTTTTTGTTGCACACTCCTACAACAAGAATGTGCTGTAAAATTTTATTTCTTTTTCCTTCATTCAGCTTACTGCTTGCTTGTCCTCCTGCTTATTCAGCTAACCGTCTCGAAATGAAATGCAATCACACAGCAAGATTTCACTGCTGCTAGAATATTTTACACAGAAAACATATAAGCATGAGGAAATAATGCACCACTATTCTCATATATTACATCGGACTATTTTCTAACTAATATAGATAGGAAGCATTTTATTGCAAGCCCAGAGCAAAAACAAAGGAAGACAAGGTATCCTGGGTAAATGATACATTTCAGCAGATAAAAAAGCCACTCACACACTATCTTTTCTGTCTCAAGTTCTACCTTCTACTTTTCAAATATTCTTTCACTGAAATTTGCAACAAGCCAAACCCAGTTTTGTCCACCTAGTTTATGTCTCTCCATTTTACTTACAAGGTTAAGGTGATTGCCAGAATTGTGCTCTTACGCCCAAAGTAATTAAATTAATATGGCAAATGCAAAGGGATTTGGGGGTTAATTAGAAAGCAAAGCATATGTTTAACTCTGAAACACCACCACAGTACATACAAGATTTTGAAGGTAAGTGAATGAAAATAACACATGAATTCAGGTATTTCTATTTTGGGGACCATACAGTGGTTTGGATCTCTGTTTACCAGTCTTTTCTGCTGCATGACTAGCTCTTCCTTCTCCTGAAGGCATTTCCAACCCTGCTCCCTCCTACACAGTTACCCTAGGGATTATAGTAGTACCCTGCCTGATGGCTTTTATCTGATGATTCCCTATCTC
Organism: Corvus brachyrhynchos; assembly: GCF_000691975.1. NCBI lineage: Eukaryota > Metazoa > Chordata > Aves > Passeriformes > Corvidae > Corvus > Corvus brachyrhynchos. The sequence continues at coordinate 13,371,763 of NW_008239324.1, forward strand.
CAAGGCCATCTGGCTCTGCTCCTGGATTTCCAGTTGACACGAGTTAGTCATCCTGCACCTATGACAGTAAAACCATTATCTTTTACCCCGGTCATTTCTGAAGATGTATCCTAGAAAATATGCTGAATAAAACAAGGTACTTTTCATCATATAAGTAAGTACATACAAGTGTATTTTATGCATCTCACTGCAGCGTGGTTTGGACACCGAAGGACAGTCACTTAGAGAACACCAGGACATCTTCCAAGCTTCAGGTTTAGCTTGCAGAAGACTTTTCTTAAGCACACTGTTGACAAACTGAAAACTGGAGATAAGAAATATTTCTGTTTCACTGCACAAGCTGGTAGGACTGAAGCCCTAAAATCACTGCGCATGTAAGAGATGCAACAGCAAGCTACACTGAGAGGAATAAAAAGGGCAACTAACCTTAAAAATGTGGAATAAAAAGTCTCTCTCATATCGGAAATCTTGAAAAGGAAACACACATCCTCCATCCTTTACGGACACAGTGTGCTCGAAAGCCAGTGAGAAATGCCCTGGATCCCTGGCAGAGAGCAGGACAGACCTGAGGACTGCCTGGCACAGAACTGCAGTGTCAGAGCCTGAAACAGGCAGGGGCATGGGCTGGGCTGAGGGAAGCCTTGCACACTTACTCAGCTCAGCCAAGCACAGGACATAGTTCAGCCAAGCACATTATATATATATATATTTCCTCAAAATATTTTTCTCAGTATACAGATATTATGTAACTTAGTGATTCCTACTGAGATACTACATTCTACTTAACACAGCGAGTTAAACACAGGCAAATGCTTGATTGTTATTTGACTGTTTATTTTAAACTCCCTTTGCACATTCTTCCACCAGTTAAAGCAAAACAGTTTACTATCTGTGCCGGTGTTAATGTTTGACATGTTCTGTCCATTTTTCACTTCATATGAACAACAATGCAATCCAGCTTTACCATCTTCAGTACCAAGGTATTTCAAGTTTCTAAACAGTTTTCCCTATACAACTGCAAAAGCAGCCTGTATATGGGGAAGGATGAGGAAGGGGCTAGGACAGAAAAAGCCTTTCATAGAGTCCAAGCTCTTTCACCAGTGCAATAAATACTGTAAATGGGGAACAGCTATTCTGTCTTCCTGCAACACCATGCATGGAATGGAGACTGGGAAAAAAAAGAGGGAAAAGATGCAGCGCTCACCTTGATGAGCAGAGGGAAACATTATCACAGGGAACTTTCATATACAATCTGCTAAAAAGTCACTATCAGACTAACAATAACCACCTATATCCCAATATGCAGCCATCTATCCATATGCCGCCTAGCCAACATTTCCTTGATGTCAGCACTATATATCCCTCCATTAGGGAACTACTGCCACGGTTCCCCTATCAGTAAATAAAACAGTGATCAGCAGATCTGAAATACAGCAAATACTTGAAAAGGTATCAGAGATGTTGATATGTGAAAAGGAGACAAATCTGCTTCGCAGCAAAGAAGGGAAGAGCTCTTTAGCCATAAACATGTCACCTCCCATGCTGGCATGGCTATTCCACATTTATTAAATCCACAGAAACGTGCTAGAGAAAGCACTGCATTCCTATACACAAGCATCCCCCCCATCTGCCCTGTACAGGCACAGGGCCCACTCACCTATGACAAAAAATGCCAGTAATATGTCAGACTGAATTATTATTACATATAGAAGAAAAAGAGTTAGTCCAACTAAAAAAAATACCTGCCAGCAACTCCAGACAACATCCTAACTTTACATAGAAGTGCTGGGCTATCAGCCAAAGGGGGTGCTGACTTTGGTCACACAGTGAACAGATGATATTTCTAAAGCTAATGCTAATATGCAGTACTATGCTTTTAGAGAGATTTTTTTATTTCTCATAAAAACTTCGGTGAACATGACGTTCTGAGGAATCACTAATATGAAATGTTACTTGAGGATACAGATCTCTCCAAGCCATCCAAGTTAGCTGCAGCCTGAGCTTCCTGCTCCCAGTGTTGGAAGAATAGCTCTATGCAGCAGATGTGTCATACCCAGCACTCAGATGGCACCCCGTTTCTTTCTTAGCTGTGTTCTCTCCTCCTCTAAGTAAATACTGGAATGATTACAAGTGAAACAGGGTGTGAGAGCAGAAAATGGAATACAGGCTACACACAATTAGCAGAGGAGCTGTTTGTGGCACGCTGACACGAAGAATTGTGCAAAGAACATTCCGAGGTATCAGCCAGTGTGAAAGGGATGGTGTGTGCGGTAATGGTGTACAAGGTTTTCATTCTGCAGTTTAAATTCCCAGTATTTCACAGCATATATCCTTGCAAAACTTGCTAATAATCAACACTAATATCTACTTTTGATATTTAAAGTGAGTTTGTTCTCCTGGCAGCACAAACTTGAAGTTCCTTTCCTTGTTTCTAGAAAACAGGGTAAAGGACGTATGAAACCAGAAGTGGAAAAATACAAGAGGGGCAGCGTGGCAGCCACCACTGCATCACTACTTAAAAAATACTTTTTTAAAGAAGAAACACTACTAATGCAATCATCATACCTGTGTTCTCCTGTGATCATTCTATCCACAGACACCTTCTAAGCATGAGCAAACACCAAAGCTGGGGTTTTTTGGGCTACATGAGCACTTTGCCCAACAGTCAATCGTAAGACATTGCATTCTCACAAAAATGCTGTGCCACATTACAGCCTCAGATGCAGCTTCTGGGGCAGCACTAGCACTCACCCCTGCTCTGCTGGCAGCAGTACAAGCTCTGCCCAGCTGTTTTACAAACACTGGTCAGCACTGCACTACCCAGAAGTGCATTCCTGTGTACATTTGTGGTGGGTGTGCTCTGCTGCACCCACTGCCAGGGTACCCAAACTCGGAGGAGTTGGAAACTGGGCTTTGGAGCGGCCTTTTCATCATTCCAGCTACAAGATTGCTGGAAAAACAGGGTTCAGAAGCGGGCTCGCACGAGCCTGTTATTCCTCAGGCTGATTGGAAATGAGACACGTACTGCCTGGACACCTTTCCTTTACTGAAGGAAGGGCAGTGCTGGAGCCTGGCCGAGCTTTGCCTGCCTTGCTGATGGCAGACCTAGTGCACTCCTGTAGTGCTGCAGGGGATGGCCAAGGAGACAATGCCCTGGAAAGGTGGCCCAGGATGAAAAGCCTGGATGAAAGCCGTAGGACCCTCACTTGGACAGACTAACCACACACTCCAGTAACTGCCAGGGAAGATAGTGAAGCTGAAAGAGGCTTAGTGCAAGCATGCAGGAGATTTGTGACAGAAAGTTAGAACTCCATGTCAAGCCTTTCATGCAAACAATAAATATTACTTATGCTCATAATCAGACTTTTCTCCAGCATCGTCTTTGAATGTTGAACCTTTTTCAATTAATTAAAAACTATGCACTGCAGAGTGCATATTTTATCAGCCCTCAGCTGCTTAAGTGTCTAGAAAAGACCAGGCAGTTTTTCTTTTTTCCAGGCAACCCAGAGCAAGTACTTGCAAGGGTCATATCTTTTTAATTATCTTTTCTCTCTTTGATTAATTATTCCGTCTGACAATAGCGTGTTTCTAATGCTATTCACCTGCCTTTGATGATTGACAACTTTTCTGTCTGATTCAAAGCAAACAGCTGCTGCCATGATTGCCTAGCAACCAGGATGTGATGGATGAGCCCCAAAGATGGATGGCTGCAATAAATCATGTCTCCAGCTATAAAACTGAAAAAAGGGATAAGAATAAAAGCGAACAAAAAAACAAAACAAGGTTTCTTCCCATGAGTGCACTCAGCTCCTTACCAATTACACCTGAAATGGACTTTGTGTCTATTAATAGCAAAGTTTTCTAATCAGTAAGAATGCAATGATGCCATTTGTATCAAGGTGTGTTTACAATTGTTACAGCAAATTGGCACTTGTACTTCAATTACCTACGGTGTTACACAAGTGCAGGAGTAGGACAGCAAAGTTTTATCCTATACTGTTGAAGGCTTTATAGAAAATATTATGTTTTTTCAGAGTTTTTTCATGGTGTTGGACTTGAATGAAGGGTATAAACGTGTATTCTCCTTACTTTTGACAACTGAGTGTACCAAAAGTAAATGGAACTGAAAAACTCATTTCTATAAAACTCATATAAGGTCCCTGCTGGCTTTAAAAAACATGTTTTAACCTAAATGTTTATTAAATGTTGCTGTCATTCCCTTTTGCTAGGAGGACATCCTGCAATCAAAGAAAAAGTTGATGTGACAGGCAGTGTTTCAAAAATTCCATCTACCTGTGCAAATTCAAGACTGATCCAACGACATAACTGTTGTCTCATTTTACCTACCATTCCTGTAAATCATTTGATTTTTATAGGATGTGCCAGGCAAGGAACAGTCAATAGTTTGTCAGCTCGGAACAAGTTTAACCAGGCTGGGTATCACTCTTGCCTGAAGATGCTTGTGCACAAACACCCCAACACCTTAAGTTCTGGCACTGCCTACTGCTGAGGCTGCTCCATTGTTGGAATGTCTACCTCCTGAAAGTCCCTGCCTGCACTTCCAAGGAAAGATCTAATTGCCTATAAAAAGCTGTTTCCTTAATTCTTCCAGCAGGTGGGGGTGTCCTGGTTCCAGCAAAAGTGCTTCAAAGAGGGAAGGGATTGCCCTCACTACTTACACAGCCAGCCCATCCACCCTCCAGGAGCACCCTGGACACTTGGGAGCGAACACCAAGACTCAAAGATTCACAGTCCTGGATGAAGAGCGTGGGCAGAAAAGAAATATCTGAATGCTGAAATAATTATGTCCTAGAACTTTCTTTTCTCTGCCATTATTTGGGATCCAGAAAAAAAAAAAAAGGCATCCTGTTAGCAAAAGGAAGCTGGAGTGTGTTAATCTGTTCATAAGCCATTTTTATGCTGGAAGTGGCAATGCCTGGCAATGTTACACTGGATCAGCCACAGTGCTGCTTATATTTTAGTGTTACACATGGCAAGTCTCTGTGCTCATGCAAAAGGCTGCCTGTATCCTTGCACGGGCCACGGCTTTGTCTACATTCTTTACAATTATTGAAATGCTCCCACGAAAAACTTAACTCTGCCTCTGCCCGTCCCTCTCCCTGTTGTACAAACACACACACGTACACACACGGAAATCCAGCCTCTAAAACAATTGTAAGGGACTCCTGTAATGACCGGCGAGTATCTGGTAACAAACAATGAGAAAGCAAAGCCATCAATCACAACGTGCACGCCGAGGCCTCCATTCTGTCCCAGCTCATCCAACTCTCAAGTTACAGCTTTACACGGCAAGTCTAAATAATATTCAAAATGATAAATGGCACTATAAGCCTGATATCCATCATCAATCTTTTTTTAAGGAACATCCATCTTCAATAATGCACGTTTGAATCATGTGAAACCAAGAGCTCCCAGATTCATTTACACAACCCCCAGCAAGCTGGTGCTGCTTGAATGATACGTGTCAGCCAGTTTGTCCCAACTGCCAAACTTAAAAAAAAACGGGGGGGAGAAAAAAAGAAATAGAAAGAGACAGAAAGAAAAGAAAACAGGAGGGGAAAACCTTCAAGGGGCTGAACAAGGCGACTTAGCAGATAATATGAAAGCACATAACCTCCTCAGTGAGTGTGGCAGTGCCCCCAGCACAGCCGGGCGCTCTGGTCCCCGCGCCCCGTCCCCGGCCGGCCGGAGCACATCCAGCAGCGCCAGAGCGGGAGCTGCCCCGCGCCCCCCCGCGCTCTGGCAGGGCCCGGTGATAAATGACACATGTCATTCTGTCGGGAGGGAAGGGTGGGTCAGTGATGTATGGCTCTGCTGAAAAGGAAATCGACTGTTTGGCATGGTGCGGCTATTCTCCACCAGGATTTAGTTTCAGAACTCTAAAATGAAATCTCCGATGTTTCAAGTGCACGGTTAGGGCAGGCCGACGTGCGGCCGAGGCAGCTTGCTGCCTTTTTTTTCCCCCCCCCTTGTTTTTCTTTTTTTTTTTTTTATCCTCTCTCTGCCCTTCGGATTTCAAAAAACTGCTCCACTGACTGGAAACTGCAAAAGAACACACATATATCAAAGTCTTCAATAGTTATGATCCATGATAAAATTTAAATAGGTTGAGGTTTCTATTTTTATTTATTATTGGGGGGGAAAAATGGCATGCAGGCTTGACACAAAAGCAAGATAAAAATTAGCATGTTTGAAGTAATCGTCCCACAGCTTGACATCTGCATAGTAAATTTTAAAGGAAAAAAATGTGTCAGGCAGGCATGAGCTGTTCCCTCCCTCCCCCCCTCTTTCATTAGCTCACTGGCAGGGTGGCACTTCTGAACCTCATTACTGCAGGAGGATTTATGAAGCTGAACCCAATGGCAAAGAAAAGGCATCTGTCAATAATTGTAGGGAGCTGCACTCACAGCTTTGAAATCTCATTAAGTATGCAGTTATCAGGCATAAAGATCAAAAACATTACTCAACTCCGACAGAATCTTATGGAGGAACATTAATTAGCAACAGGCCTACAGTACAAAAAAAAAAAAAAAAAAAAAAACAGACTTCCTCTCACACCTGCCCAACCCACAAACCAAAAGAAACACTCCCCCTCCCTCCAGAAAAAAATAATTCCCAGCATCTGAGACTGATCAAGTACATGAAACAAGAGAGAGGAAAAAAAAAATCCAGTTGAGACAGTCTTGGCGGTGAAGAGAGAAAAGGAAGAAGCTGTCAAAGTTGAGAAGGATGTCAGCACTGGCCCTGATTACAAGGGCCTATACAGTTCCCAGGCCTTTTATCATCCCTGCCATCAAAAACAGACTCTGTGTCACAGATGGATGACTGATGGCTGCCAGTCTGGAGCAGCCTCGCCAAGCCTCCTGGAGGCCCCTGCTGCGATCTGGCCCTCCAGCAACAGGCTTGACCTAGCAGGGAAAGGGCTGCCGGCAGCCAGCCCAGTCCCAGAGACACTCAGGAACAGCACCCTGTTCTGTTCTTCCCCAGAACAATCCAGCGAGAGCTTGGTCAGGGTTTGTTTGTTCAGCTTACAGAAGTTAAATGCAATACTGCTGCTCGCCATGCAAAGACTGTGCATTATTTGAAAATAACACCAGGAAAAAAAAAATTAAAAAAAAAAATAAAAACCTCTTCTTTGTCCATGCTAAATGTATTTTTCTAATCCTGTTTCTAGTTTGCATTTTAACCACAATTTGCACACTCAATTGCTTAGAAAATACGTGAGAGAGAAATATAAATTTGGGGGGAAACATACAAATTCATAGGCGAAGCTGGACCATAAAACCAAGTGACCTTTGCAGCATTAAGTATGGTGTGCAACTAATTAAGACCTATGGCCATATTAACATCTTTTGTTACAGAATCAAGGATATCAGCTACACAGCTTAACCCATAGCACATATTTTTTTCATTTCCTCTCTACCAAAAACTGTTTGCAAACAATAACGCAAAGCTACTTGTTTAAAAAAAAAAAAAAGAAAAAGAAAAAAAGCAGGAGAAGGGAAATCACCTTCTGTAGTCTTTTTCCCACTTGGGACCATGCCTGAAAAACTCCCTCTCTAGTTACATGCTACCCTTCATACATTTTATATTTCCCATAATTTTGCGCTACAAAGAAGCTTTCCAATGTACAATTCCATTCCTGTGTTATTTCCTATGTCCTGGGTTTTGATATAATGTACATGTTTGTCTCTGATTTCATGGGATATACAGTGATGTTTATGTCTCACTTATAGCCACTCTGAAGACTAGATTCTTAATGAGCTACATCTTTAATAGCGCACAGAGCCAGGGATATCTGTGCGCACATACAAGACAACCTGCCTGTCAAAATCTTTTCAATATCTAAAATTAATTCATTTACTAAAGTAATGTGCTTTAAAAAAAAAAGCTTAGCTCTGACAAAATACGGAAGTGGAAGTTCCACTCTAAACAAGATTTTTTAAAGAATTTTGCAAAAAGTGTTACAATAAGGTGTTTATATTTTTTCGTATGCTTACCGTATTACTTTTATTATGTGTAGCATCAAAGTGATTATAGCAATTACATCTAACAGAATTAATTATAGAACATCCCATCATTTCTAAATACATAATGCATTAGAGGTAAGCCAAAGAAAGAAAACATCTTGACTGTGGTGACTATTGTTGGAGTATTTTTTTCTTCAAGCATGAAGGTGAAACCAAAGTAGGAAGAAACACACAGAAACGGTGGGGTAACAGCGAAATGTTAGCTACAAAAATCTGAAGATCAAAGCAGGTACATTTTTACTAGTGATAGTAACCTGCGCAAAGCTGCGCCAGCACAAATACCCATGTAAAATCCATTAGAGTTTTTAATCACAAAATATGGAAACTAGCCAATTCACCTAACCAATGTGTTAGTACATAAAGACAAGAGTGTATGAGTGAAAGAGTTACAAGCCTTTACGTATGCAAAATAAATTCACTCAAAGCTTCATTAATATTAATTTAAATTCAGAACCCATTTACATTAAATTGTTCATTAAAAATTGCCTATTTTATGCAACATGCATTCCGCAAAGAACACATAAGAAAGTGAAACAGAGGGCTCAATTTGATGATAGAAATATCAAAAGTAAATGAATTTGGATCATTCCAAACGAATAATAAAGCAGCCCTCTGCTCTGTGCCAGTGCGCGAAGTTTGGCGGGAGTTTGGCGGAAGGGCACGGAAACTGCCTGGCTTCCCCCTCGCCAAGGCTTGGCCACCGCCCTTCCCACCTCCCCACCACCACACAGGCTTGCTAAAACGGGAATTATTTATGGACAGGACCTAAAACCCAGCCCCGTGACAATGCTCACTAATCGTGAGCACACTGGGCTGCCCCAGAACTTGCATTAATTGGCAGCGCCGCCAGGCTGAGCTGCCCAACAGCCGCGCCCGGGCGGAAGGGGATGGGAGCTGGAGGTGAGGCAGGCTGGCCATGGAGGCTCCTCACTGGCAAACTCCCACACCAACAACCACAGTCAGCTTACGTGATTCCCAACAGCTGCTCCGAATGAAGAAAAGAGAGTCATAATTAATAACATGTGTCCTGGCAGAGTTAATTAATAATTTATAATTAAGTCTAAAATACGAACTTAGATTATTCTTGAAGAGTTGCCCCTTTACTGCCCGAAGATGCCAGGTAATGGCATTGGCAAAGAGCTTTCAGATATTTTCTGATTCTCTGGTAACTCT
>NW_008239324.1:13381450-13387497 GCF_000691975.1 Corvus brachyrhynchos
TCCCTCTGCCCCCAGGGGAAAAAAACCCTTTGAACATTTTCTGAGAAATATCTTAAAGTTGATGCCTGCAATGAGAAGTGTTTAAATTCTGCAGATTGGCTCTCTGCTGAGATGACCAAAATATCTTTCAGGCGCAAAATCAGGCAAATGCAGTAGGATGAATCTCGCAGCCTCTGAAATTAAGCCCTACTTATTTCAACTCTTTCAGTTCTTTTTATGAAAATGGTAACAAACAATTTCAAGCTCTGACAATGTTCTATTCTGCATTATTGTACTTAAGAAAACTACAGTACAATCTCTCATGGACTATGCCTTAAAACCTTTGAGCCAATTTTCATGCTTTATTTTTTTTTTAATGTTGAAATCAAGAAAAATCAATTGCACAAATTTTTTTCAATCCTCCTGCTTTAGGTTATGACACATACACACACAAAAAAGCAATGCATCCATTGTTTAGTGGGATTTTTAAAATTAATTTAATGTCTAACTGCAAATGCTGGAAACTAGAATTAATCTGTCTGGATAAAAAAAGGCTTACAGACATTTAAATGCATGTATCGGGACACTTTATCAACCTAACATAAAATTGTCATCTTATCTTATTATATGACTATTTTATGCATGTGTCAAAGAATTTGAAAATGAATGCCTGTCTATTCACTCTAATTACAACTGCATATTATCTGTCTGGATGTACCAGTCCATATCATTGTTACCAAATACAATATATTGTATTCACCTTTCATTTTTAACTTAAGGCTGATAAACCACAATTTGGGCGTAACTAAATTGGAAAAAAATTAGCAAACACAGAGAGAAGAAAAAAAAAATATCAGACTAAAACACCTGAGGTAGATTGTTTAGTAAATGATGCTGAAGTATTTCATAGATAAGATAACACACGACTGCTCAGCAACTATGTTATTTTTGGAGTTGTATCATAACCATACACACACATACACTCCTACTTGACAATGCAACACTTCAGGCATCTTAATACCTGATCCACTAGCAGCACCTTGAATACAGGGCTGTGTTAAAATCTGACAATCTGTGTTTGGATTCTCTAGGAAACAGTCACGACATGGGATTAAAATATGGATTACTACACCGTAAAACCAGCAGTGCCAAGGTTTGCCTAGAAAGATAACACATAGGTTAGTTTACATCCTGGCAAATGATTTCTTTTCATTCACACTGTACCACCATATGTTTCTGCATAAGCGTGCACATAGCACGCTTAAAAATGTACCCCACACTTCACCCTGAAGGTGATCTTTTCTATACAGTTTCCACTAATCCTGGAAGCAGGGCTGACAAAAAGGACCCACTCTAATCCTGCTAACTCACCCTAGCTTCACTGCATTTCCCATAACCCTGCAGCAGTCACAATTCATTCTAATCACTTTACAAAACAATCTTTAGTAAAAAGAGGAAAAATGCAGACTTGTAAGCCAATTTAAGAAATAACTGCTGATACATCAGTTATTGACTATTTCACTCCTGCTCATGATAGTGCTCAAGGCAAAACCGAGAACAAAATGACAACATCAACCGCACGCAATAAACTGTGGCCCAGGAGAGCACTGAAGCCCTAATTGACAGCTGTCAAGCTAATGGGAGAAATGGCAGCTGATTCTGGAAAATTCTGTTTTCCAGGCGGATATTCAGGGGAATCTATCAAGCCTTTTTATATTTATGCCCCTTTTTCTTTTCTTTTTTTTTTTTTTTTTTGCATTGTTCCTTCACACTTTGCTGGGGAAAAAAAAAAAAAAAAGCAGAGGACAGCCATAACTAATCATTTTGTCAGCTTGCTGCTAGGAAGAATCTCTGCCCAACAGAGAAATATGTGGCAGGTTTGGAGGCAAATAACATACTAAGGGCTGACACTGCAAGTACCTTTATAGGTAGCCTACTTTATCGCTACATTTACTTTTGGGGTATGTATGTAGTTGCAAGCAATTGCCATAAATTAAAGCAAGCATTCGAGTTGCCGGAGTCAGAGCTGCCTGCAAATCTGGCGGCACAACCTGTGTGCCATCTTGCATCTGTTTGCTGTGGTGCACCCCCAGCCCCGCGCTGGAGGGGCTGAGGGCTGGCACGAGCACTCAAGTCCCTGGAAAGTGGAAGTGCTCCGCACCTCTGAAACATCAATTCCATGTATTTCAGTGCTCACACTGACCAGGTGCACCTTCTGAATGTAAGCACAGAAGTTGGGAAGAGCCTAAAGTGTGCAGCAATCTCTAGGGTTTAAAACATACTATATGAAAAAAACCCCAAAAACATAGGCCCAGGTTTGTTTGTTTGTTTTTTTTTTCCCAGAGGCTTGAAAACTCGATGCAGTTGTCTGGGTCTTACTGTTCTATTAAGTATTTAAATAAATAAATAAGTAAACTAAATGTGATTCCAGCAAACCACTAGTTCCCAATCCCTCCTCAGAAGGTATGTATACAAAATATGTATTAAGTCATTTCTGTCAGTAGGAAGTACATTCTCTTGATCTTTTAAATAGGTTTCTAAAAAATCTGCAAGTCAAAGTTATAATTTAAGGATATATAATTACTGTTTGCAGGAACAAGACTGGCCTCTATTAATACACTATCTTAGCTTCCCCAGACAGTAGCGTCTCACTGGTAAATACCTTCTTCCTCCTGACTTACATGACACAAGTCTTTGGAGCAGCGATTCTGACTATCATCTTGCTTTAACAGGTGAGGAATGAAATTGCAATCCCTGACTCTTCTTCCCAAATTTATCTACAATATTCACCTGAGTCTCAAAGCAAACAAAGTGAAATTATCATTTTTGCAGATTCTTGATTCTCAGAGACAGCTTTAGTCTTCCACAGTGTGGTGTTAACACTTGGGCTAGACATAAAGAATTTGTGCACCTGTCTGTTATGTCTGCGAGCTCTGTGCTGCTGAGAGTTCTTTGTTGTTGTTATTCTACTCCAGACCATTAAAAGGGCCCTAATTCCTATGACATGATTATCCAGGTACCAAAGCCCATTTGTCACCTGCAGCAGAAAATTGAGTTAATGCACAACTAAAGGCAACCAGGACTGTGTAATATCAACTTGATTACATCAAACTAGCTGCAAACCTAATTCTGCTGGATGACACTGCGTGGAGCTTGTCATCTCCAATCATTAAAGCTGTCAGGAATCCATCAGGTTTACAGCTAATTAGGTGAACACTAATGAAGCTGGCAAAACAACTTTTCTTTTTTTATGGCTGAGCGGACCTTTCAGTTTGGAGAAAAAAAATTCTCGAGTATTCTCAAGGTTGCTGGGGACTGGATTTCCTGAGTTACCAATCAGCAGACATCTTTAATTCTCCCCCCACCACCACCTTTTTTCTCTCTCAGTACCAAGCAATCAATTTGTCATCACTCTCAGTATGCCACAAAAGCAGTCATGAACCTTATAACTCGCAGCTCTCAAGCCAAAAAGGGGGAAAAAAAAAGTAAGTTTCTTCTGTCTTAAAATAAAACGCCTCATACAGCTCACTTATTTATCTTCATGCACTTATCAACAGCATAAATGTTCTTGTTTTTTCACTCTTGTCAAATAAGTAGCCCTTCAGTCATTCTACATCCCCCATATCCATTAGGCAGAGGCATTTTGATAAAGTAAAGCCAAAGCTAGTGTATGGGAAAGAATGAAAGCACTCACTCTGCCAACTTCTGATTGACCATTAAGCTATTGATGAATGTGCCTGTCAGGAGAGAGACAATTAAATCAAATATGAAACAAAGTCGTTTTGACGGGTCATTTTGATAGAGCAAAACCATTCTTCCATCTCCTATTAGTCCTGCAGTCAAGTTTTTGTAATGAATATTTCTTAACTAACCTGTTATTTCTTAGCTGTTTTTTAAGGTGTTAAAAAAAAAAAGCCTTTGCTTTTACTGCTGTTCGAAAAAGTAACATTTCCAATGTGACCAATAAAAGCAGCATCTCAGTGGGAAGCAATTATACACAATACTAAATGTTTAATGTGGCTATCAAAAAGCTAAAAGTTTAAAGAGATTACACTTCTGCTAAAAATGAAAGATCGCATATAATGGATGGTTCATTGGAGGAAGGAGGGAGAGACAGAGAGTGGTGTAGGGAGAGAAAGGTACCTCAGAATGTGTGTTTAGTGCAGAAACATTTTCTTCCAGCATATGAAGAGCCCAGCTTACAGCAGAGTCGAGTGTGTCAAACACATGAAAAAGCTAGATTTTGCAGAACTAAATTCACTTTACAAAATAGAATTTCCCAAGTATCAGGAAACATTCACCTTCGTCATTTTTCTTGAAAATTGTTATTCGATGGCACAGGCCAGAAAAGCAAAATATTATCATGAAGTACTTGGCTACGATATTGTTTGCTAGATGGTATCACTACCGTACTGAGAAAGTTTCCAAACTTTCTAGCTGTTTGTATGCGGGGTAAGACTGCTGGGAAGACTGTTTCCCTATTACAAAAGTACTGGCTGAACACATGTGGATGCCAAAGAGTAGAAGAAAGGAAACATGGACATCCTTATCTACAATTTGTGTCACTCCCTGAGCCCCTTGCTGTTTACTGAATTCAAACCACCCCACTCAGAGAAGTTGTCAGGCAGTGTGGGAGCACTGCCACGCTGCTGAACACCCGTGTTCCAACAAACCCTACACCAGGCTCCAGGACTACCTGCTCCAAGCTGTCCTGAGCACAACCACAGCCGCGCTGCCTCTGGAAAACTTCCACACTGGCCCCTTGGGGCTGCTGCACCCCGGCACCCCAAGGCTGTCCCTCAGCAGAGCCTCTCCTGTGCCTCCCCCCGTGCCAGCCCGGCCCTGGCAGCCCTGGGCCACCGGTGGCACCGCTCGCCAGGAGCCCCTCAAGTTGCGCTAACAGAGAGTTGACAGGCCACGTGTGACGTCACCGAGTCTGGCGTTACCATGGCAAGTGATTTATTGATGTTTATCGGGAATGAATAGATCAAAGGCTGCCAGATGACAGGCGATCAATCAGACATCAAATCAAGGATGGCAACAGGCCAAGGAAACCTTTTCCAGCCCACATATCCCCAACTAAGGATTACTGTAAAATTATGTGGGGCTTTTCTTTTACTGTTTTCTTTTCAATTTGGCTTTTCCAAAAAATACTGCTTAAGTTTAACAGGAGTTGACATTTCTGGCAAAAGGAAAACAAGCCAAACAAACAAAAAACCTCACCAGCACAAAGCCTCGAAAAGTATTTCTAAAAAGGAAAAAAAAAAACGGTGGAAATTGTAAAGGCACTATCAGAAACATGCACCAGTCACTTGACAATACACAGACCCTTTTTTTTTTTTTTTTTTTTTTTTCTCCCTTGCTTTACTTTGCAGCTTCTCCTCTGGACTCATAAATAAGAAATCAATAGGATTAACAGAAGAGGCTACCAAAGAAAGTGATCAACTAGGTGGGTCTGTCTGTCTGGCAGAGACGTCTCCAGTTCAGTACAAGGGCAGAAGAGAAAAACGTAAAAGTTGGGCAAAGGAACCAGTTCTGTGCTTGGATCTTCAACTAACACTGCAGACCCTCCAAATTACTTTGTCCCTGCCACTTCATTCACAGCGTGCGATGTATTTATACATACCCTCTCTCTTTCTTAATAGGAAAAAAAAATCAAATAAAGAGAGTATTTTCCCTGGCTTTCACAAACCATTTGCCTGTGAGGGAACGGGATGTAGAAGAACGAAGACTACGAGGGAGAGAAGCAAAGTAGGTGCCAAAGTACAGGCTGGAAGTAACCAAAATTCGCCTCCTTGCTTCCCCCAGCCCGGGAGTGACACCGACCATACGAGCCCGAGCAGTGTGTGCCCGCACACACCCGCCTGCCCCTCGCACAGGGTTACCCCAAGAACCGAGCCGGGCGATGGCAGAGTTCGGAATAAATCAAAGTGGGCACCAAAAGTGGGGAACGGGCTTTCATGCGCCCCCACCCCAAAGAAAAAAAATAAATAAAATCCCCCCAAAGCCCCCCAACCCAGGCGCTGTGCCTCCAGCCCGGGAGTTGCTGGCAAAGCCCTCGGCAGCGG
>NW_008239324.1:13389313-13389947 GCF_000691975.1 Corvus brachyrhynchos
TTTTTTTTTTTTTTTAAAATTCCCGGGGGAGAAATAAAAAAAAAAAAAAAAAAAGGCTGAGCTCACTTTTACGGTAAGATCAAAAAAAATCTCCACTCTCCCCCATTCTTCGAGATTTGGGATAATTCCAAATACCTGACTAAGTGCAGATGTTGTTGCGTCTTCACATCCTATAAAGCCGCCGTGCCGCTCTCGGGCTCTCGCTTCCCTTTCAAGTTGCAGGAAATTCAAACACTTTACATGACGGGTGGAGAAGGTTGGGGATAATTTTTTTTTTTTTGATTATTATTATTATGAGTTGATTTTTTTTAAGCTGATCTTTAGGATGAAAAAAAATCTCAGTCGCCTAAAGTCCCCGGGAAATTGCTACTGTTGGGGGAAAACGAAACATTTCTTGCAAACAAGAAAATGGTGAGTTGTCAATTGCCGCTTCTGCTGCCAAACTCGCTCAGTTCCATCTCATTGATACTCGCTGGTTGCTCCTCACAGTTACAATATCTGCTCACAGAAGGAGCGATCAGATCTGCTTAAGAGACGACACCGAGACGTCCCCCCCCTCCCCAAAAAGCCCTGTGTGTGTGAGTGTGTGAGCGTGGGTGAGCCGTGCGGCAGGACGGGGCCGGGCGGCGGGCAG
>NW_008239324.1:13390480-13392240 GCF_000691975.1 Corvus brachyrhynchos
CGGCAGCCGAGAGCCCCGGGAGCCCTGGCCGGCTCTGTTCCTGCTCGCCGCACGGGGTGCGGAGAAGGTCGCTCTGCCACCAGGCGCTGGTAAAGCGCCCTGAAAACTACAGCAAAATTAAAACGACGCGGCGCGTGTAGTCACTGCAGTCCTGTAAAGGCTGTTCTGAAATGTGCGAGAGCCCTCTCCAAAGCCGGGGACGATCCCGGTCCTCCTCAGCTGCTGGCTGCGGGGTATGCCGAGGAACGTGCTGCAGCGACCAATCCCGAATTTTGGGGCGGTTGCAAGTTGCAAGAACTTTGTTCCTTCTACTTCCCTGTCTCTAAATCTGCTCATCTTTCACTGCCTTTGTGTCACGCTTAGCCCGCCTGGGGTATGGATGTCAGCCCCTGCCCGCTGCCGGGCTCGGGCCGGGTGCCCGGCGGGGTGCGAGCCCCTCGGCCCCGGCGCGGCTCCGCGGGTGCGCAGCCTCCTCCCGCGGGTGCGCTCGGTTGCACGTGTGCATGGATTTGTGCGTGTGGGGGCATTTGTGTTTGAACAGGTTTCCAGGCAGAGCTCTGCCTCCCGCAGCACAGCCTGCGCGGAGGATGCTGGCAGGTGGCACCTCTGCAGCTGAACGCTGTCACCAACACAAACAAACACGCGAGACAGTCCCCGGCCCCGCTGCGTGGGGAGCTTTGTGTAACCAACAGCGCTTACCTGGCTCTGCAAAGGGCGGCCCACACACGCCGGCAGCGGAGGGTGATGGGCTCGCTCCGGTGCGCCGAGCTGGGGCTGGGAGGGAATGAAATAAGTGAAACTTTCCGTAAACAGTAATTGGAGGAACTTTCTCAGTTCACTTAGGAATAATAATTCTCGTGTGTGAGAGAGAGGGGGGAAGGCAGCAGATACTCGTGCACACCGACACATGCACTGCACTTACACATTCACAACTCTCACTGCCAAAACGCTCAGGAAGTTGTGGAATAATTTGGTTGTTAACTATAGATATATTTTTAAGGAAGAAAAAAAAAATCTATTGAGCTTTCTATCAGACGATTTACAGAGGGAAGTTCAGATTCCTTCATATGTGTCGGCTTCTTTGGGGGTCACAGTCTATTCCAGAGAGCCAGAATACGTAATTTTATGAAGTGTAACATTTCCAAACATAACGCAACAAAATCGATGGCTGTACTCCATCCACAAAGACTCAGCACACGAGGCTCAGCCCTAAGCTCGGTCTTCCCGGCAGTTTTAAAACAAGGTACCAATTATTTATAAGTCACATAATCAGATAACCATCACTCCTGAACTTTCCACCAGCTAAGAATGTTTTATCTTCCCCATCTGGGCACTGCTTACTGCCTTTCTTTGGTGTATATTTTCACTGCTCATACCATTCCGCTACACCAAAACGCCACCAATTGCCCGAGACACCTCTTTCGTCCCCCGGCCCGAGTGGAGACAGCGGCTGAGCCGATAAAGGACCACTGGAATTAACTTCTAGTTATGGGAACGGCCAGGGAGGATCAGTGAGGAAGTTTAGCAAACTTGGAACAGCTGCCTCTTAGAAGCCAGTGTGTTTTAGCCGAGCTTTAACCTTGTTCTCTCCCGAGCAGCGTGTTGATGTTTCGCCACTTGCTCACTACAAACAAGGCAGGGAGCGGCGTGCGCCGAGGTGCCCGTGTGGCTGCTCTCACTCGCTGTTCGCACCGGTTCACAGCTCTCCGGGGGTCAGTCCTGTGGACCGAACGGCCCCGGCACCGACCGCTCTCCTCTCG
>NW_008239324.1:13392936-13393764 GCF_000691975.1 Corvus brachyrhynchos
GTACCGCCCGCACCCCCTGCCCGAGGAGCCAGCGCTGCCCTCTGTGCCAGGGCACAGCCTTCCCTCCTTCCCCGCGCCTCAGCGGCACCCATCGAAATGCGGGAAGTACTTCGGTTTCTCCCGGCGAAGAACAAAGAAGCAGCAGCTTTCATTAAGGCTGGACCAGATGAATACGGATCTGACAAGTTTGTTTAAAAACCCCACTGCCCACGCCCGAAAACGATACTGCGCTTCTGTAAAATACAAAGTGTTGTCAATAACCATTATAGCAGCGATAATGATCTGAGAAGAGAACAAAGACATTTTGTAATATCTACATAACTTTATTAGAGCAAAATTATTTTTAAATGCCTGTGAATTCCCAAACCTCCTGAATACAAATGAATAAAAGTTTTTCTTCGGGCTAAAATCTTTGCTTGAATGTAAATTGTTTGGGTAAGTGAATTTACACAGCAGCAAAGTTTGTTTGTCTTAGTCCAGTAGCTTTGCTTTAACGAACCAGATGTTTTGTCTGTAAATTGTCCAGAGGACTTTTACAGTTCTGACATGTAATAAGCCCCAGAAAATCAGAACTGGAATAGCTGTGTCCCTGCGATTAGGACCAGGCATTTCGGGAAGAGCACGGGGAAAATAGGAAAGTATAAACACTCTCAATGTCCTCATATTTGGAAACCTAATTTTAAACTGTAAGTAAGCTTGTCCGAATCGATTCGCTTCTGCCTGGAGTTGACAGCAATTCCCCACCCAACCCCAGATATCAGAAATACATCCCCCCAAGAAAAAGCCCAAGCACAGTGGGGAGCAGTGGGGGCAGTAGGCTTCGGCCGA
>NW_008239324.1:13394190-13394990 GCF_000691975.1 Corvus brachyrhynchos
GCCCGCCCCGGCACTCGCCGCGCTCCCAGGGGCTGCGCCCTTTGGAGATGATGCTGATGTAAAATAAGATCTATCGGCGCGATTCAGTCCCGCTCAGCCATCACTTTTTCCCCTCCCTTGAAAGGACTTGGGGTCCCTGAAGAAACAACCGGCCGCTGCTTTGAAGGAAATAAGCGATACCGTTCAGAGCTACTGTAGCGTAATGCATTCACCGGGGCAGTAGGGAAAAACCTTTTAAGAAAAATAGTTACAGATCCTGGAACTCCACCACATGTGACAACAAAGGCCGTTGTCTCAATAGAAGGGCTTTAGCTAATTTTACCTACACAAAGTTTTACTGGCTGCAGGCTTTGGGAACGCCTTTGTGGAGCCTGGCAGTGATCCTCAGGGCTGGCTAATTTGAAAGGCATTTGGAGGATCCCGGAGAAGTGGAAGGGATTCCCCACTTATTTCTCGCATCACCTGAAAGTTCCCATCGCACAGCTGACACGGCTGCTCCTCTACTGACCACTTGTGCCTCAATGCAATGAAGATTTTGTTTTGCTCAGATATACTTAAAAAAAAAAAAAAAAAAAAAGAAAAAAAGAAGGATTTTGCTCGGACTTAAGTTTTATCAACTTCCCACTTCAAGTATTTTTTCCTTTTTTTTTTTTTTTTTTTTTTTTCATAGAAACTTCCTTCCCTGGCGGGTTTTGCACACAGCGCTTGCACATGGAAGTTTATCTGTAAGAAGCTGCCCATCTTCCAGTAGCTCACCTTGATCCGGCGCCGGGCCCGCTCCGGGCCCCACTGACCGCCAG
>NW_008239324.1:13395454-13397623 GCF_000691975.1 Corvus brachyrhynchos
CGCGGGGCCGGAGCCGCAGCGCTTTGCTCCCCAGCTGGGCACTGGGGTTTGCACCGCCCGGGTCAGGTGAGACGTGGAAACTAAGAAAATCTGACACCACCATTGATTCCCCCTCTTTGTTCTCCTCTGTACACAATGGAAAGAAAGGAATGTGACTTTAAAATTGCAATTAACCAGCTTTCTGTCACTGAGTATTTATTCCTATCAAATCTTCTTCCAAAAAGCACTTCTAATTGTAAAAGAAAACAGACTATTTAAAATATCCTTCTGTAATAGGAGTTGCTTAAATTATGACTGGATGTGCCTAAACAGTCATCTCATAGTTTCCCACTGATTTTGGTCAGGTCCTGAAAGAATGGCATTTTTTTCTAATGTTTTAAAAGTATTAACTTCCTTTCAAACATTCTTTAACCTTTAATGTTTTGTAACTCGATGAAAAGGTCACTTTGTTCGGAGTGGATGCATCTGCTCCATAATTGTTCTAATATCAGGCAGAGCTCCATCCTAACACAACATTCTTCTATGAGGATTTTTTTTTCCTTAATATACATTGTTAAGGTTACCATGAGTAATTGTTCTGAAGGCAAAGAGCTCCAGACCAAAGGATGCTCACACTTTATTTAATTTCACCAGCTTCAGATGTTTAGGGCTGTATTCAGCAGATGACATTAGCTGAGCTCTGAGAAGAATAACCTGAACTGTTTCACCTCTTCCCACTTGTGGGGGCCTGAGGTAGAACAGAAACAGAATAAATATCTGGATTTATAGACTGAGCTGCATAACAAAATAGCACAAAATACTGATTAATACTAATTGGACTGGCAGCAAGTTTGATCCAAGCATCTCAAAGTACTTTACAAAGGGCTGTGTCAGAAAGCTGAGACACGGGTGGGATAAGACCTATGAGCAGAGTGGAGATCCAGAGACTACTGGACATTCAGTGCCTCAAGACTCAGCCTCGAAAAGTGATAGGGTGGTAGAAGCATTGCTCATCTAATTACATTTTAGACTCCTTGCTGGGAAGGAAACAGAAGCTTTTCAGCACGTGTAAATCAATATTTATCATTAGGAGCAGTAATATTTTGAATCTGCAGATTTAGCCAGTTTTGGTATAGAGAACCTCTGCTTACTCCCATGTAAAAGATTAGAAGATGAATGTGTTCACTGCCACCCACGGGCTGAGAATGCCCATCTGAGGGGCAGCTTGTGGTCCCAGCTCTGTAGCCAAACCTCACTCAGAGCACTGTACCTGCTTTGCAAGAGCAGTGGTGATATCTGGCTGCATAGTGGAGATTGGAGCCAGAACCTTAAATTGATGCAACTAATCCCTCTAAAATACAACAGGATTTTCTAATTCTTACACAATTCAAACATCCAGAGAATATGTTTAATTAAAACTTGGCTATACCTTTTAAGATTTTCTGAAAAAACCCAAAGAAATGGGCTAATTATATTGCTTAGTATTCTAATATGCACTTTTTTTTTTAAAACAACACACTTTTCTATACAGGCCAGTCCCTTGAGGACCAGTTCCTCATTTATAAGGAGGTCCCCAATGGGAGTTAAAAAGAGGCTATTTTATAAGAAGAAAATATATTCTGAAAGAGGAGCCATACAAAGATAACCCCGCATCACATATATCAGTATGGAGGTTGGAATATGTATTCCAATGATGCAAATCTTCCCTTGCAATAATTTGCTCGTTAGTGTTAACGAAAGCCCAGATACTGATGTCTCTGTATTTGTTCTTCTATTTTTCATCACACTAGTGCTTTTAACTAAAATTATTTTTTAAAATTTGCTTTATTTAATGAATTTAAAGGTCAATCCTCTTCCTTTCCATATGCAAACCCTATTAATAGTAGAGGTTTGATATTAATGGGAGTTAATAGAGTAGATACCCCCTTCACACAAGAAACCCCACAAGAGAACAAAATAATATCCAGATAATTTCAGTAAATGTGTTGCTTTTTTCTCCTCTTTGAATAACCAAATATCAGGGCAACAGCATCTTGGAAACAGGAGTAACAGCCAGAGGAGGGATGAGATGTGAAAGGGCACACAGGGCCTCCCCAGCTTCCAAAGTCAGAGCTGCAGAGAAGGACACAGCCCACAGCAGCTGGAGCTCATGGCTACCTCCTCCTCCTCCTCACTAGCCTCTCACACCCC
>NW_008239324.1:13397779-13422219 GCF_000691975.1 Corvus brachyrhynchos
CTCCCCCTCCCCCCCCTCCTCACTAGCCTCTCACACCCGCAGGACCCAGGCAGGACACAAGGTACCAACACGAAGAAACCCTCCCCCATCCTCCAAAGAGGGAACAGGCAACTTTTGCTCCCTTCAGAGGCCAACAGCCTCCACCTATGAGACCACATTGGCTACTCAGAGAAAAACAGGAGCAACTGGAGTTGATGAGGGAGTGAGTGAAGCTATTGCCCCTCCCACCCTGTTTAGCCAGTTTAACTGTCTGGTCACTGTCTTTCTAGCTATAGTTACTGTTGCTGGACTCAGTGAGGTTTTGATAGTATTTTTCTTAGCTGCTGGAGTTAAAATAACAGCACTGATTTGCCTAAGGAGGTGGAGTTGGGGAAAGAGGAATAAACTCATTGCTTTCATCTGCAGTCCCTGTAGCAAAATGCTCCCAGTGCTAATGAGTGAGGAACAACCCACTCTAGCCTAACTTTTGCAATAAAACTATCTGCACTGTTTTTCAAGCAGATGAATCCAGACACCAAACAGCAAAGCATCATTAGTCCAGAGCAGCTTCTTCCTCGTTAAGAAATAAAGAATACCTGGTACAGCCCTGGCCTGGCCGGCCCAAGCATGGCTCCTGCAGATCAGCCTGTGTTTAATTAGGGCAGGCTGAAGTAATGTGATTGAAAGATGTGGAGAAGGGGATGAGTCATGTACCACAGAGTGGTGTTAATTTTCCTCTTATCAAAGGGCATTAACTCACTCCCTCTGAACACTAGGGAATCTTGCAAGGAAGCCCATCCTCACTATAGCCTCCTTCCTAGTTGTCACTCCTGAGCTGGAAAAGTTTTCCCAGTATCTTTTCTCAATCTGCAGCTAGTGACATGAATGTACTGCAGTCCCCAACAATATCCTCTCCCAAAACGTGTAAGACCTCAGTTGTTTTAGGGAAACCAATTTTTGTTTCCTTAAATTGAATTTATTTTCCCCACTACTTATACCAAAGGGATTTTTTTTCTTAATCCTGGAAGCTGGTTTTATCCTTTGAAAAAGGTTGTGTGTAAGAACTATAAACTGCCCCCGGGAGCTGTGGACAGAGCCCTGCAATGCTCTGGGTCCATCTAATCTTTGAGCTGTAGAGAGACAGTGATACCAAGGACCACAGTCCTGTGGCCCTAAACCACATAGAACTGCTGCTTCCATGGCTGGATACGTTGAACAAGTAATTTTTGCTTTTCTTGGCTCTTGGAATGTTGGAAAGTCCCTCTGAACTAGGTACTGTGGGCAGTGACAGCCCTTGTGACACACACAGACCCTCCATCTCCCAGAGACAGTGTT
The DNA here is from genome assembly GCF_000691975.1 of Corvus brachyrhynchos. Lineage (NCBI taxonomy): Eukaryota > Metazoa > Chordata > Aves > Passeriformes > Corvidae > Corvus > Corvus brachyrhynchos. Next base: position 13,399,094 of record NW_008239324.1, read on the forward strand.
TCTGGCTCTTTGCAGACTAAAGCAGATAGTATCGTGTCATATTGGGGCTTACATTAAAGTCACCTTTGCTTTCAGCGCCTTGATGTGGCCATAGATTTGCCAAGGGAAGAGCTGGAGGGCAGGGAGCATGCTGAGATAAAAGGCATCACATTTCTGAGGAAGCCAGGGGCCGTTCACGGGCCTGAGGTTTGGATTTTAGCTGACATGGGCTCCCAACTCCCCTTGGCTGCTTGGCAAACAGGAGAGCACAGAACTGGGTCTCATATTTGAAGTGCATGACAAAATAAGACTTACACTGCTTACGTTTTGGGGAGGTGAATGCTGATTGCTATAAACATTCTGTTTCCAGCCAAACAGCAATATTCTGTAATTGTCCAGGTGAGTCACAGGCTGGAAGAGTTTGCATTTTTACAAAACATTAGGTATAAATTACTTCTACGAATGGGAGCCTGGACTCAACAGAACAATGCAGTTGTCTGTTATAGCAAATCTGGCATTCCCAGATTCAAATCTGCTACAGGCATTCTGGAGTTTAATTAATATATTGTTTCATATGTATGAGTATTTCATGGTGGGTTTTTTTTTTTGTTTTGTTTTCACACACTGCATTTTTAGCTTAAACAAAGTGTGTTCTCTGCATTGTTCTCAAAGCAATTGAATAAATATCACCCAGTCTATAGATGTGGCCTCCTTTCCAGTGAGCAGCACAGCAGTCATGCTTCACAGGAAAGGGGTAACATCCTCCAGTGCAGCTGATAAGAGTAACAATTTACAAAGCAAGAGATCTGTTATGCAGTGAAAGCTTTATTACCATGACTTGATGCTACATCTACAACACATAAGGGTTAATCATTGCAGCAGTTTGCAGCTGGTTTGTGCTCCCAGGGGAGCCATAGCAATAGACTCCTGCGTGTAAGACAAGGTCAGCCTGGCTCTCCCGGGGTCAGCAGGCCATGTGATAGCACAACTCCGAAACTTCGGCTCCGAGCAGATACAGGTGCCAAACCCATTTTGTGGTCTGTTGTAGAGCGCTTCTTGTGGTTTTTGTTCTCCTCACTAAAAACACATACACAGCTCAGTGGTACATAATTGGATGGCGAGTTCTCAGAGCTACCCATCAGCGAGAGTTTTCTGTGGCAGCAGTGGCTTCAGGAGTTTGCCGGGTACATGTAACATTTCACGGGAGACTTATTCTTAGTGGACTGAGGAAACAGAGCAGTCAATGCTGAGTTTAAGGGCCAAATCCTGCATAATTCGTTCGGTCTCATGGTATGAAATGCTCACACAAGTAAAGTGGGCAGAATTGGGCTGTAACATTCTATTAATATTTATCTTCTACTGCTACAAGACACAACAATAATCAAATAAGAAAAACTTTAATCCTCAAATGCAGCTTCAATCTTCAAATTGGTTAGCTTATCAGAAGGGTAATATTTATTTTCAAAGACAGGCTGCTCAGAATGATCAGCTGAAATAGAAATCTGTAAGTTAAAGGATGTAAGTTTATTGGGCAGTGTTGTCTATATTTATAGTTTCTGCTCAACCCATATTTCTGTTTTTATATGCATGTGTCAAAAATTAATATATGGCAAACTTCACCAACAGTTTTAAGAGATCCTAAAATATAATAAAATCAATAAGTGATGTTCTGGCATAAATGTTTCTGTAGCTGAGGGTGGTCAGGTTCAAAGGGCAACATCTGACCATTTCTCTTTCCCACCCTGCTGCAGAGTAAGACCCTCCCCTCAACTTCAAATCACTGGGGAGAGGGTAATTTAAGCTATACTTGATGTACCCTATACATCACTGTCTTCAGGACCAGGTTTAAAATTAAACTCTGATGTACAAAGTTAAACAAAAATGAGATAAAAATTGGCAGGGGTTGAAGAGGGTCAAAGTAGTCAAAACACAAGGTAGACTATTGCTTCTTTTGATTTATGTTATTCTGTGCACTAAAAAAAAATAAAATTATAGCTCTTGTGGAGACTTTTTTCATTGAGAATAACGCATTTCTAATTTGTTTTCTATAGACTTACAGGCATTTGCTCTGGGAGTTGGAAGCATTTATTTATTTATTTATTTATTTTGGCAGGGGCAGAATATCCCCAACTGTTGGCAGAATATTCAAATCATCATTAGATGCAACCTTTGCCACTTCGTTCACAACAGCCAAGGGAAGGAGAAGAGTATTTCACCTTCCATTAGTGGTTATCTTAAAATGCACACATCTTGTATTTGTCTAGAGTTTTGATTTCAGGCACCTTTTCTAAGCTACAGTTATGTTTGGTAGCAGAAAGAAAGAGTTCAGTGAGTTTTTCCTTTCTCATGTTTTACATGAACATAATGCAGCTACCCTCTAGAATTTCAGTACAGGAAAGAGACCAAACAGCAGATTCTTTTGAAACCAATTCAAGAAAATCCTTGCAGGAAGTAAATTTTTTATGATGTAGTCAACTTCTCCACATATTGCCATTTACATGGTTAGTGTGTGGACTGCAGGCAAAATCATTTGGAATTGTAATCTTTATTTTCTATAATATGATAATGAAATCAACTACTATCCACTAGAACCAAATGCATTTCTCTCTGTTACTCCAGTGGGAAGAATAAAAAGGATTTTACTGGCTAAACTGCCAGGCTAATGGGAAAATCAAAATAAAATCAGAACCTTGGATTGCTAGCAAATAAAAAATGCTTATTTTAAACATAATGGTGGACATATACAGATGTTGAAATCTTTTAAAATCTGATCAAGCAAGCTTTTTCCAAAGGTTTTTAATTTTCATGCATGAAAGTCCTTTTTCATGACTTCACATGGATTACTGCTGGCTAAAGTGTGGGCACGTTCTTAGGCTGTACAAAGGCATGAGACCGCAAAAGCCTCAAAACCCTGAAAATGTCTGAACTTCATTACAAATCTAACAGAATAAGAACTTATGCTGTCCAGACAACTATAAAAAAAAATTAACACTTTTTCACTAATATTGACAATGATGATTCTTTGTTGTTCATCTAGTGAGGATCAATTTGCCATTTAATATTCAGATTTTAGTCCTACCCCCAGAAGTCTAAGTGATGCCTTGTGTAAAATGCACTTTGCATGTGTGACGGCACGGGACTGACCTGCATATATGCCATTAGTATACATAATTTGGCAATCATTTATGTACTAATTGAATAAATGCAATTCTTCACAAACACCTGGCTGGAAAGCCGAAGTGCAGCAGCACACAAACAGCAGGTTGTTTTAACAGATACAGCCAGCAAAGCAAAGATCAAATGTTAGACTGAATCTGCTGTGATCTACTGTGCCAAACCCTCTAACAGCTGGGCAGTATTTTTTGTACCTCTGATTAAGACTTTTTCAATGATCCAGTTTTTTTAAAAAAAACCCAACAAACACAGAAGACTACTCATGCATTCTGTAACTGTAGCAGATCACATGTAGCAAAGAGCAGAGCAGAGACTTAGTTGGTTAGAAAATGATAATCCAAAATTTTCCTACATCCATTACACTTTGGAAATCAGGAGAACTATGAATTAAGGAGATGATCACAAAGGTCACAAGGAATTGCTGCAGTATTCACAAAATATGTAAATGCTGTGAGAGCTGTAGGATCTTACAACCAAGGTTCAGAAAGAACACAGGAGCCACTCAGGCTGGGAGCTGCTCAGAAATTAGGTAAAGAACGAAAAGCTATGAGAAATCCAAAAAGCAAGAGACTGTCAGCTGTTAGAAATACCTGTAACACATTAAAATCATGTGCTTAGCATGAGTGAAATCTCTTCCTGATGTATCCATGCAGCAACGAGGTGCTGTTCCCTAGGAGAGGGACATGATTGCTTCCTTCTTGCACTGAGCACTTGATTGGGGATAACCGATCAGTTTATGGATGTTATGCTGAGTGTGTTACTTTACACAATCCTCCAGAACTCAGCCCTGTCAAGGGTGTCTGAGGGTGCCTGCTCAGGAAGGGCCTGATTCAGAGCTCATCCAACTCAGATTTCCACTGTCTGGGTTCTGGTTCAGGCCTTTTCCATCCACCTGTCTGGAGGGAGATTTTCCATCCCAGTGCAGCTGTGAGATGCAGCTTTCTACAGTATCCAGTATTGTCCATTTTCAGTGCATTGCAGTCTTCTGGAGCGAAATTTACCCATTGACATGTACGGATTCTCTGTCCTGCTTACTAATGACATTTCCGCAGTCCCTGTTTTTACCAAGGAAAGCAATCACACCTTAACTTCCCTCTCTGCGTGCTTGGATTTGCATTATTTTGCTCAGGCACTTGCAAGGGTATCGTGCTCTAAGCAACGATAAAGAACCGAGTCTATAATTTAATAACCCTCCTCTGACTAATTAGTATTCACTCAATGAATGGTTTTTAGAGGTCCAGTCACAGGACTGAGCACCCGTTTAAGTTCAGCTTATTCCTCAAGGCACCTCTGAACTGAATTGGGCCCCATTTTATAAAATTACAATAGAAAGACTGCCATGTCAAGTGTACTGATGCCGGGAGCCCCAACCTTGCAGGACCTCACGTGGGTAAGTAATCATCACTTATGCTAATAGCACATTTGACTTCGTGGGATGACACATGAGGATGGACTACTTACTTGACTAAGATTAGTAAGAACAGGCATGTTACACAGTACAGATGACTTCTAAATATCCAGTTGCAGCGAAGTGCTGACTCCCATCAGTGAGCGTTGTGAGGGTGAATGAAGGGCAGGAGAAGATCTCTAGAAACCTCGTTGAATGCTATTATTGAATTGGTTTTGCAGATTTCTAACCCATAATAAACCTCAGCTTTGCCTCCTCAGTGTCTCGCTTCTCTCCATTGCTTTCCTGTTTTGCTTTCCTTTTCTTCTGCCATAATCCAACAATCCTTTAAAATGATATTATTTTAACTCTTTCTTCTTTAATGTTTTAAAATTAATTTTGCAGGTTTGAAAGGTATCTAAGTAACAGCCACAAACCACAAGCTCTGCTATTTAGCTGAGCAGACTACTTGGTAGCATCTCTCCACTGCCCTGCCAAGGTTCCTCCCCTCTGCTCTGCTGGGATCAGTGCAGTCTCTACGCTCATTTAGTCTTTGGCTTCTCCCTTCCAAGCTGACAAAAAGAGCATCATACAGGGTATACCATTCCAGTGATTTTGTCTGATAAAATGCCCAGCTCTTAGGCCTCTGTTTAACACAATTTTGTTCCATACAGGTCACAGAAACAATCAGATTTTGGCCCGTATGATCTAGAATGCCTTTGAACCAGCACTCCAGGAAGGGAAAAATCCTTATGTCTAACCTGACTCGGTTTCACTTAATTGTTTTTGATTTCGTCATGGTCCAAGGTTTTTTTTCCCTATTTTGTTTCCACTAATTTAAAAAGTATTTTGTTGCCTTCCCTGCTTTTTCCATCCTGACCAGAATTTTTTAAATTCTTCTTTTTTTTAAGTCACTGACTCAAGAAGCTTGTTCTGAGAGTAATGTAGTAGTGACCACTGATGACTGGCTTCTAGGGATTTTATGAAGCCAAGGTTAATTTGTTCCTGAGAGCTGGAAAAACCATGAATGGCAAAACATATTTCTGGTACATGCATAATAACTGGTATAAATATTATATCCTACACCAAAATCCCAAACATACAACCTGCTTACCAAGGGACCCTTAAATCTGGTTTTGTTTCACTATAATGTAGAGCTCTGTATAAAAGCCACAAAGACCATAAGTATTATATCATTAGTAGTATTCTTAAGTGAGTATTTTCCTGTTTCTTGGGGGCTTGTAGCTCAGCTGTAATGATTGCTTCGTGTGTGTGTGTATGTGCCTGGGTGTTTTGCCAATCACGTAAGTGAAACAAAAATGCCCTAATTTCTACAACTTTGCTTTCATTGCACTGTAAAGCACTAAAAGCAGAAACAGTTTCCTGAAGAACTCCTCCATAGCAGGCCCTTGAACAAGATGACTGTTTCTAATAAGCAACAGCTGTCGTTGTGGTTTTACTAGTCAAATGATTCATGTCTTTTGCTCAGAAATGATAAGTGGAACAAATGTTTACTTAGATATGTAACAGAGGAACAATTGAAAAATAGTAGACTGTCAAATAGAAATATTTTCCTGTTATCTGATCCTTCACAATTAGTCTGAACCGGTATTTAGTCAGAAGGCAGTGTTGTAGTGGTACAGTTGGAATGGTGAAGAGTTTGGCTCACGGGGCTCTGCACACCGAGCTCAGCAGGCTGGTGTGCCAATGTCTGCAGCAGCTCAGCAGATCTGAGGGGGGCACAAGCACCTCTGTACAAACTGCTGCACCCCTCACCCCCTTTTCCTGGCAGGCTCCCCTCCTATATTTAGTCATCTCTGAAAGGGAGATGGTGAACTTATCATTTCCTCTCCTTTCTGCTGTCTCCAGGGAACACCAAAGTGCTGCTCTGCTGCTTGGTCTTGAGTGAATATCCTCAGTTGACTTCAGCTTCCCTGGGATCTTGCAGGGTCTTCTGGGAGCAGCAGAGGGAAAGTATTCTAATGCAGGAGATTCCAGGCTCAGTTCAAGGACAAAAAGATTGCATTACCCTTCGGATGTTGGGAAGGAGAGTCTAACAGAGCCTTGATGTATTTCTGCTGAGCCTGGAAGCTGCTGCAGTCAGAGAGATTTGACACCCCTGTGGCATCGCAGGGCTCGAGGTAAATTTTTTTTAAGTGCTAGAGGAAGCAGTGGCAAACTAACTCTTATGAGCCTAAGGCAGTAGCATCAAAAAATGTTGTCATCTGCCTTTGAAGGGAGGTCTGGGAGACAAAGGATGGAGAAGGCCAAGGGAGCCTTGGGATGCTCAGTGTGCAAATGAAACCAGTGTACAGCTATAACTTATTTGAACTTGCATGGATGTTTGCCAGTGTAATAGGGTTTAAATCCACCTTTGTTTTGCACAGTTTCTGGACTTCGTTGCTTTTTCAGAACTCTCTCTTCACTATTGCTGTCTGACACTGCTCTGCGTTGTACAGAAAGACTGTCAGAGTTTCACTTTCCCATCTGTAAAATGGGGGCAATATTTCCCTTCTCCCAGCTTTTATTCAGCTTACAAGGCTCCAGGGACCAGAATTCTTTTATTGCGTGTTTCTGTATTGTCTCGTACAACAAGACCCTGATCTCAGTTGAAGTCTGTAAGTATCACAGAAATATAAATAGATAATAATAAAGAGATGATTTTGACACAAAAATGGAATTTTGTATTCTGGAGAGTGAAATAAAATAAGTACAAAGGTCTACTAAAGCGTAACCATGAGATCAAATGATAAAATTCTTCTAGCAACAAAGAGTTGACACAAATTTGTGAGATTAAACTGAACCAACTCAATGGAGGCTTATTCTGGTGGCTTATTCATATAAAGTATATGAAAAAAAGTAAGTGAGATGATCAAATTACCCTCACAGCATGGATTTTGACATGGATGTAGACTAACTGAGTCACCGGAGGACTGAGCAGGTGCGTGGTTCTAATTATACCCTCAGTCTTGTGAGGAAGGAGCAAACTTCCCGGTTGCTTCCCTGGTGGAGATAAGGTGTTATCAGCCATCAGCAAATGAGAGGGGAGAACAAGGACAAGGCACCTGATGGGAGAAAGAGGAGGAAAGGAGGAGGCAAAGAGAGCAGATTCATAATGCTACTCATCTTTTAAAAATGTGCACACACATCAACTTGGAGCCATTTGGATGCCACTTCTCGTACTCATTTCTGGTTTCTCTGAGTAACCCTTCCTTATGGCAAGGCACACAAAATTCATTTCTAACATTTTCTCTTTTATGGGCTCAGAGTGAGATATCTGGATAAATATAATGATTTATTTGTTTATTAATTAATCAACAGGCACGCTAGGAGTTACAATCCAAAATGTCCCCACACACAGGTTTTTATCACCATATACTGTACCCCTAGGGAAATACACATCTTTTTTTCAGGAGTATAAATGGACATTTCTATAAATTGCAACTACTTGGGTGCATGTAATATGCAATATTATTCATCTTTGTATTCCAGGTGAATCCAGACTAGACTACCAGCCTCTAGGGGAGTCTGCTTCACATAATTATCAGTATTCAAAGAATGATTGTAGATGTTGTAGCTTAACAGCAGGTGAATGGTCCTTATCTGAATATTAAATAAAGTGCAACTGGATTTCTGGGCTATCTCTGGCTAAATGTTTGCAAAGTCATTAGTGAAAGCATGCAGCTATAATCCCCACCACTCTTCTTACAATGGATTTCCACTTTTGTTTTTAATTCCTTTACAGGATGAATTGTTCATCTCCCCTTCCTATACACACAATCTTGTCTCTTGGTTGGACTACCAGAAACATCAAGGAAGCTGCCTTGTAAGTAGTACCTACACTTTTTATTTTTTTAATCCTAAACAACAAAAGAAACCAAGAGAAGAGTGACAAAGAGAAAGAATTATTATTTCCTCTAAGGACTATCAGAGCTCTGAGTGCTGGGAAAAAGCTCTGTAGTAAACTGCTCCTTTGTCCTCCCAAGCTCTGGAAACTTTAGCTCTATATTCAGTTTCCTTATTGCATGATCTAAGAGAAGCTTTATGTATTTATTTAGTAAAACCCTTTCCTTATTGTTCTAAAAAGGGGGATTTAATTTACTTGAAAACTGTTTAGTAGCTTGATAGTGGTTGTTATGTGAATATAGTAGATAATAGTTATGACAAAGTTAATAGAACAAAGAAAAAAACAACCACCCCCCTGCTGAGCAGAAGGGAGAGACCAGACTCACCATAGGAAAATTACTGGAGATAAAGGAAGAGGAATTAACATGGGACTATACAACACAAGGGTTTTGAGGCACAGCTCCTGTTTCAGTCTCTGGATGTGAAGAGCACAGTGGTGCTACATTCTGAAGAAGAATTTTCAAGACAGACATATTCTACACCAATTACCTGGGCCAGGACATCACCCACATCCTTTGCCAGGCACCGCAAAAGCTTTGCACCCACCTCAGCCTGGGCCATCGGTGGCAATATTCCCACAATAACTGCAAATATTTTGTTTTACCTGAACATAAAAATAATAGAACATTAAATATTATTTAGTTGCATATTAAAAACCAAACACCACCCCTCCAAAATGCAGCCATCACTACAGTAAGCTATATACTATTTATTTGTACATGGACTCCCATTTATTTTGAGCTGTAACACATGCTGAGTTTTCACACAGGCATAGCCAACCCTCTGGAGTTTCCAAGCATTATACCTCTCACTGCTGCTCTTTCAGGCTTCTGCAGGCTCAGGCAGATGTTTCTACACCCATCTGCAAGGCTTTCTGCTCATTTTAGCTGAAATGCAAGGTAGAAACACTTTTTTTCAAAAAGGGAGGAAGGAAGAACATGGAGAACAATTTTGTGCTTAGCTCTGAGCAGTCTTGGGGATGAGGAAATACAAGGGACTCTGCTTCTCCATGCCAAAGTTCTGTTTCCTTCCATAACTAGCATGTGAGCACTTCTGTGTACTTTTACTTAAAATTAAGTAAGAATGTAAAGCTAATGACTTTTGGAAGTGCTCTGATTCACACTCTTCTGTCAAGAGATGGGTATTCTGAAGCTCTCTAACTTTGCAAGCTTTATTCCTTGGGACATCTTCAGTGGATGTTGCTGTGGACTCATTCTGGGCTTTGTGCCTACGCTACCTCTGCCAGCAATTGAGGAAACAGAGCCTGGATGTGTGAAGTTTTTTCGGTCCCATATTACTAACTATATTCATATGGAGTGAACTGCACAATAATTAAAGTATCAGCTCTGTTTCTCCTGTTTTCATAGTGTTAGAAAGAAAAAAAAAAGAGGAGACTAAGTGAGGAGTGTTTTTTGGTTGTGCTTTTAGTGGAGATGATCTTTTAAAGGGAAGGGCTTTGCACATTTAGGCAGGACCTTTAGGTACCATTTCAGAACTCCCTCCTCTAGGAACAGAAGTACTTTATTTTGACTAGAACAAACTACAGAAGTTAACAACTGATTTCTATTTATTAAAAAACCCAAAACTCCCAACTAACAACATGCCCACCTCACCTCCCCCCTCCCCAACGAAAATTAAAAGGCTCAGCCAAAACTCTTCTACACAGTTGAAAACCCAAATTTTCATTCTTACTCAAGTGTGAGTCACCTGCAGTCACTGGGATTAGTTCTGATTTAACCTTAAAACCACCCATTTGCTAGTGACACTTTTTAGCAATACCTGATGTCATGTTATTTGCATTTGCTATTATTTTTATAACCTTTTGAAGAACTGAAACACCTACTTACTTAAAAGTAACCCTTTAAGAAGCCATTTGCACCTAGAAGTCAACGTCCAAATCCACCTGAACCTGGTGGAAATTCCGATACTTCTTTCAATGGTGAAATCATAATTTCATCAAGTGTACAATAAAGAGGAAGATTATTTGCTTAGGGAGTGATGAGGGTTGGCTTTGTCCCTGTCATCAACCACATGCTGGCTGATTTAAGAACGAAACTTGGACGTGCTCTCAGAGGCAATCAATCATTAGACTGGATGCCCTTGTTCAGCCAGGCTAAGCAGGGGGACAAACACAGGGATGTAATGGGAAAGCAAAAAACATATTGAGTTTTAGAGAACCTGAGAATCTCTCATGTTTCTTTATCATATCCTGAAAAAACTTAAAGCAGTCGGTTTATCCAGCATATGGCTTTTCTGTAGCTGATGGACTGAGGTTGGACCTTGTGCTCTTTATTCATAACTTCCACCACTTTCAGGGCCAGTATTTGCATGCAGGAGGGCTGCACTGAACAGCCAGAATACATGCTGGCTGTAATCTGAGGGTGACAGAGATACTTCCCATCACAGATACAGACTCTTCACCATTGCCTCAGCAGGTGCTGCCAGGTCTCCTGAGCAGATCTGTGATTTGGCAGAGTTTTTAAATACATACAGACTAAAATACCCCCAGCAACGCAGGCTCAACTTCAAGCACTGTGGTAAATAGTGTAGTACGCATTTTCCAATTGCACAATATTTACCTTAGGAATGTGGTTGTTTCCAAGTCTACAGCACACAATCGTCTGTCAGAGTCTGATGGGAGCAGCTGGTAAAGGTAGAACCTGTGCCCTGGGCTCCCCTTGGGCAGAGGTGCCCATGGGCAGGGCCCTGGTGCTCTGCCATCCTGCCCTGCTCCTCTGCTCACTGGCTGCAGTGGAGGCTGGGCTAGGGATGCAGGGAGGGTGGAATGACACATTCTGGGCTTACACCCATGAGCCAGCCCCACAGAGCTACAGTCAGTCCCTACAAACTGCAGCAACTTCCATGAGACATGGGGTGAGTCCTGACCCAAAGCCCTGGGCGCTCCCTGGACTGGTATTGAGTGTGTGTCCAGGTGCTCAGAGCCCTCAGCCTTCCAGGAAAGGCAGAGGGAGGCCCACAGCAGATAAATCACTGCTAGCCATAGAAACATTCCTATACAGGAGAGAGTGCAAGTTATGCAAATATCTACTCTATAAATCTGGTATGTGGCTTTGAAGAAAAACAAAAAAGCCACTTAAAAATTTGTTCCAAATTTGGCCACATTATAGTTTTGTTAGTTCAAAGAAATGAAGCTAACTTTATTGTTATTTGTGTTTGGATCAAAGAAAACTATGAAAATAAACATTAGACAGAATGATAATCAACACTAGAAAAGAAATGTTTACTAAAGATTTTCTTCTGTGTTCTCTTACCAGCATTAATAATATTTTCTTTTTCTAAAGTTTTCTTGCTTCCTTCAAAGAGATTGATTTCAGTAGAAAGAACAAACATATGCAAATAAACTGAATGATGTTATACCCCCTGCCCCTATCCCCCCAAACTGCATCAGATAATTCCATATTGTTAGTCTGCATTACATTTTTATCAGTTTTTTGTCTTAATCAGATATGAAGCTCTTGCAGTACATCTCAAGAACTGGGCTGTGACCCTGATGTGACTCTACAGCACAGAAGCAGCCCTAACCCTGCTGTAATCTAATAGTTCAAATTTAACAGATTTGTTTTTTCAGTGGAAATAATGGCTTCCTGTCACAAAACAGAGACACAGATTACATATCTGATAAATGGCTTTGGCATGACTTTTTCATGTAACACACAATTAGCAGTGCCTTTCATAAGATTCATGGTTTAAGGATTTGGTGAAAGCATGAGTAAGTTCATTACTACGTATTTTCTTTAAAAAACCCGCCCTACTTTTCTGCTAGTGCTTTATAAACAAATATTACTTTGCTTAGAAAGAGATCACCTATGCTTTCCGGTGTTAATTTAGCCTCAAAACACTATACTGAAATTATTGCCACTGAGTGCTGATGTATTTTTTCTTCATGAGACATATAATTATAATTGATAACTCAAAATGGAAATGGGGTAATTTTGATTTTATAAGCTACCACCCATACGGATACTGAAAATTTCCACATTATAGCTATAATTGTTTTTTGTCATGCCATGATCCCCTAAACATTATCAACTAATTAATAGCTGAACAATACATAAGGAGGGATGCAGTTCTATGGATAGAATTAGGTATTTTGAAGGAGTTTATTATCTGCAGTTTGGTTTTGAAGGCACAGTTCAGAACTGCTTCTGCTGCCTTCATTGGTTATCTTATCTCCAGGCCACCCAACCACCAGCCTTACCCTGCGAGTTGCTAACTCCCAGCAGTTACAATGAGGTAATCATCACCTTGTAGTGGAGTGGTGTGAATGCTGGTCAGATGGCCTGTATTTTATTAACAGAAATAGGGTCACAAGTCAAATACATGCTCGGGGTCAGTGAGCAAATACAAAAGAAGATTAGAGGAACAAAAAAATGTGACTGGAGGGGTAAAATCCCACTGGGGGTTAATCGAGCAGAAATGTATCAAAGAATGTAAACTACCCTTTCTTTTGTTATTCATCATATGGGACGCAGTTCCTGTGTCCTGCTGATTCCAGTCAGATAGGGCATCATCTCCAGAGTGCTGTCCTTTAATGAGCTCTTTGGACAGAGGGGCTGCCAATAATACTCCTACCTCTGCTATTACTACTGCTACTACTCTTAAAACAGTAACAAAAAAAAGAATTAAAATCACTTAGCGTAAATATATAGATCACAAAGACTTGCTTCACATAATATTGCACTATCCAGGGACTGCCTACAAAACTAAGAGAAAAACAGCATTCAGTGTCACTTCTCTAGGAATCTCTTCTGCCTCCATCATGAAAAGACTGGACCAAGAATTGTCTCCACCAATACACTGATTTAGCTCCAGCTTGAAATGTAAATGAACTAATAAAAGTATTTCTGAAGAGATGGTATTGCATTGGCATAATTTTAGTTTTTCTAAGAAAACTGTCTTTCTGAGTGATCTAATAACAGAGAAGGAGCCAGCAGCCTGATCAGCACAGTAAGTACTGGACTTGGTAGGGCCCAAATGGCAGCAGTCAAGAAAAATCATAGGGTACTTACCAAGCAGCAGCTGATTTTCTCTTCTGATACATGTTCATCGCTCTTTCTGTGACAAGAAGCAGAAATTCTGCCTATTTGAACTATACACATTTGTCTAATTCTTTAAAATCCCAGCAGTAGAAAGATTCCCTTTTCATCAATTTCCATTATGCTTGTAGCTAGATATTGTAATATGGAATTCTTTTATCCATGTATATTGCACATCTATAGATTTTATGTTTTCACACATCACACGAAAAGCATATTTCAAAACTATTGCGTTATGATGTGCCAGAAGAATATTGCTGTGGGAATGCAGACACATTATCAAAAGTACAGTATAAAACAGGGCGATGGGTTGCAGGCTAGCCACAACAGAAGAAGCCCGGAGGTCCAGCTGCACCCTCTGGTACAAAGCGGCACTGACACGAAAAGGGTAGAGAGTGAGCTGCTCACCCAATGGAGCTTCTCCTGGCTGACTGGAGGGTGTGCACAGGCAGAGAGGAAGAAAGTGGGAGGGGACTCCTCATATGGGTTCCACGGAGAAGGTTTATTGGGAAGATATCAGGAACTAAGAGCTGTAAAGGGCCCCGGAAGGGGGAGCCAAAAACGCTGAGTGTGGCCAGGGATTTTATAGGGGGGATGGAAAGGCGGGGATAAGGAATGCAGCCAATGGGACAAGGGGAAAGAGACAGGGTTGAAGCTGAGGGAACCAATGGGATTAACACAGAGGCGGGACTTGGGAAAGGAACCAATGGCGGTTCAAGTAGCATAGAAGTTTCTAGAACTTCTACGTATTAACTAAGGGAAATGAATATTAACAACTTGATACATAAAATACGGAGGGGAAACCGTGAACCAATCATAAAGAACACGTAGATCACGGAGCTGGACGATTATGGGCTCTCCCCCTAAGTGCAGAGTGAGTTGTTAAACTTCGGTGCCTGACCGCCGTAAGCGGTCTCGGTTTTAGCCTGAGGGTAAGGGCGGCTGCACCCCCCCCCCCCGCCACCACAGGGCAACAGGGAAGGGAGAGGCAGGCGGGAAGGAATGCTGAGTTTTAGGAATATGTGCCTCTGACTTACCGTGCAATGTTCATAAAGCGTCTTAATTTTGTTTTGGCATACTTTAGATACAAAATAAGCAATATGTCCTTCTGCAAGGCTGAAAGAAATGTTAACTGGTTCAATCATGCCTTTTGAAAGCAAAGTTGGAATTTCTGTCATCAGCACCAAGATGAGCCAAATCAGGCTCAGAGACTGTAAATCTTTACATGCCAAAGAATAACACTACATAGATGAAAATTTCATGGCCAGACACAAACTGTGGTAGACGACTGAAGGATTATTGTGAAATAAAATACAGTAAATTTAAGTTTTCCTTGAACTGAAATCGAAGGATTCCTTTATTACCTTCCCAGCTATCTATAGATGCTTTCTCATACAGTTTATTTTCACACACTATATCCCTCCTATAATATATGTATTTCATCCTGCATCTTTTAGCAAAGTCTATATCTAACTTATATATTGTCCCTTAAGTTTAAAACTAATTTTGTGCTTACGTGCTCCCCAGGATTGAACCTTCTTGGGGCCACATGCAAGACTTTTCTCCTCCTGGGATGATGGGAGCTGTGGCAGTGTGTGCACACCATGCCAGGCCTGAGATCAGCTGCCAAGTGTGGACACCCACAGAGGATTTTCTTTACAGAACTATCTTAAAAATAGAAATGTCTGTCTCTTCCAGCTATACTGGCAGACACTGTTTTCCCAAAGATCCAGATACACAAGACCTTGTTATCAACTGCAGCTTTGACCCAACTTACAAGTAAGTTAGTGGGTTGGAAATCACACATTTTAGAAATATTTTCTGAAGGATGTGATCATATTTGCTGCCCTTGAAAGTGTTTAATGTTGCATGTTCATTACATATTTTTGTGTTACTTAATTTAAAAGGTTTTCAAAAAATACAAACTGCCACAGAGTGGATTTATAGATGCTTAGAAAGTAATAAGAGATATTTAATACACAAAAGAGAAAAACTCATATAGCTACACTGACATGCAATTAATAGATTTCTAAAAAAGTTACTAGCAAAGTGTCTTTCCAAGGTTTACATTCAGTCATTTGAGTCCTTTCTATGGAATACCATCCACTAAAACACAACATTCTGAAGTCTTTCTGCTAACTTAATGTAGAAGTACTACTGAGAAGAGTTAGCTTTTTAATAACGGGGTCAAAATATTTTAAGAACTATCACTTCACGAACTATAACTAATCAATTTGCACCTGTGTTATGTGGAGGAGACACACTATCCACTTTGGACAGCAGTGCTGAGATGTACTAAGGTTTGCATAATGCCAGCGAGCTATATTAGTACTTAAGGGCTTGTGAATAAGAATTTTACTGCAGTCACAACATATACATTGGGCTCTTCTAGTAAATTGATCACTCAAATAAAAAGAAAGGAATGTTTTTGATCTGCAAAGAAGATGAGCAAAAAGTAAGCCTGCTCATGTTAACTCTGCATTAGGGAAAAAAATGAACTTTGATCTATCATATTGTGGAGCTGCTTGTATTTCAATGGCAATTTATCAATTTTTAATAGTCAAAGCTCCCAAGCAGTAAAAGCTTCTTAGACTTCCCAATCTCATAGCCACTACTTAAAATTTTTTTTCTGCATGATTTACTGTTTGGAAGCAAGAAAGCAACACAATTTCTTAAGGATTCTTTCTTTTATACAAATTGATGAAACGGAGTCCAACACTACGAATTTTGTTCTTCCTCATGCTGGTGTAAAAGAAGTGCAAAATCCCACCTTAGTATATCTGAACCTTTCTTAGCTAATCTAACAGATAGCACGGAGTATCAGCAACGGGACTGAGCTAAGGTCAGGATGCAGCAGCAGCAGCATCCCCAGCCCTTCAGGGAACGCTTCCTCCTGCAGGGATGGAGCAGGGTCGGTGCCACCCCTGCTGGCAGTGCCCGCTCCAGCCCAGCCCGGGGGGCTCCCAGCCTGCAGGGAGCAATTAGGAAGCTCTGGCTGTGCCCCAGCCACCACGACTGCTGCAATTTGTCTTTGCGGGGACAGAACAGGTCCCCCTGCTTCCTCCCCCCACACCAGGAGGGTGGGAGAATCTTTCCCAAGGTGGCGGATCCAGCTCCACGGTAAGTCCCAGCTTTTCTGGCTAAGGTGTGCCCTGTATTCCTAAGACAATGGAGACGTGAGGATGCTTAGCACCCTGTGGGCCTATCACACAAGTGAATCTAAAATAAGCTCAAGACTGTCTTGTTTTAAAAAGGTTACCTTGGAAAGTCCAAAGCACAAGGAGAAGCATTTAAGACTGCAGATCCAAACTTGTGTGTTGTTACTGCTAGACATGAAAGCCTAAGATCAGAATTCAGAATTCAACCACTCTGACTCAAAAATACATCAATGCATTTGCTAAATGGAAACCCCACTTGCATCACATCTTATCATAATGTCACAAAATGCAGAAAATTACAAATCAGTTTTAAGGCAAAATACATGACAGCAAAATATAAGTACACAAAAACTACATTAAATATCAGTCTTCATTTGTCCCTACCAGTTCAACTTACCTCTCAGTTCCAAACTCCTCACTGCAGTGCACAGCTTGAGATAGTCTAAGATCCATTTTAGAGTGGACTGAAATATAAATGACAGTTCGTACTACACATGAACATAGACAACTGTATAAAATATTTAAATAAAGACAGAAAAGAACAGAGGAAACCAACAGAGCCTTTGGCAGACCCAGCCTTTGGGAATTTAGCAGCTTGAGATTCATTGCAAATTTCATCTTTAATGTTATTTTTAGTTCAATATTTTGTAGCACTCAGAAGTAAATCTTTGTGTGCTGTCTCTCCTCCTGCTTGTGCTGCTTCCTTTTCTGATCTTTTCTTTTAAAGAAACCTAATATATTTTCAATACAATTGATTTGTAACATGTTTTGTGATATTTGTTAAAGTTATCCTGTTTGTTCATACAATTCGGTGAAAACCATTACACTGTTGTTTCTTTTAAAGTGCTGAATATTGCTTGTCATAACTGAACAAAACGAGACCCCCCAACAGTCTTTGTTCCATCACACCTTGTGTTGCATTAAATTCTCTGACATTAATTTTGATTCTTGGGTTAGAGTCAAATTCTTTTTGTTAACCTCTCACTGCTGCTCCAGATACTGCCACACACAGTGCATTTCCAGAGCAGTTGTGATTTTTATCCTGGAATCTGTCCTTTGTCTCTCTCCTCAGCAATCTGACTGGAATGACACACAAAACACAGGACTGGGGGTGGTGCAGAGAGGATGCTGGACAGCTACCAGCTGTAAGAACATGGAAACTGGTATGTTCACACCCTAGTCCACTGCACTGAAGATTGCTATCTGTCCATGCTCAGGTGTCTTGTACAAAGCCTACTCCTATCTTTTAATTGACTTTCCAAGCCCTTCCCCTTCTTGCACTTGCAGAGAACTCAGTGATCATATTCTCCCATTACTGTGCTTATGATTTAATAGTTGGGCTGCAGAAAATGGCCTTAAAATGGGCTATTCCACATCTATGGAACTGAAACGAACACCGTAATGTGACACGAGATGGGAACCATGCAGGACACATAAAATAAGACTAAGGCTACTTATCTGTGCAGTATGAACACTGTAAAACTACTTTTGCTTTAATTAATTTTAATTTCATCAGGCTGCAGTTGGAGTTGGGAATTTTTTCTTTTTTTTCAGAGAAGGATTCACAAGAGGAGAAGGAGGATCTTGCCTGATCACAAGGCTTTACAACTGAAAGAGGCTTTTTTATTTCAAAAGCCTGATTTCTAACATGTAGAGACATTATTTATCAGTTCTTTCAAATGCAAGGACTAGGACTAAATGATCAGGCATCAGTCTTAAAACAAACAAAAGAGGTATTTTATCCTCACAGTGCATAATGAAATTACAGAACTCATGGCAATAGGATGGTGTGGAGGTCAAAAGTGTAAATGGACCATTAAAAGGGATTACATGAAATCATGGAAATGAAATCCATCACTAGCTACTAAACATGATGATCAAGATCCAGCCTCCAAATCAAAATGTCTCTGACACTGATCTTCAGAGGGCAGGAGCACACAGGGGAAGAAGGATTGCTCTGTATGAGAGATATATCAGAGTTCATACACTTTTTCCCCAGACATTTGCTCCTCTCACTCTCAAAGGGAAAACACTGGATATTTTGTCTGACTCAGGGTGGCAGCTACTGCGTGTGTTCTAAAGTCTTCAAAAATCCCAACTCATTTTATTTGACATTGTATGTTTTAGAAATGTTTCCGTTTTAAATTCAAGATAATTAGGGGGAAAAGCCTGTAGAGAGTCAAACAGAGGGCAAAAAGAAACAAAAGTACCCAGAAAAGATGGACTTCAGAACATTTTTCATGAAAGTCATATTTTTCCCTAGAATTGTGCGTTAGGGTCTCATTTTGCACTACAGAAAAATAATTCCATCCAGTGATAGCAAGAAATGAAGTCCCCAATACAGAAACCTATGCAGTGCCCACCTTCCAAAGTTGCTGAGAGGCTGAAGCAACCTGACAGAACCATCCTGCAAATCTGAAATAAGTCCCTGTGGCCTCTGCAGTGCTGAAATCACTGCTCGCCATTGCTTTCACTGCACTGAATCATTTGGGCCTCTCCCTTTCTATGTGAGTCAGGTTGTGAAAACTGAGCCTTCTCTGGCCTGTAGGATTCATAAACACCTGCCCCATTAGCCCACTTTCACTATTTGTCTAATGACAACCACAAGTAATGACTTGACTCAAGTCATGTCAATATTCTGCCAAAAACTACCATTTTGCCCTCTTAGCCACCTCCTCCCACCCACCCACAGGTTATGGAACTGTGGGATGGTTGCCAGAGAAATGCAATAAAAAGTAGGAAATGACATATACAAATAAAATTCACTTACCTAAAAGCCCTGTTCATCAGATCTCTTTGTGCTGCCTCCTCCCCCACCATCCAGTCCTTTACTTCCAGCACTTGTTTCTCCTCTCTCTTAATTTCCTCTTCCTTTGCTGGCTTTTTTCTTCACATGTTCTACTTTCTGCACTTTTTTTTTCTTCTCTTTTTATGCCCTATTTTTTTCCTTTGGCTGAAAAAGAATAAATGAATGCTTTTATATTTTTCCCTTGCTTTAGAGCCAGTAAAGCATTATGGAGTCATTTTACCATTTTTGCTCCCTCTTCCCAGTTTTTCTGCCACCACTTCTATTGTGGTTTTGTACTTTTCTTCTGCCCTCCCTCCAAAGCCATCAGTCCCTCCTTTCAAGTACTTCTTCCTCTGTGACTTCATGTCCTCTTTGGAGCTCCTGTTATGTCCTAGTGCAGTCTGAAATTATCCAGATTTCCAGGTGGATTTCTTGGGCTTCTGAAGTTTTGATGGTGGAGAAAGGTCATCCTAAACACATGAAGCAATGCTGAGTCCTTCTGATGGCAAGTTTCTGGGTGCACAGCTGTGGCTTTAGGGAGAAGCAGGGATGGGAACTGGAGCGGAGCAGAGTCGTATTCCAGTGGTCGGGGGAAATATCCCCCCTTGCTTAACTCTAAGTTACTTGTTTCACTCTTATTTCCTTGGCCTTCAAATGTTCTAAATCATTGCCTGAGAATCCATTCCTGAAATCTGGAATCTTTATCCTCATGGATGGCCCTCCTGCCAAGAGTACACAATAACTAGGAGTAGCACTCTGTTTTAGCTTGTGGTTGCTCACATTTTCCTGGTACTTAAAACCCTTCTGAAGACTGACTGTGGATCCCAGCAGGATTTCGCTGCTCTGATTTGGGTTGCACTTGCTGCAGGGGAGCCTGGCCCATGCTGAGCTGTGGCCCCTGGAAGCTTTGCAGGGTCATGTCTAAACATACAATGACCACAAACTGGTGTTCTTGGAGGTTTAGCCTGGCTATAAACCATTGAACAATTTTAATTCATCCCCATTCCCCTTCATTCCTGTTAGGTGTAAGTACATTTAAGGCTTACAGGGAAAAACATTATTTCAGGTTTGTGAGATAAGATGGTGAAAAAATGGAAGCAGCACTAGCTTTCGTATATATTTTCTGTGCTAAGAATTGAGAGAATGGGGAATTAGGGCTAAAGTAACAAGCAGAGAATGGGAAAGAGCCTGACTAGCTGAGAATTTCATGCTGTAAACATTATTCTAGAAATAATCTTTTTGTGTTTCTGTTCTTTACCTTTTTAACAGCACAATTACCCATGACAATATCAATTGAACAAGACTTTAAAAAAAACCCACACGAGCCACCTTAATGAAATACCAAGCACAGCTCAAACAACAAAAAAGATTCCCATTTTGGGGGCTTTTCTCCATTTATATTAAGGATCAGTTTTTCTGTGGAAGAATTGCACAATATGGGTTTTTCCTGCTTGTTCATAATAGGTCATTCATTAAAGAAAATACTGGGAAATTATTTTCTGTGTCGGTGGATACAGGATGCCATCTGGGAGCTGAAAAAATGAACAGAAATCAGGCCGAAAAAAAAAAATTATTAAAAACATGAAATTAGTTGCACTTAGAGAAAGCAGACGAACACTTTCACAATGCCAGCCCCAGCAGCTAGGCTGCAGTAATTGGCGCTTTGTCCATGCACTCACGGGAGCGGCCGGGGGTTCCTCGGCAGGCTCTCCCTCGGGGATTCAGTGCCACATTTCCCCCGGGGCTTGTCCCTCTGTCCCGCTCGGCCCCGGGCTCACCAGCGCCGCATGGATGCTCTTTGTCATTTCCTCCTGCAGCTTTCCCCAGCTGTCTGCTCACTGGCACTTCTCCATTCCTCTCCTTTCTGCTTCCAGTGCTCTGCTTCCTTTATTCCAAGGTGCTCTCTGGCTAGCCCTGTAACACAAGGCTACCGTGATACATCAGGCATTCTCCTCCCCTGGTCCAAAAACAACAGGTAGATCAGAAAACCTCTTAAAATGAGAAATTGGCTACTCTGACTCCAGTTCCAGGGTAATCGAAAATTCAGTGTTCACCATTTTGGGGTAAGGTGGATGGCTTAAGTTAGAAGGGGGTGTCTATGTCAGCTGATAAGGAAATCACAACAATATAGTGAGAAATATATTAAGATGAATATGGCCATATGCCAATTTTTTCCCCCTCATAAATAAGACCCTTGTTTACCAAATGTTCAATTTTGGTTATGTCACTATAAAAATCAAGCAGCTGGTAATTCAGGCTTGATTAGCAGGTCTCCAGTTTTGATTAGTAAATTACTGTAGTAATCAAGGTTAATTCTCATTTCAGAGCTATGCCACAGATTTTATTTCTTCCAGACAACTGGATTTATCATTCTGGAGAAGGAATATTTTAATAAATATTACAAAAACATCCAGAAAGAGATTAAAAAAGCAGATCCAAAGGGGTTTTGAAAAAATGGGGAATCGGAGCAGCAATGCTGCTCAAACATGAAACAGTTAATGTCCTAGGAATAAAATTCCAAGCTGCAATTTTGCCGTAGATTTCCACATAATATATGCAGAGATTGCATTGCTAATTCCTTTTACCTAGTGTTTCTATTTCTATCTTTAAAAATTGTTTTCTTTGGATCTTCATCTTTCATTTTAAAAGAAAAAAAAGTATACAGAGAGGCTTAAAAAGAAGCCCAAGAGACCATTATTAGTATAAAGATAAACAGTAGAATGGATTCTAACTGAGCCAGAAAACATCACTGCAGAATTTACATAAAATTTAGTTTTCAACCAAACATATTGCACATCCAGTTCCAGCTCATCTCATAATGAATATTCAAGCTTTTGAATGACCCACATGTCCCATAAGTGAGCAAGAGTCCCCAAAAGCCATCATTGTTGTTGAAGAGGCACAATATTAAAAAACACTGAGAATTCATTAGGGATTTTTTTTTTCCATGAAACTTTTACAGAATCTTTAGCCTGCAAATGCTGCGATTATTTGAGCATACAAGTCTGTCAGGGATTTGAGTCTGGATAATAAACTCTTATATGGTTTTTAATTAGGATAATATTATTATTTTCTAGTCATAATTCTGGGTCAGATTCTGTGTATCTCTCTCACATCACTTTTGTATAATTAGAGACTAAATTATCTAAAATAAATATGAAGTTTTGCTTTATCTACTCAGTACTGCATGCTTTTCCCAGATAGGAAAGAACAGGCAATTTTTAGATCTACCGTAGTATTCCACTCAAAATATTGAGATAAATTTCTCCTCAATAACACAGAAAGAATTGACTAAAGAAGCCCTAAAATATATGTATATAGAGACCAATTACTGAGAATACAGTAAAAACTGAATTCAGTATAAAATTATGCAATTCCTATGTCCTTTGAGGGAAAAAGAAAACCAAAACCACAAACCCAAACTCCCTTTTCTAGAAAAAAAATGCCATGTCCTTTTATAAAAGGCTAGGGAGGAACCTGGAATTTACTTCTGTTTGCATATTCCACTGGACTAATTTTGCTACAAGCACTTCCCTTATGCCAATGGAAATCGGGGGGTTTTGAACCAGACCAGCATCAACTGTGCTTCTAATTCAGCACCTTGTTCCTGATGATGGCAAACAGAAAATGCTTCAGAAGGTTCCTTCCCAGTGCTAGAAAGTCAATAGCCATCTTAT
>NW_008239324.1:13422247-13433436 GCF_000691975.1 Corvus brachyrhynchos
TCTGCATGGTTCATTTACAGCCCAGCATCTAATGACCCAAACGTTGGCAGAAAGTGGAAAGCAACCTGATCTATGAACATTTATTTAAGATTAACACTTTGTTAAAATAACAATCAATTTGGGTGGAAAGTAAGCATATACAGGCTGGATTTACTGAGGATGTTAAGACTTGTCTCACTTTCACTCAGCAGCAGATTAGGAAGCCCCAAAATTTGCAAGAGAAGAGGAGAAAAACATATTTTCAGGCAGAAAGCCTGTAAAACAAACATCATACTGTGGGAAAAAAAAGTGTGTGTGCTTTTTGCAGTCTGCCTTATACAAGATTCACCTGGAAAAGGAAGGGGTGGGGTGTGGGGGGAAGTAATTGCAACCAAGCCACTGCATTTATAGGGGACTTCCAGAGATTTCTGGCTGGTCTCCAGTAGTACAACAGCTCTTTGAATCTGGCAGATTTTACTCGTTGCTTTTGCGCATGTTTTTATTTTTGGCTTTGGCTTTCCTCTCCTTTGCAGCTCTTCCAAGTTCCACAGGAGGAAGCACACAGCTGTCGCTCCTCAGGAACTGCACAGGAGACAGTGGCCCCTGTAACCACCTCTCCCACCAACAGTTCTGCTGCAGGCACGTACAAAGAGCTTGAGATTCATCCCCAGATCCCCTCCGGGCCAAACTGATTCCCCAAGACTTTGGTGAATTATAATCAGCAGCTTTCAGGCTATGGTTGCAATATGGATAATGATATATTTGGGTATATTATCAAAATTCAGAAAAACATTCAAAACTACAGCCCCCAGAAGTTTTGTGTTGCCCTAGTGGGAGATAAAAACATTGAATGGGAAGGAAGAACTGCTTCTCAACCCCTTGGGTAGAGACAGGGTGGCCTACAACTGACTCTGCTGGGTATTCACCACCCTTTGCCAACCTCCAAGCAATCAACATGAAGGGAATACAACCAGGGAGTCACTGCAATCTTGTAATCCCCTGCAGGACAATAGTTTTCTTAAGAGCAGCCTGGCCTAGTGTAAATGAGAAAAGTCATAAGGTTTCTGGAAAGGTATTTATTTTATCCACAGGTAGGATTGCAACACTGAATGTGATAGTCTCTATTTAGGGTGATTAATAATATGTTATGTTGCTTGTTTTGAGTAAAGACTATAGGCCAACTCCTGCCCTGGCTCAACTCCCATTGAAGTCAATTGTTTAGCCTGAAAAATGGATTACAGGATGTGGCTATAATTTATGCATATAAAAATGCAGAGGATTCTACCTTAGAAACAGTAATTTTTATTTATGTGCGCTGCAGTAGTGCCTAGAACCTGAGATTCCTTGCTCAGGATGGTATCCAAATGCACAGGAATTACAGGCATGGTCTGTACCCCAAAGAGTCTTTGATCTAAGCAAAAGACAAGCGACAGCAAACAGATGGGGAGAGGGGCAGAAATGACAAGGTAACTGGGAGATAATTATGATCACTATGCAGTCACAGCACATCAGCTGCTTAACCACTATCATTTTTTTAAGGTGTCACAGCAGAGGAGAGTTTTAAGGGAGGATGTGAAGAAGGGCAAGTTTGGTAGCTGGCAGATTTTTATAGGAGTGGGCCCTTGCAGAAGAAAACAAAATGACTACAGTCCAAAATTTTAAAAAATCAACTTTTCAAACAAAAATCTGTTGTGAGTGATGGATACACATTGATCTGTCAGTACCTTGTGGAAGTGATAGGGATAAACAGACTTGGGAGAGCCTATGGAGGCCTTAAAATATCCACAGGATGTTTTTGGCTGCAAGAGAAAAGAAGGAGCTGGTGAAAGGGTGCATGGTGGAAGAGGGACATGATACAATACGAACTTTGAAAATGCACGCCTGCAGTGGAGTCAGAGAAAATGGGCAAGATAAGTGCCTGCCAAGCCTGGAGAAAACAGGACTCAATGCTGGGCTTTAAATTTGGGTTGTGCTTGTCAAAGGGTCAGACCTGAAGTACAAGAATCAGAAGGTTTGTCCTAGCAAGCATAAATCTAGAGAGAAAGATGTAGAAAGATATAATGTCTAGAAAGACACAATATCTAGAAAAAAATTGGGCCTAGAACCTGAGATGACAGTGCTAAAACAGTGATCACAGTGATTTAGTTTTTGTTCTGCAAGATGCTGCTGGCATGAGAGTCTCTGTACTTGAACAGGGGAACACTTCTGAGACTTGTTATACCTTAGTGCATAAGCAAAGTATATGGAAAAATGAGAAAAACGGATGAGAAAAAGAACAAAAACTCCCCTTTAAACATGTTATGGCTTTTTGGTTTAATTTTTCTCCCTACAAAGTTAGTAAGCTTATATTTCAATAAATCAATGAAAACAAACCATTTCTTTTTGTCACACATATATGCTCAATTTTTGTGTGTCATTGTGGGAACTGAATAAAAGAAACCTAGGCATGGAGCTGCTTACACAAACTTGTAGGAGTAACTTTTGGAGAGCCTGAGCATTTGCAACTCCAATCTTACTGTGAACAAAAATAGAAAGGACACTATGCATGCTACTGCAAAGCAATTTTTATATTATAAATATGTTTAGGTGGTATCTAAATTACCACCAGAGCTCTGACCTTGGTTACAAATGATCATAAAGTAAAGAATACTTTGAAGTGCCCCAAATTGTAGATCAAAATGCTTGTATATTCATCACTTTGACTAAGATCCAGCCAAGATTTTCTTGGCTAATAAAGACTGTAAATTAAATAGAAAACAGGCCCAGTAAAGAGAGGTCATGGCTGCTTTTTTAAATGCTTACAGTCCTTTAGGGCAGGATGTCTGTGCTGCTTTAATTGTTTAGAGTTTCACTTTCTGCCATGGGAGCTGCAAATGTGGAAGCCTCTGTCTCATAATGCTGCAATATAAACCTCCATTTAAACTTGATGGGTCCCTTCTCATTGGAGTTTTATTTTCCAGGCACTTTTGTGATGTGCTCTTTTATGAGCAGTGTGAATAAATATGACGGCAATATTACCTATGCAAATAGGCAGAACTAAAGTGTCTAGGGTTAAGAAAAAACAACAAAAATTCTGCTTTAAAACAGAATCAAAGACCCAAAATATTAGCTACATTTTTCTTATTTTAATAATGAGTTTGTTCTTGCCAGTCAGCATTTCTCTGCAGCACAAACTACCCATGATCTGATTGGCAAAGTGTGAAACTGAACCTAATTTCGGTCTTATTTTTATTCTTCTTCAGTGTGTAAATCAGTGACCACACTGGGACTGCTCAGTAGTCCTAACTTTTGGGAGGATCAGATGCTTTCCCCTCCTACCTTCTCCCAGTCCACATGGAGAAGCTGCCTGGCTGTGCTTGATAGCATGCAAACAAATATCCTGTTGTATTAGTACCTGTGATTTATCACTCCATCCCATGGTAGGGGTGTTACGAGCAGTGCTCTGCATTCCCTAATGAGCAGAATTTGGTTGTTTGAGGACTCTCCAATGAATCAACTTTATAGAGAGTCTTGAATGGCACTCAAAAGAAACATCTTTGGGGATCATGGCTTTAAAATACAGGACAATTTCCCACTTTTTGTCCTGCTGGAAAGTTGTGATCTCCCCAGACTTTAAATGGTTTCTATATTTAAGTGATAAAATCATTGTGACTCACCAGAGCAGGACATTGGATGGTGTCCGATTCTGTCATTTTGTTTGCCTGAAAAGGAGCCAAGAATGAAGATTTACAAAGCAGATTATGGATTTTGTACATCTCAGTGAAAAAACGTGATTGCTAGAGAAAAGTGAGCTGTCAGCTCTTCGTGATAGTCATGCAAAGGGTGAAAATGGAAGGACAGAAGATGGGAGAGCTTGAATGGAGTGTATGTTACTGGTAAAACACCCCATCCTTAGTTATAATAAATTAAAATTTCAATTGTGCTAGAATCACTCTACACTAAAGTCCAGATTTCTCAGGATTAGCCCAGAGATTAAGCCTTTACTAATTAGGGTGTCATGATATTATTTGATACAAGGCACTCTTTTTGGGGAACATAGTGCAGCAGAAAATAGACAATAGCCAGTACTTCACCGGATAGCACAGCTCCTCCGTAAAATTCACATTGCTCCTAGTGATATTTTCCTATTCTTTAAGCTGAGGTTGGCCAGATTCTGTTTTTAGTTACACCATTGTAGAGCTGAAATAAGAATACAAGAGCCCATTGAATTGATGAGGATTTTGTGAAACAAACCCCAGACAAAAACCACTGAAGTCACAAACAAGACATTCCTATCTTCCCTGTATTCTGCACTGTGCTTTTTCTTTGTCTCCTTCCTTGTCACTTTTCTTTCTCAACCTCTGTACTTATTTTATTCCATCCTCTCCTACCCATTTCTATTGATGTTTTTTATGGCTTTGGGTGGGTGGTTAACTGGCATTAGGAAGAAAAGCCATACAAAAATATATCCACATATAGTACCAGCCAGAGCACCTGCCTCCTTTCTCTTAGTTACCTCAATGTCATTATGAAACAAGCTATATATTTATTATCTAAACAATGTTAAACAGTAGGGAAAAAAAAAAAAAAGAACAGTGTGGTGTTCAACAGAGAGAGAAAAGGAGCAGTTAAATGAGTACCTTAATTCCTTGCTATTGAGAAGCTGTTACTATAACAAACAGCAGCAAGACTTTTTAAATCAGGCCTCTGGAACAAAGCATTCCAGTGTCACTTTTACATTAGTGATTGCAGTTGATGTCATTTTCACAAAACAAAATTATAACCGAAATGGATATTTCAGGTCAAAGTGCCACAAAGAGTATATAGATACATTTCCATCAATAAATCTGCCCTCTTCCTGCCCTGACATAAGTGTTCAACCCCTTGTGATTGACGTTTTTACCACTAAATTATACTATGTCTGCTTCTAGAAGAAATGTCTCCATTACAAAATTAGCTAACCATCAACATAACATAAAATAACTTCAACATGGTGTCATTTCACAAGAATATTGATTCTCACAGACTTACTGGATTAAATCCTGGTTTCCCATAAAAGGAGCAGCCATTATGTCTTTGGTAGACAGAAAAATATATATCGTGGAAAGATGTATATCTGGGTGATTAAAACTTCATTGCTGAGCTCAGAAGCACAAAATTTTGTCCCATGGCAATCTGAAATAAAGAAAATGGTCAAAATACAAGTTTGAATTATACATAAGAACAAGGATAAATACCAGCTACAAGTCTGTCATTTTATTTTCCTCTGCTGGAAGATACTTTGACTATTGGTTCCACAGGAAAAGTCATCAGTTATTCTCGATTGACTACTGAGTCTGCCAAAATCTTGTCAAGACCTTGGGCATGTAGCTTTTCATTCTTTTACCTCACCCTTAGTGCTAACGCCTTATACCTCACAGGATGTGTCGACTAACACCTGAAAAGACTCTGAAATTCTTAGCTGAGCAAAGCTATTTAAGGGCAAACAATTACAATATGCAGCTGTAGTTTCTTTGCATATTGAAACTGTAGAAAGACAAGCTACTTAGAGAACAGATTTTTTGATGGCCTTCTCTACTCTGTTTTTATAGAGTTGCCCTACATTTAGCATTGAAATAATAATGGGCTAAACTCATTCTGGGCACAGCTTTGTGATTTTAACGAAATTACATTGGGGATAAATTTGGCCCAATTCTCTGTGCTGAGTGGCACATTAGAGAAGATCCTAAATGAGAAAATACCACTTCTATGACCACGCTCGGTCCTGGTATATACGATATTTCGATTTTCAGCCTGATTCTTCAAATACAGATGAAAAGCTATGTCTCCATTAAGCGAGGCCAATGTCAGTTGTTGTATACACTGTGCTATCCTGAAGGCTTCTAGTCTGATGAGGGCTGGTGGTGTGCTCAGAGAACAGGAGTGAACAGCTGCCAGATTTCTCACATTCAATCAAGTACTTTTCATCTCTCTTCATCTTAGAATGAGAGTCTTTAAAATCCAATTGGTGCTGCACTCCCTTGCAGAGAAGAACTGGGTGCCATGCCAGTTCCAGGAGGACTATCAGTAACGAGGTGGAAGAGACGTGGGGGAAGCAGGAAGCTGGGGAGGATTGCAATTACAGAGTCTGTGCAGGGCAGGGTGTATTCCTTGAGAAACGGCTGCGATGGCAAAGCCCCATCCCTCGACCACAGCTGGTGCATGTTTGTGGGGCAGGGGCACACATGGGGCTCTGCTCAGCAGCTCCCTCTTATTCTGGCTCTGTGTGGCAGGAAAAAGGAGCACTTCACCTTGGGAGAATCACAGTCTGTGGCTGCTTGCTAGTGAAGGATAGTCTGTCACCATTCATCCCTGCCCATTAAGGCTGGGAGAGGACAATGTTACCAGTCTCTGCCCATTCAATCCTTTTTTGTTGGCACATTACTATTTTATCATTTTGATCTTCTCCCTACTGAAGATAAAAGACACCATGGGCGGGATTCATGAATGACTACTGTTATTTATCGACCCAGGACTTTTTGAACATTTTTTCCCCTCTGATTCATGAACCACTTTTCCATATTCGAAAAGCAGTTCATAAATCGTTCAGCACCAGCAGAAATTAATAATAATGAATTCATTTACATAAAAGGACTCATCCTGCCAGTTGCTGATAATGTTTGAAGCCAGAACCTTGTCGGCACACAGGATTTTTGCTGGCAGTGCAGGAAATAATCTTTTGTTTATAAATTAATTAAAACATACTTTTCCTCTGCTTTTTAGAGCTGCTATAGGGACATTGGGTAACATATTGTGCATTTTCTTTTCTGTTTTGGTTTTTTTCCCTAAAAAAATGGTATTGCCCAGAGTGGAAAAAGGGATATTTGATAGCATTAAGAGTCAGACTTCTAAGAGAGAGGAATGTGTTTTGATTTGTTTTAGTGTTTTGAGTGAGGATTTCTTCTTAAGCCATTGGCAGTTGCATTTCACAAGGCTTGGTTTGAATGTATTCTTTCCTGTGGATCCGTCTGTGTTCAGTCTTCCCCTCCCTACGTCTCATCCTGAGTTTCAAATTCAAGTGAACTTAAAATCATAACAAGAACCTCCCACGTTTCCTCTGAACTCAAACCCACGAGTTTCACATGATTCTGATGCAAAGCTATCTATAATCAGTCCCAGGTTTATTTTTGGAAAGGAAGGATGACCCTGAGTGAGCACTTCCATAATGCCAGCCAAGGGGTAGTATGTGTGAATGGATGTTTAATGCCACATGTGCTCTGTGTGTTTCATTATATCTGAATGCCCCAAAGCAGTGCCCCTTCCCCAGGACCAGATTTACTCCATTTACCCAAATGGAACTCCATGGGACCTACACTGCTGCAAGAGAATGAGGTGTTTGAAGCATAAGGGCAGCGTTTCACACCACACTAAAGCCTAAGCTAAGTTGCTGTGAAGAGAGCCCTGCTCCCCCTTGCCCAGACCTCGCGGTCTTGCTGTGCTGTGGGACAAATTTCACAGAAAAATAACACTTACAAGCCCACCCCATAAATTTTCCTTTGGATCACCAGTCCAGCAGAGTCAGTACCACACACCTCTCACCTCAGTGCTTTCCTGGCTGGTCTCAGACTCCTCCAGGTGACTCCATGTACCAGGGAGATCTGTAGCTCCTGTGAAGCATCTTCTCTTCCCATGTGCTCTTCATGGAGACTCCATGCCTACAACGAAGTTCAGCTTCCAGTTCAGAGCTCAAGCCTACAAATTCTGCACAGCAATAGCCAACACCGCTACATTTGCAGTTGCTTTCTGCATTCAGGCCCTGCTCTTTCCAGAGAAAGCCAGGAAGGCCCCATGCATGCTGCCTTTCCAAGTCACACACAAGAGCACTCGGAGAGATTTGCAAGGAGGGAAATGAAATAACCATATGAACATTTTACACAAAAAATAGCCTAATTATCTCTTAATATTCTGAAAAGACTAAAACACTTGAGTGTCAAGTATCACTGCAAATGAGTGGAAATATTTCTTAGCTTGTTTATTTCTTTATGTACTGCACCATTATTGGAAATTGGGATATGGAAAATGATTTGCTGGTTTGTTCAAATTTTTAGGGTTGGAATTTGTCATTTGGTATTCTGATTTTTATTTGTATTTAAGCTTTTGCTTGGCAAACAGAACTGAGTGCTATCACAAAGACTAGAAGTTGGAAATGTGTATTATTAGTCTGATCTGCATCATATGTATGTATATGGCTTTAATAGAAAAACCACTTTTAAAAACAACAACAAAAGGCCTGAATTGTCTGTTTCTACTTTTGCTCTTAATTGGTGGCATCTGGGTTTGTTGGTATTGAATGAAACTTTTATTTTGTGTTTTTGAGAAGGAAGAGTTGGCTGACTAGTTGTCTTTATATGGTTTAATTTCCTCTCATGTCCCCTTCTCTTTAATTTCACTGTTTGAAGACTTCTAAGGTAAATAATAAGGGAGCCAAAAGAGCTCTCCAGACAATTCACTGGACTGTTCTGAGCTGAACCATTTACCTGCAGCATGAACCTGGTCAGCTCACTTCAACTTTATGTCTTCATCTGTAAAACAGAGTTAAGGATTCAGCTTAGAAAACTTTGAGTTATGTTCACCAAAATCACTATAAAAATCCAATATGTTATCCTATTAGTATTCGGCTCATCTTTTCTATGTAGGCTTCTATGTAACAAATGGCACATTGCTTCTCCAGTCTGCTTGATGTAAGTTTGGGTAATTATTGACATTGCCAGTTATTGCCAGTTTATACTGGTGTGTGACCAGAAACAGCCTATCACAGGGTTGTCATGGCTGTATTTGTTACATTTGATCCTTTGCTTAAGCAACTTTTTATGGATTTCTCTAAAAGAAAGAGATATAAAAAGGAAAATATTTGGATGTGGATCAGAAAACAGAAACTGGAGTCAGGCTTCTCAGCAGAAAACATCTGAGGGAGAGGGGAAAGTCCTGTCCATAGCAGTAAAATGACATGCTAAGCAGGCTGAGAGCAACATTCATAATGTTGGGAGCCCACTTTCCTCAGTGCATAAATTCAAGACAATGAAAATGTAATGGCTAAAGCATTTAGAGAGGTGATTGTGACAAGGACAGGAGAGGGGAGGGGTCCTGGATCATACTGCCAACAACTCCAAGTGAAACTGTGTTTACTACTGGAGAGGAGACATCAAACTGGGAAATAATTTCGGTGTAAGGTTCCCCAAAATACGTTCCTGTCCAAGCAAGTGAACTGTCAGGTGGAGACTGCAAACAGAATCAGGGGCTTTGACTGTGTATGACCCTGATTCTTCACAACACTCAGCTGCATGAGGAGGATCTTTAGCAATATGCAAAGTTATTGGACACTAGACAGGCTTTTGAAAACATCCTACTGGAAGTGAAACTGAACTATAAAAATGTATCAGCCCTGAACAAATGCCTGTTGGGAGTTGCAAAGAGCCACTAAGTCTTGATCCCTGTAGGAGCTGCAGATGTTGCTGGAAGCCACTACTAACAAGAAGCCAAGTCTGTAGCTGGAGCTGCTCAGCACCTCTGAGGATTTGGCCTTCAATTTGAGCAGCCCACAGACCCTAAAGCCCAATTCTAGGAGGCTTCTGAATAAGCTTTAGGAGGGGGAAAAATCCGAGGCAAGCTTTCAACCTTCTCAATTAGTTTTAGTAAGGATCTTCAAAGTTATTTTCATGAAGACAAGGGCTGGAAAAGTAACTTGCTTAAAGGAAAACTGAAAATCTGAGTTCTGTTCCTGTCCTCTCCAAACATAGCAACAGAGTTTTCAGGAATGGACCAGGTCACAAAGGCAAGTTGGAAAAGAAAAATATAAAAAAAGCAAATGACTTATTGTGAGAATCAATATGAAAATGCAATCATGGCAAATGATTCTGTTACTCATTTTCACACTTCTGCAAAAAATATTCATGTTTTTCAGTTATCAAATAATCCCAAGATTTTAAAACACCAAATAAACTTTTTGTCAAGTTCTTGCCAAACACAGAAAATTCTACCACATGGTCTAAGTGAAAAACACTGTAGGGCACCTAAAGCAAATGGCAAGTTTTAAGAAGCAATTGCTATATGGCTTTTAGTTTCTTTTCTGGCTTTCTTGTTTTGGTTTGGTTTTTTGTTTTTTTATTTGTTTGATATACTGGAGAGCCTCAACCATGAGATGGCAAATGTCTTATCATTAGTTTCCAGGGAGAAGTTCCTGTCCCCTTTTTGCACCAGGGCTTGAAGGTCTAGTAAAAATATTATAACCTTTATTCAGTACATGAACTGCTCCAAACTTTGACAGATGATCAATTGGATTTTCAAAAATTCTGAAAACAGGCTAAATATCTATGAGATTTAAAAAAAAAAAAAAATGAAGAAACAAGAAATTGAAATCCCCAGCATACTTGGGTTCTTTATATTCACGATGACTTCTGAATGTTGAGGGATTAAGTCTTAAGGTATATTTTTGGGATGACACTTTCAAGCTTCCTACATAATCATGAGACCTAGAAAGTTTTGTTTTACCTTAAAAAAAATTCTTTTTGCCTTTGCAGGAGCTGAGGGTTTAAATAAAGCATCAAATACCTCGAAGTTCATGATAAAATAGTAAGAACTGGCAAAGCTGCCTATGATAACAAGTAAAACTCATTTCAGAAGCTAGTAGAGGAGGAGAAGGAATAAAGTACAGCACAAGATGGGAGAAGGTTTTGAAATGTTACCAGTTTGGAAAGGCTGCATGTTTTCATTAGCTTGGCACTTTTGTGAGCAGCTATCTCAGCTTTCAGGTGCCCAGGTGTGAGTGTCTTGTGGGTTCCTCTGAGACTAAACCACTCACTAACAATTTCAGTCCATTCCCACTGTTTCAGAGTGTATTTCTCTTTTGCATCTGATTATTTTATTTCTTTCTCTGTCAGAATTTTTCACTGAATTTTCTTTTAAATAGGAAGCTCCTTTCTCACCTTGGGTCTGGCATGGTACAGAGCTATGGAGGGGTCCCAGCACAGCTCCTTCCTGCAGAGCACAGGTTTTCCACCCCTGGCAGAGGCAATGCTGCCCTGTCCTGGATGCTCCATTTGCTGTGATCCACCTCTTCCCAAGGCATGGGATATCCTTGGATGAGGAAACTTTCCTCAGAAGCCAGTCAGATGCTGTGGTGTTTCCCAATAAGCTGGAAGGAAGGCTGCTCTTTTTGTGACCCATCCTTTACCTCAGAAAGCAAAGAGCCCTCC
>NW_008239324.1:13433687-13441187 GCF_000691975.1 Corvus brachyrhynchos
AGAGGAAAGAAAGAAGATCTCTGTATGAGCATGGCTGGTGTCTCACTGTAAATTAGCTGTATTTGAAGCAGCCCAGGCAGGCATCAAAACGTGGCAGAAATGGTGAACTCTAGAGCAAGGCTTCCCAAATATTTTTGAACTGTGATTAATATCAACTCTCAACGTTTCTCAGATATTACCAGACACCACATTTCTCACTGTGTCAAAACAACCATTATTTTAAGGACCTCCACCTTCAGCCACTTACAAAGTGAGAGAATGTCCCCTCTACTATTCACAAAGATATTATTGAACCTGTTCTTAAAATCTCTTTGGCATGACACAAAATAATTACTTTATAGGAAGCTACTTCCATTGCTTGGCAGAAGGAAACTCTGGCTAGATCCTTCACAGAATATCATCTCTGTTTTCCCCAGCAGACAGGAAAGAAAATGGAAGGCAGTTCTATTTTCTTAGACCTCTTTCCTCGCTTTTGCTTCTCCTTTCAGCTCCAAGCACTGTTTTGCAGCAGACATGGAGTGGTATTCTGGTGTATCTAGAACAGAAAGTTTCTCTCAATCTTTAGGACACAACTCCAAAGCATAAGAAGTAGAAATAGGGATGTAAACCAACTGGAACACTTCATTTCACCATCAGAAGGGAGGAATCTTGAGTTTAACTAATTATTTTATAAGCTCTTTCAAATACAAGAAGGGTTATATAGTAAATGATGTACGTATTTGTCTTAAAAAAATGCATATATTTATTTACTTTGTACTTTCAATAGGTGTTTTAGATATGCAATTATATGATTACTAGCTCTAAGATTTTATAAATTTACCTAATATTTACCTAAATTAGATATCTGGAAATGCCATGGAAGTTGCTTGCTACTTTTAAAGGTCACAAATTTTACAGTTTTAAACCCCTGGTACAAAGATAGAAAGCATATGGTACATGTTTTAATGGGATGCTTTTAAAAACTTGAGATATTGTAGAATATAAGCAGGCATTTAATATCATTTAATATCTCAGTTGCTTAAAGCCAGATTGCAGCTGTTTCATAGAAGTGAGAAATAGAAATGGACACAAATATTAAGATGAGATGTGGCTGATGAGGTCATTGATGACCTCAGTTCCACTACCGGGTCAAGGTAGCTGGTGGACCAAATATAGAAATTCTTCCACTGGTGCTCAAAACCCAGCTCTACCTTAGGCAAACACAGTTCTATCCCACTTTTTAGATTACCAAAGACATACTGATCAAAGTACTGACCATATATATCAAATTATAATATCACGATCATTGGCATTGGTTTATGAAAGTCAGCGTCATTTAGGTAGCAAGAGCTTTAATTGTAGGATTATGAAAATGTGGGATGCACTGAAATATGGTGCAAACTATAAATTATAAAGTTTGTTAAAATTGTAACTACTTGATTCATATAATACCAAGCTGATCAAGAAATGCTGAGGGACTGCTACCTCCTAGTCTGTTTTCATTTACAAATTCACTTTAGAAATTGAAGAATCTATTCCTCTCAGAAAGTTGCTCACTCACTGAAAGCAGCTATTTTTAAGGTTTTACTTAAGGGAGATAATGAATAAGACTAAATTGATGCCAGGCATGAAGTAATTTTAACCAATACATTCAAAGTCTATAATACAAAATATTAGAAAATTATATGTACAGTAATCTCAAGTAAAGAGATGTTAAAATTCCTTGGAACCCAGAAACTCTTCTATTCATTCTGTTCTTCTTCTTTCAACCTCACTGTGGGAGGCTCCATCTCTGACATCTTTATATACGATGTTCTCATTTCAAAATGCCACTGAACCTTCAAATGAACACTTGCCTACGATCTTTGAATTCAAAAAACCTTAAATCAAAGTTTTTATATTTTAGTGCACTCAGCCATAATATGCAGTGAAAGAATTTTGGTATTTAGTCTAGGTCTTATTTCAGAAGAAAGGAAAAGACGACTCTCAAAATGAAAACAATAGTTCAGTAGAATGAAATACCAGCAGTACCAGATAATTTCTAGACAGGATATTTCAAACATATATTGAAAAGCAAGGGAAATGAAAAACCCTTTAGAAACTTAAATCTGGAGTAAAATACAGTATTTTTTATAAGAATTTCTCATATATTGTCATGAAAGAATGAAAATAAATTGAAGTAGGGCAAGCAGTGTCTGTACAATACTTGGAGCCGGGCACCTACTCCCAGTGTTAGTGTGTGGAGGATTTGCATGAAGGGCTTGGAAGGTCTCTCTACTGGTGGACATTAGGACAAAGCAAGCAAGGGCAGCTTGACATTCTGTGGTGGACACAGAATTATCATGAACGCACTTCTCTTATATGCTTTAAACCAATCCTTTTTTTCTCATTAGGCTTTCAAGGTTTTAAAACTACAAACATTTTCTGAGGCCACTTGTTAGAACAGACCACCCTCTATACTGCCCTTTGTTCATCACCTATACACACACAGTTCAATAAGACATAAACTAAACCAACTATCTAAGTAATTTGGTGGAATGATGCAGATCTGCTACCGAAGTCTCAGGTCAACCCTGTATTTTCTTTTTTTGAGATTATCTCCCTAAGCAACCTGTTCCAGTGTCTCACCACACTCACAGTAAAAATTTTCTTCCTAAATCTAACCTACATTTTCCCTCTTTCTACCCATTACTCCTTGTCCTGTCACTATAGCTCCTGATGAAGAGTCCCTCTCCTGCTTCCCTGTGACCCTTTCAGGTACTGGAATTTGGCTCTCAGGTCTCTACTCTCACTACAATAACCACCAGAGCCACAAAGAAATTAAAGGTTATTTACACAAAAATGTTAAAGCTTATCTGGTGGCAGAAACAACAAAACCACAGGTATCTCCCCACTTCTGACAAATCCTAAGCTCTGTAACTGGTAAGAACAATATTAGGATTTTTTTCACCTTAACTGTGACTGGCATGAGAGCTGTGCAGCTATGGGAAGCAGAAGAATGCACGTTTTAGGTGTGTGCATTAACCTTGCAGATGTTAGCAGTGCCAAGGCAGCCAGAGGAGGAACACTTAGTGGCTGCAGATCCTGGTGGCACAGGCAGCACTGCACAGTGCAGCCAGTGCAGCTGCTGCCCTGTGTGTGGCAGGATGCACTGCTCCGTTCCCTTCAGGATGCACTGCTCGGATCCTTTCCCTCTCTGCTGCTGGATGTTGCTGGCAATGCTCAGCAGCTCCCTTTGACTGCACAGGCTGCTGGAACACCTCCAGCGCTCTGGAGAAAAGTGAGCACCTGAAGCAGCTCTGCTGATGAAAATAAAAAGATGAACAATAGAGCAATGCAATAGTCAGTACTGCCCTACCACAGACTCTAATTCTCGGTGTGTAAGCCCAGGCTGTAGTACGGTGTTACACCGTGACAGCTGAACAAGTCAGCATTTGAGGTCTGCTACGCTGAGGACACGATAAATCACCATCCTTAATTTGGAATTATTCAAATGCTCTGACCTCAGCAGATGTAATGAATGCTAATGCATTTGCATTCTGATATTTCAGGAATAGATGCAATAGATGAAGAAAGAAATCAGAAAGGGGTGAAACTAGGCTCACATCCAGAGCACCAACTTTTTTTCAGGTGCTAAATCACTTTTTCCATTTTCAAATTAGTCTGAGAGAAAAACCAAAAGTTAAGAGAGTTACTAGTTTCCACAGTTACTCCTTTTCAACCTAAAGAAGATATAACCACCATGTCATTCACATATATACACAGATGTGTAAACTCTTGTAAGATTATTATGAATGTGAAGATACAGAAAAAAAGGTATACCTGTGGAAAAGAATCTTTCATTATCAGTCAGAGCTTCTAAATAATATGTATTATTTTGTTCAGAAAATGATAAGGCATTTTCAGATAATATAAAAAAATGCTTGGAGAAGTGTGCAAGCATCTACAAGTTTAGACACAAGCCAACTGAATTTAAATATCTAGACCTGAAAGTAAAAACTGTACACGTGGTCTCTCAAAGAAATTGTAGTGCTTCTTGTTTTAGATACTTGGTTAAAATCCTGCAAAAATACCCTACTTATTAAATGGCTTTAGCAGTTTTTGCACCTAGAAACATGTAACTTCACACATATACAAATTCTTCATCAACAACTGTACAGAAATTTTCTAACCCCAACATTTAATATACAAGTTAAGAGTGATATTTTTATGTGTTTCAGCAAAGGTTCAGTAAGTTCAGTGGTCCATATATTAAAACTGTATCTATCTTAAAGGCACTGTAGTTCTTGCTCCAGCTATCAGGTTTTACAGAAAGACATTAAAGACAGATTAAAGACTGCTAAGTGCATGAAACATTAAGAAAACCAATTAAATATCTAGATACTTAAAATATCTAATCCAGCTGCGGAGTACCATAGAATACAAGCAAACACAAGGTGTGCTGGGGGGTGCAAGTATTGGTTTGCCATTTGTGGTGTTGACTGCCCAGCAATGTCTATGGCAATGATGAGGTTAAAAATATTCCCCGGAGTGACAGAGGAAACCTTTTCTTCCCCGAAGGTATTGCCCCAGCTGCTGGGTAGAGACAAGTTCCTCCAGGTGAGGATGCAGGTGGGTTGATTGGGGTAGTCCAGCCAGGAGGAAGTCTGCTGGGATCAATTAGGATGACCCAGATACAAAAAGTGAGGAGACTGCATTTGATCCTTTATTGCTCCTGGTTTCCCACTCTTGACTCTAAGCTGTGGGTCTCAGAACTGAATCTTGAGGGGCACTGTAAGGCTGATCTGTTATTACCAGTTTGTGAGTGGAGTACCTTGATAAATTAATTTCTCTCTAAGCAATAAAACCTCCTTCCTTTTAGAGCTGCACAGGAAAGATATAAAACTCAATACCTTAAT
Organism: Corvus brachyrhynchos; assembly: GCF_000691975.1. Taxonomy (NCBI): domain Eukaryota; kingdom Metazoa; phylum Chordata; class Aves; order Passeriformes; family Corvidae; genus Corvus; species Corvus brachyrhynchos. The sequence continues at coordinate 13,438,565 of NW_008239324.1, forward strand.
GTAGTTTCCTTCCCTCCCTACTTAATAACTGTTTTTATTTTAATTTTTGTTCCCAGATCTGACAATAGGATAGCCAACCATTCATCACAGGATGCAGAGCTAGAAGTGTTCTCTGTGAAGATATTGGCTTCTGGAAGTGTCTTACCAAGAAAAAAATCTAGTGTGTTTCCTAAGTTATGGTATAATATTCATTATTTTTAGAAAGACTCTCAAAAAATTAAAATGCATGCTCTGTGTTGACAACAGAAAAATTACCATGCTGTGTTTAAAATTTTATATATGGGTCAGCTTTTCAATGCTGCTTTGACAGAAGCAAACCTCAAGCTTCCAAGTCTGGAACTAAATACCCCAGTGAAAAGTGAAAAATGGGGATCACAAAACCCAGGCTTGCTTCAACATAGCGCTGAGTGTTTTGCTTTGTGGTTCTTTTTCTCCACTCCAGGACTGTGACAGTCTGAGCAGCACTTGCTGCTGGAGCTGAGCCTTCCCCCAGAGCTGCACCCAGACTGGAGGCTGCCTGCAATGCACTGCAGCCTTCTGAACAGAGAGAGCTGCCATTTCAAACACCACCTTTTTGTCCAAAATCAACCCTAAAATATTTGGAAAAGGGCAAATAGAGAGGGAGCTCAGTGTCCCACCCAGCAGAACTCATTGTCGAGTGTTTGCTCTAGTAGTACAACATTCACATTTCTTCCTTTCACTAAATCTCTTTGCACGTTATATTTGAATGAAAGATAGTCAGGGATTAAAATTACTATTGCCTGATTCTTCCATCCTCCATTATATAATCAGGTACAAGTAAAATCCCTGAGGCAGAACAAAGCTTTATTGACTGGAAGCAGACGCAAACCTGTCCTATTATAATTAGGGAGAGTTTTGAATTGGTTTCAAGGGACTGTCAGAAATAGGCCTCAGAAAGGATGCATGAAATATCTTGTCTTTTGCAGATCCTCCAAAGCTATGTGCTCTTAGAGCACACAAGAACATGTTCCAGTTCAGAAGAGCAGAAAAACATGAAACATATGAAGCTGCTTTGCCAAGGAGGAAACCCACTGTACACAAAGATACAAGCATTCCAGAGAATGAAGGGGGGTGTGGTGGGAGACCCCCAAGAATTAAAAAAAAAAAGTTCTGGTGAAAAAAAAAAAGCAGAAAAGAAGAGGCAAAGACCCTCTTAGTTTTGGGGGAAAAAAAAAAACAAACCAACAAAAAACAACCAACCAGCATGGAAAAAAACCCAAAACAAACAAAACCAATTCAAAACCCAAAATAAAATTCCCTTTTTTTTCCTGAAAAATGAAATCTGTTCTAACAATATGCCTACCCATGGTTTCATGGCTGCCTCACAGCTCATAAATTAAGCAAGTTCTAACCTGAGCACACTTAATGCTGAAAGAGGCACAATGTTTGATTCTGTAGACTCTATTTATCCTGTGATCTATGGAGGTGTTAAAATACCTTATGTTTGAGGAAAATTAACCAAAGAAGAATGGAACAAGACTCATGCCTTTGAGGTCCCTCTGGCATTACTTCTAACAGGACATGTGTAAACACTGCTGTTCTGGACAAATTTCAAATGGAAAGCAGAGGTAATAAAGAAAACCAAAGCACAGTAGTGTAAGTTAGAAAAATTACTGTTTCCATCCCCTTTTAAAGATTGTAGACCAATACTGGTGCAACTGTTTTCCACCAAAAGCATTGCCTCTAAACAGACCACGTGCACAGCTCTCCAGCCTTACCCAGAAATACATGGGGGTTTCAATGGCTGTGCTTTTTTGGAGAATCCAGGTTAGTGATGTATTTTGGTGTGATTGTTTTAGTGTATTTCCATTTCAACTGAGGCCCTTTTAAGTAGCAAACAGGACTGCTTTACTGAATTCTTATTTCTCAGTGTTTAACATTCCTTTACAGACAAAGAGCACTTAATAACTGCTCAAGCAAAGCAGTGAATTGATAAAAAAGGACTGTTGTAATCATCCCTTCCACAGTAGCCATTACAGTGACATATTTATATTGTAAGACATGGTGGGATACAGCTTCCTGTACACTCAGCTCTGCAAAGCAGGAGGGGAAGGTGGTCTGGAAAGCAGCAAGACAACACTGAACATGTGAAATGTCTCTTTATGCATTCCCGTGGTAATGCACCCGTCTGAGACAACACTGCTGCCATTGTACAACATGAAAAAATGATGTCCATTTCCATCAAAGAACAGCAAAAAAGAGAGATTTTTATTGTGGTTAGCCTGAGTTCAAAGCTTGGGGTAGCACACTCACAGATGAACAGAATAAACACTTACACTTAGGCTTACTGTATACAGCTTAACGAACACATATGAAGATCATATAAATAATTCACATTACTCAAGAGATGGTGAGTTGAACAAGTCCCTTCTGGTTAAACTTATTTAAAGATAAGGTGAAGTTAAGTGAGTGATGGCACAGTTACAGAGGCCACAGTCCAAGGGGAATTTGGACAGTCTAAGTTACACTGCCAGAGTGATTTGTGCAGAATTATGTCAACTTACAGATCTTTAGACCTTATGGGAAAAGGAAATGTCTGATCTTTAAAAGAAGTGATACAAGATGAGTATTTTACAAAGTACAATTATGCTTTACTCAAGAA
>NW_008239324.1:13446187-13458373 GCF_000691975.1 Corvus brachyrhynchos
ATCTGACATCTGATAATATTTTAACACAAAACACAAATGCACTTCTATTGTATCTTTCAAAAGAAATTCTGCTACTAAACTTGATTTATTCAGGTATTCTGAAGCATAACAAAACCCTCTCTGAATACATTTTTCTCAAAGACAGAGGGCAAAAAGCTTGATCAAAAATGGGTTTTAATATTAAGGTATTTTTCTTGACTTTACAGTGATGCCATTGTCCATGCAACATAAGGAATTAAGGAGGTAAACTTGTAGCTCTCAAACTTACAGGACTTCTGACATTCACATGGAGCCAATTCCCCTGAAAGATTCCCTGTTCTGTGAATGCTCTGCTTTAAAGTTGTAGCTATTTTGTTGGGGTTTTTTTACTTTTGATTTTCATCACAGCAGCATGCTGCTCAGTATGCCAAAAAGTTCTTTCAAAACCCAAGGTTTGTGGAAACACAGAGAGAATAAAAAAGAAAGCAGGAGACAGACAGCTGGCTCAGTATGTAGCCTTGTTAGACAAAAAAGAGGTTTTGGACACAAAGCAACCTTTCACCACGGCTTAGAGAGAGTGCAAAAGAGGCAATTCATACAACACATGGTTAATAACTAAGAAAATTTGACTGTTTGGTGTTTGTGTACACAAGGGAAACTTCGGAAGTTGTTATGGATTGAGGTATTTTATTGTGGAGATCATGTAGACCCTTCAGTGTGTCATCACAATTGATAAAATTAGCCTGCCTTTCCCAAAACTTTGAGTAGGAGTTCAGGAATCTGGCTTTCAACTGTGTCCTATTTCCTCATTTCTGGATATAAGCCCTAAAGGACCAGAAACATCATAAAATTCTCATCACTTCCCTCCTCTGCTGCTCCTTGTGTACACAAACTCAGGATTTGGAGCTAGCAGGAAGCTGCATCTACTACTATTGTGCCTGTGAAAAACCATGATAACATGGCTGTTGTAAGAGCAAAGTCCTAGAGAAGAACATTGATTTGAATTCTGTAAAACATAATCAGAAGGGACATTGGTACATCTGAGTGCCTCGAGGACAGCAGGGGCCCAAAGACTACTAAGCAATGCACAGAAGGCACAATAAAGCCCATTAAGCTTCAGGTGAAGGAGTCAAACAAGGTCTCTTAACAACTGCCTGACAACCACATTGGGCTCTTGCAATCAGATCAAAACTGAGTATGCCAACCTCTGGAACAGAGCCCTTAATTCAGGGTATGAGTCAAAGTCCTGGCTCAGCCAGGGAACAGGGGTCAGCAAAAAAAAAGGGAAAGGGGGGGAAGAGGTGTTGGGGGGGGGGGGGGATGTAATATCTTCATGTTGTAAAAATATCATTTTTGGTGTAAAGTAGTATCATTATGCCTGTAGGAAATTAACCTTGAGTACTTCTTATAGTAGCTCACGTACTATTTCCCAGTATTAATGTCATGCCTGGGTGAATAAAAAGGACTGCAACATCTTCAAAACCTTAGCAAAGGTTTCTACAAGACAATATTCACACTTATTTTCATCTAGGCAGCTGACATAGGCAGCCTCTAAACTTATTCTCCTAGACTAGTGCAAGGCCATGGCAGAAAGAAGGGGAAGGGGAAGGGGAAGAGGAAATTGGAAGAGGAAAGGGGAAGGGGAAAGGTGAAAGAGGAAGGAAAAAGAAAAGGAAAAGGAAAAGGAAAAAAAGGAAAAGGAAAAGGAAAAGGAAAAGGAAAAGGAAAAGGAAAAGGAAAAGGAAAAGGAAAAGGAATGGAATGGAATTTTGGTAAATCATATGAAAGAGTTGTAAAGCTCTATAAGGGAAAAATACATCACCATCTTGAGACACTTAGTGTATTAAGGAACTTGAGACAAATGATATTAAACAACTGAATGTAATTTGTCCCCAAACTTTAAGTGCAACTACCATTCAAATCCCTTATCCATAATAACAGGTACCATGACAGTGATTTGCAGTGATTTCTCAAATAAGTGCCATGTCCATCACAGAAATGGTCCTTGAGGACTTCATAAGGGTATTGATATTAACTTCAGCTGTGATTCTTGCCCTAAGGGCAAGTAACATAATTGCACAGCAATATACATTTGGGCTCAGCTCATGCTTGGCTGGTACAGTTCTGCACTTTCCTATTGTTTCATTGTACAAGATGTCATAGTGCCACTTTGATAACATGTCTGAGTATATCAAAGGCCAAGGGAATTGTGTTATGTAAACACACCATTTATTGCTATATACAGCAATGATTACCTGACATCAAAGCTCATCTAGGAGCCTGCTGTGTGACTGTGGAGGAGGCCTCCCTGCTAAAAAGCCCTATCGATTGACAACGGTGTGGAGCAGAGACGGGGATGGGGAAAGGAGTTCCATCAATGCCTTAACCACAGCAAGGAAAGAGTCTGCCATTCAACAGGACTTCAGTGTGGATCCTGGCCCCATCTCCTCCAAAACTGCAACAAAACCACAGATATGGCTCTCTCAGGACCCTTGGAAGACAGGGTAATAACTCTGTTCTGCCTTGCTTATTAGTACCAAAATTTAAGACTAGAGGATGTATCAGCCTGCAGTCACAGCTAAGGCAAGGATGGATCTCTCTGTCACAATGTCTACCAGCTCCACCTAGGCAGAGAACTACAGGATTTAGAGAAGAAATAAGATCATAGAATCATAGAATGTTAAGAGGTTAGAATAGACCTTAAATCTAGTCCCAACCCCCCCACCTCCCACTAGACCAGGTTGCTCAAGGCCTTGTCCAGCCAGGCTTTGAGCACTGCCAGGGTTGGGACATCCACATAAAAGCTTTCTCACCATACAGGAAACTGAATTGAGAACGGTGGCCCAAAGACCACACAGAATAACCAAAGTTAACACAGGAGTACCAAAAAGGGCTACTCTGGAGATCTAAGGGGGTGGACAGTAAAGAGCATCATTGTGCATTTGAAAAGTTAAGCTACTTTTCTATGTAATCAGATTCAAGTTCATTATCTTGAGAGGAGATATGAAACAAGTGATCTGCATTGGCCTAAAGTATTGATAGATGTACCCAGGCAATTGTATTCTAAAGAACAATGTATGCAGATATAAGAAGTTTCCCAGTACATTTAAGTGGTATCTCAAGCAGGTGCTAACCTGTACAGGGTGCATGTATGTAAAGATAGGCAGATTTATCATTTCACCTTTGGCTCCACAGTAATTCTCTTCAGATCCAGGATTTCTCTTACAAGTCAGAAGAATAAACTCTCCTGCACCAAGACAGTGAATTCTCCCATCCGTGACTTTTGATTGTCCAACAGTCACAGGAACAGCTCCTGTTTCACCAGACATTATGCTCTAAACTGAAAATCTCACTCCACAAAGGCAACTGGAGACACCATCACTTAAAGTGAAATAATTTTTTAAAAAATCTTTTGAATACACAAAGAAAACATAAGTTTCATTTCTGTAAAAAGAAAACACTGCAGAAAAAATCCCACCCAGATATTTAAAAATAAACCAATTCTGATTAATAAAATTCACCTATAACCAAATATGCTATTATCACAATGATGTCAAATTTGTGTAAGCAAAGGTAGAGCTGAGCTGAAATGCATCCTGGAACAACTCTCAGTGCAATGACAATTTTGAATTTAGGGCCAGATAGGGTAAGAAGAAAATCCTACCCTGACAGGGTAAGAAATGAGGAAGGCTCCAATATATGGGAAAAATATGTTCAGACTGTGGTCAGGAATTTTTTGAATGGATTTCAAAGAGAGGCAGTGGAAAAGAGAGTTAAGGGAGAGGAACAATACAAGTAGCTCAAATTACAGTAATAAAGGAAATGGGTAAGAATTCTATCAAGAATAGAAAGAAAAGTATGGCATCTGCTGATATGAAGCACAGAAACAGGGTTTGATGGAAACTTACTTTAAAAAAAAGGAAAAAGGAGCCAAATTCATAAAGATTCAAGGATAGGACAGGGAGAGCTGCAGGATGGAGAAGCAGCATTATTTGGCCCTGCTTGTGAGCAGAACAGGCAAGCCTTGACCAAGCAGAAAGAGAGTCTTGGGAGATCTGTTTATTTTCTTCTATGGCTTTTGCATTGTGTGCTCTTAGCTCAATATGTTTACTGGCTGTCAGTGCATTCTTTCTGTATTATTCTTAATTTCTGAAAGGAGCTAGTGTTGGTTTTTGGGAACCACAACCATAAGAAAACATTAAATCTATATAGAAAGCAATAGAAAGAATCTCCTAAAACTCACTACTTCATGGCCTTCCTCTTCAAGAGGAAGAAAACTCAGACAAACAAGTTTTCCTCAGCTCAGCTGTAATTTCTTTCAAACACATCCTTGATGACTTCCACTCTCTCATTTCTTTAGGCAGTGTGCAGAGACTGTCTTCATTGAGAATACTTGATCTCTTCCCTTATGCATTCAGCAATCCTCCAGTAAGATTACTAATATACAAGACCTACGGGTCAGCTCAATAATGACATATTGCTGCTCAAAATATAGAAAAATTACAGTTTTCATAAAAGTAGAAATTTCAGACGTCTCAGAACAAGACCTTCCAGAAGGGATAAATTCTATTATTAGACTATGAGCTGAGATATAGACATTTTCACCAATATTTAAGACCAGGCATTAGTCACCACATACTACCTGGGTAAGACTCTGGCAGAAGGGTAAATATGGCAATCTGTAACCTTTCCCTTTTTTGCCACAGTAAGCTCATTCCTCTCTAGTAAAGGCAGGAATTGCAATAGCTTTTGAGATGGTATCTTTAAAGTATTAACATTTTTCTTTATAATGGGCTGAGTGTTCTAAAAAGAAGGCAAGGAAAATAAGGTAGAAGCAAAAGAGCATTGAGACAAAAGGGAGGAGAATACATGTTTCTCAGATATATATCTATAGTAAGGTAATTTATGATGCATGCAGAGATCGTAGAAGCTACCAGTATTTAATAAGAATTGTGGCCTCTCAGTAAAGAAAAAAAAAAAAAAAAAAAACAAAGCAAACCCCAAAGAACAACAAAGCTGTTTAGGAGGATTCTGGAAGTCAAGGTACTCATCTAGCAGCAGGAAAAAGAGAGAAAAGAATCCTTAACAAGGTACTAAAAATTTGTAGAGGATTGGGGCAGAGAGAAATTTTGCAATGTGGTTACTTGGTATGTAAAGTTCTTGCACAACTTGTAGACATTGATGCCTTGACTATTCTTTTCCAGTAGATGCCAGTTTACTAAACCAACAACTGGCTTGTCTCAAATCACTCATATCAATGAGCCATAACAATGAGAGTAAGATGTCCAGTATAATTAAATATCTCATCTAAATTACACCATGAGGAAGAAAAGAGAGAACAAGACACACCCTGAGTGATCCACCAAGAAAGTACATAAGCTGGTTAGTATTTTCTTAATGTGGAGAAGAGTACTCATTGTTGTAATTAAACATGAGATGTGTTATTAGAGAGGATGAATGGAATTTATGCAATCTAACAATATGAGAAAAATATTCTTCTAGAATTAGGAAGTCATATTTTCATTCATGATTTAAATAATGTGGTAACTGGCATCCATTACTACTGCTCAAAATAAGGTTTATGACTATTCACATGCTGCAGGTTATGGAAACTTAAGTTCAGCTCGACATTTTTGGACAAGCAGTAGGCAAAGTGCTATAAATGCACATTCTTTGCAAGGACAGAAATATCCAAACAAACTGTGCTGGCACGAAAGAAGCACAGTATTATTATGTTTGAAATATGCTAATATGCATGTATAGTGTTACACTCAGTTTTAACAGAACTTAACTCAGTTGTAACGGGATGTATTGGGCTCGGCTTCTTAATGACTATAATCTACATTCAGAGTGAATCAGTCTGAATCCATCCCATATAAGTGTTTGTGAACTTCTGTTGACATCTCAGCTGCACAGATCACAGCATGTGGCCCTGCATGTTTATTTCCTGAGTGACCCATCAATTGATTCATCAGCTTCCTGGAGAACTCTTACATTTCCAGGGAAGCTGTCCTACCACTGCAGGATGGGATGCTGGAGCATCAAGAGTGCTGCTGGCCCTGTAGCAAAGTGTGATAATCACAAATGCCACGGAATGTTCTAGATGGACCAAACCAAATAAAGAACAAACTGACTATCTGAATGTATTCTTCCCAGCAATCTCCCACCACTGTAAGACAGAAAATATTCTGTGTCCTCTTTGGCAAATAAGCTTGTGTGAGCTGAAAAATTAACATTGTATAAAATAATAGAGAAAATACAGAAAAGCCATTGGGCCCAAATCACAGCAGTTAGCAGGAGTTTCCCTCAGATAGCAACACACTTGTATCATGCCTTATAAAAGTGAATTTTTATTAAACTAATTATCTCAAGACCTTGAAAAGATGTAGAGCAGTCTTTGCTAGTTTGTTTTCATTTTACTGGGAGTAGTAAATGAGAAACATTTACCGCACAGTTTTTTGAATGTGTTTGTGCTTAGAGCTCAAAAAGAACATGCTGCAAGGTAACCAGGGCCTTCTATAAGATGTTATCGACCTTTTGGGAGCAAAAGTTAAGAGGAAGAAAAGAATCAGAGAAAGAGAGACAGAGGGACAGCAACTGGTGCACAGTTCTGTCATTAACGTAGATGGTGGCCAAGGAAAGCATCCCATGCAATTAACAATACACAGCTGTGGTCACACTGAGTCTCTCTTCTGTGCAGGAGCAGAAGTTTATACAGCTGCTACCAGCTACTCTGGAGTCACAAATGCAAACACATGATTGCATTATGTTTACAAATTTCCTGCAGAACCTCCTACAATCGTATGGATTATATTACATTCACTCAGAGCCTGATGACAAATTACTGTAGATTAATCTCTTCTTAAAAATATGTGGAGCTTTAAACAAAATGTACATAAAACAAGCTGCTAGTTGTTTTTCACTGTTAATAATGATTCCTTTTAAAATCCAAAGTTTAGAAGTGTTACAGGGCATGCTACTGGGCTTTCATTCATTAGGCTAATAAAACTCCATAAAGTTGACTGTCACTGCCAGAGGGTATTGCTCCTTTCTGACAGGTACAGTGACAGGCACAAATTTTCTATCTCTGAATAGTATTATAGACACTATCAGCAGAGACAAAGAGAGCAAAATGTATGACAATCGTTCAGTCTCACAGCGAAGAGATTTGTAGCTCTCTGCTAAGTATGCTTCCCAACAAACAGACTATGTTGTCCTAGGGCTACATGGAGGAGTTATATTTTCTTTGAAAATTCAAGGGCATTTGGTTTGTTTTCACTCTACTTGAATGATTGTTTTGTTTTCAGTTACAGCTAAACAGGTGTGGGGTCCGGGCTTTTTATTTTTGCCAGCAAAATAACTATTAACTGACTATTTTTTCTAGAACACTAGCAATATAATTTGCAGTAAATATTTTAAATAAATATTTTTCTGAGGTCATTTTTCAAAAATCCAATAAATAATATGCAGAAATGAATTCAACTCCCTCTCCCTCACTCAGTACTGGTATTTCTAAAATGCCTTTCCCAGTGATAAAACAGAAAAACTTTGGGACTAGTCCAGTGAGGACAGGAAAATCTCCTTTTTCCTCTGAAGTTTAATCTGTGGCTTTTAGATGTCCCAATAAAGAAAAACAAAAGAACACATTTTGTTAAAGATGTGGATTGTTCAGGGCAGATGATGGTTGTAGGACTCTGCAAACGTGTTTCCCAGGCCTTGGACCATTTCTTGCATTACTCCTAAGACTATTTCACCTCTTGACAACCCCATGACAGCTAATCTGGGGTCTTCTAGCTGATGACTGTAAATACCACAGTGGCTTCTGAAAGACGATGAAGTTCTTGACCCCAATCTGTTATAGTCCTTTACTACAGAGAACTTTGCAAGTCAGAACCCTGGGCTGGATCCAGGAATGAATAAAAGGATGGTAAGTTGACCCAGTCTCCCCTTGCTGTGTCCCACTGAGGAAACAGATCACTGTAAGGGCAGGACTTTTCCATATTGCCTTTGTTTAGAGCCATGTAAACTGAAATCCAGTAGTCCAGCAAAGAGAGAAGGTGCATGGGCTTCTTACAGGAGATCACCCCAGCTGGGTGGATACATGCTCTGTCTGGCAAAGGAGTGGAACATTTTAAATCACTGTTTTTATTTGAAGAGATCACTATCAGCAGTGTGTTCATGAGAACTCCCTTACTGAGCCAGATCCAACATTATTCTATCTTGGTATCTGGTTTCCAAAACAGTATTCAGGCAGATGCCTAAAAAAGTTTAAGAGCTGGACAAATGTATATGACATTTTCTCATAGTAGACTTCAAACCTCCAACTATTTTCAGCTTAGAGGACTTTGCTAGGCTGTTGTGGTCATGTTATTTGTAACCCACAATAGATTTTTCTTCCACGTGTCTTTCAAGCCTTGCTTTAAGCCCACATAAACATTTAGCATCCATGGCATCCTCTAACAAAGAATCCCATAGTTTAACTAAATATTGGTGCTACTACACTGTTTTGCTTCTCATTTAGCTGTCTCTAGCCTTGTTTGATGCCTCCAGCTCTTCTGTAAAAAGGATGGAGGTTAATTTCTCCCAAGCATTTCTTTCCAACTCTTACTTTATTCTTGAGATTTGAGTAATGGAAATTCATACAGTATTCAATATCTTTGTGCTGCAGTGAGACTCAAATGACAAAAACTATCACAATTAGAGGGCAGAAATCCATAGAGCTGGAAATTCATCATTTCCTCTGTGAGCAGACTTCAATCCTCTCTGATTAAATCTAAATTGCAATAACTCTGCAAACATCAAGATTGTCCCAGCAGCTGACACCCTTTCCAGAAAAGAATTCTTCAGCCCTCTATTCTACTGAGATGCACACTTTTAACTTTCAATATTGACCTCTAAGGTCAGTTCTAGACTAGCCTGTTGTTGCAGAAACTAATTCTGAGTTCACTTATAGTTCACTTTCCCTAAAATTATCCTCAAGCCTTCCAAAAGCTCCCATTCTTTGATTCAATTCATTGCTATTGGCACTAGAGCTGGGTTTGTCAGTAACTGTATAGTGGTTTAGTGCCAGCAGCTCCATTTATTATCCAGGCATAATCAAAAATTTTCTCATCTTTTGTTTCATTGTTTTCATTGTATTTAGCTTTCAGTCTCATCATGTAATTTGAGATTCCAAGCTGGGAATTGGAATTCTACTAGGTGATGGCTGCTGTTAGTAACATTCAGGGATCTCCCAAGCCTACTATATTCAAAAAGGAACCACAAAATGGAACCCAATGTTAAGAGAGGACATAAACTCCATGCTCTTGTTACTAAATTTCCAACATTTTTTAACAAAACACCGAGCTAATTGGGGAAACACCAAGTGGTGCAATTAACCAAATAAATACAAGAGTCAAATGACAATGGATTCTTTACAGGATCAAAGAAGGAATAAAAGTATAGGTGCATTTAAAAGCTTGACTATTAAAATACATTTTCTGATAGCCATGACCACGATATAGTACTAAACAGTGTTGCTACATTTAACCTCACTGAAACCATGAAAAAAACCAAATAATTTGTAAAAATGCAAGCAAAGATTAGCTCTTCTATGTGACATTCATTTACAAAATACTAGACATCAGCAGTAAATGAAAATATTAAAATTCCCTAAGAGCAGCACAAATAAGAAAGCTGCCAAACCTTACCCCCACTACACACACCAGTGCAATGGGTGGGTTCCCTCACACCAAAGAAGCTCCTGGGAATCTCAGGAGAGCACATCTCTCTTGCATATGCAGACACAGATGCCTTCCTTCTCCCTTTCTGGGTGCTCAGGGACAGCTTCCTCTCCTTCCCACCACCTGTTCTTCATACACACTGAGTTTTACACTGCACTTTGCTCACACCAGCCAATTCAGACTAAACAGAGCAGGGAGATACAGTTTCACTAAATTTTAATACATTTCCTGAGAAGCAGGTGTCCATATTATGAAAAGGAACTTCAGGTGGTTATAGAGAAGAATGATCACTCAAGGAAGATTACAGTTCTGCACTTCCATTCTGGTAGTCAAAACAGCCCAGAAAAATTTTAATGGAAACCACCCTAATCTTTGCTGAACACTTATATGACCAGAGAACATTTAATGTGAATCTCTTTAGTATTTGTTCTTCTGCTAAAGGTAAGTTCTTAAGCACTAGCATTCCCTAAAAATACCTCAGTGACTCAGAAAAAAAATCAAAATAAAAAAGAGTTACCTTGTTGTAAACTGTTAGGGTTATTATATGGACTAGGTGATCCATGTCTTGAGATAGTGTGGTCCATGAGGTGGGATGCCAGCTCCCCAGTCTGGCCCCATTTGAACTCTGGCAGTCTGAGGCAGCAGAGGCTGTCACTGTTAATGCACCACCAACTTCCTGCTATGTTTTTTAGTTCAACAGACCCAAGAACTCACAAACCTGTATGGACGTTATCCAGATTCTATTCGTGTTACTCAGAAAATCTTTTCTAATAAACAACATACACCAGCAGCCTTGCAAAAAGCACATCAGGCTCCTTTGCAGAGCACCAATCAATAAGCTTGCATGGAGGAGAGAACTGTGTCATGTTTGTGAATAAAGCAATTTCTTTCTTTTCTTTAGTGTCTGTGTTGGAAAGAACCACTGTGCTGATACAGTAGTTGAATTTCAATTTTAAATAAGGTGAATATTAACCCCAGCCATATGTAAGGACTGCATCTGATAAAACAATTATTTTTCCTTATGAATCACATGTAAAATACTCATTCTGAGTCACAAGGGAGTGTGCACTGCCCACATTCGTATTCGTGAATCATGTTCTCATCTTCTAGTTTCAGTCAATGCTTTGTGATCTACCTCCCTCTCTAAGTGCCAAACTAATGAAGACCATTAAGGGAATTATTATGCTTTTTTCCTTCTTTTTTTCTTTTTAACAAGATTTCTAGTATGTTCAGCTGTTATTATTTTTCTTGGAAAAAAATATACTCATTCAGCCCACCAAGTTTGTGTTCTGGATGGACAGAAGCCTTCTATCTGTTCATATCTTTTCTCGTGCCTTCCAGCTCAGCCTTCTGCTCTCAGTACCCTTGGGAGTCTTTGTGTGCAGTTGTCAAAAAAGCCAGCACATTCCCATGGGTTGTCCTCTGATGAAGTGGGTGATGGCCACTGATAAAACTGCCTTGTTGAGCATCCTTCCACTAGTGCTGCACCTACTGAGTGCATTTCAGAGATGGAGGAAACACACAATATAGATATCACTGCGTTCTTTCTAGGTTAGCACTGCAGTGAAATTATTTGCATCATTTTTTCAGGGACTACATGAAAAATTTTACTTCTCAGCATGCTGCTGTCCATCGCTACATATATGGCAATGTAGAAAAGGACTCAGGAGCTGAAGGAACAAATTACATAGGAACCAAATAGAATAATTACTCAAAAATGGTAACTCAGTTTCAATTTATGTCAGGATTTTTGGATCATGATCTGATTTTTTTTTTTTTGAGATTTAGTCACCGGTTTTAGGCTTTATGGCATTGGTCATGGTACCTTCCACTGTCTTTTCCACAGTGCCTGTTCCATATGATCAGATGAATTGGTTTTTCCACCAATCTTCTATACTACTTGTTCATATTAAAAAAAAAATATTGTTTATTCAGTTGGCCTTGATCTAAACAGTTTTCTCACCTATCTTTAACCTACTTGCCATGGACTTCTCCCCTCCCCCTTCAAGAAACAAGGATTTTACAGTGGTTTTTTTAATTAAAAAACAGGTATTTGTGCCAATTGGGAAATTTAAGGGATAAGACAAAGCCCTAGAAAATAAACCAGGATAAATGGCTCCTATTTTCTTTTTTCATTTCTCTTGATTTCCCATCTTTATTTTTGAGGACATCTAAGAGAAAATGCAGCAGGAGATTTTCTTATAAGAGATTTTCTGCTCTAAAAATGATAGTGTCCCTGATACACTAAAATAAATTCGAGTAAAATATTTTGTCCCTCTCCAAGATGCTTTAGAAGTACCAGAGGCAGAGAGAAAAAAAAGAAAAAGAGACAGGGAAAGTTCACCTGTATACATGTTCTGATCCATGTCTTTCTCTAACCCTACCCCAGTACTACATTTCTCTTTGCTTACTAAGAGAAAAACTCAGCCAAAAAAGGACTGGGCCATATTGTCTTACTATAGTAGTTTAGAATAAAATATTTTTA
>NW_008239324.1:13458407-13459129 GCF_000691975.1 Corvus brachyrhynchos
AGAAGTCAATGACATTGCAGGCTTTCTACCTGAGAAGGAATACAAAGGCTATTAATATTCCTGTATTTCATAGTAAAACACAGAACAGTTAAAATAACTTTTAGCAGTCCTGATGTTCTAGTTTATTATCAAATTTTAGGAAGATTTTTTTTCTGGTTCCTTACATACCTTCCTCCATAATCTCTGCCAAGACCTAATAGTCTAAAGGGCATTGGATAGGTGCTCAAAGCACATACAGGCAGAGGGATTGGTTACCTTAGTAACATTTCATATGGTACTTTCTCCAGATCATGTTTCCAAACATGATTTCCATTTGGCAGCTCACTTATGAATTTTGCTTACATGTTCTTGCTCACAACAGGAAGTTTAAGGCTACCTTCAAGGCTCTCTCCAAGGCTTAAGGCTTGTGTCTTCATACCAAGTTACACTGGTTTAACTAAAGGTTAGATCTGAAACCAATTCAAGTAGGAAATAGGTGATGTACTTATTCCACTTGAACAAGGACTATTTGGGCTCAGACCAAGTCAATTAGGAACAGGTTTAAATTAAGGGGAAACAAGCTATTTTTAAAAGGCAATAATTATGTCTCTGGTGATTTGTCTAAGCATAACAAAATTCTGTGCAAATCCATGTGCAATCCATAAATAAAAGCTCAAATGGCCTGAGAGAATCCTTCCCACTGCAGCCCATTTCTGCACAAGCATGACTTTTTAAGCTGCTGA
>NW_008239324.1:13459354-13462122 GCF_000691975.1 Corvus brachyrhynchos
GAACCATGCCTCTATCCCCCAAAAATATATTTGCCCAATATACCTTGCTGATGGCTGTTGCCTATAGGCTGCCAGTATTGCATCATTTTTATCTCATTGTGCAGTGCTCCAAGACTGTTAATGATGCCATACCAGGTTGCTGTCTAAAATTACAGTATCTCATATATCGACTTACTAGCCAACAGATCTTAAATTATTATTCTGAACTCCTGACCATGTAGCAGATTAAACTGATGAAGACATGAAATATATGCTTTGGAGGTGTCTTGAAGGGGTGCTCAGCAGTAACATGCATGTGTTGGGCTGAGAGGGAGTTAAAATGAAGTCCAATTTGCATGTTGCAAAAAGGGATTGGATGTGTAATGAGATCTGATACCTCCATTGGTATAGGGTAGTCAGGGCTTTTAACAGATTATCCTAGTGTCCATATAGATATTTACAAAGACATAGATTTCCCACATTTTTGTCCCACTGCTCCATCCTAGTCCCTAATGCTGATGGGCAGAATGAGAAGCCAACCCTTATCAATGCAGCTGATATATAAATCAACAGCATGGCAAAACCACTCCTCCAGTGACTTCGAGGACCTGGCCCTGCTGCAGAGCCTGACACAAACACATCTGACATCCCACTGCTCCTCAGATGGAATTGCTATAGCCACTTGCAATCTTATGATACTCACTACCTTCTCCCAAGAAATATTAGAGGCTGACTCATTTCTGACCATAAAGCTCAGTGTCGTGAAAACCTCAGCTCTTAAGTCTTGGAAATTGGGAGGGGGAAGGGCAAGGAAGAGAAAAGAAAGCTACCTGAACATTCTGATGCAGAAAAAAATACTCAGTTTGCAATCTAATGCCCTATTTTGAAAACAACTCCACATTAAACATGGATATTACCAGCATAACATTAGGATCATATTTCTAAAATTTTGCAAGGCCTGCATTCCTATGATTTTGCCATTTTTAACCAACATAGTCATGAATTAGGCTATTTTTTCCCCTACCCATATTGACCATGATGCTGCATGGGAAATCAAGAGTAATTTCACACAATAGCAGTTTTTGTTTTGAGAACTTCACGCATAAGAGAACAAGCAGATTTTTTTTTTCCTAGAGGTTATTATTCTGCTTTAGGAAAAAAACCCTACAAAGAATAGAAAATAAAATATCCCATAAAATACATGGCAACAAAAAAATTAAGAATATCAATGTTTCTGTGATGTTGAATTTTTCCTTTTATTTGCCACTCTGTCTGGCAGTAAATACTGTAGGGATAGGGAAAAAATGCACATTGACAAAGCAACAAAAACTATATAACTATATATAGTTTACTATTTAATCAGCTTCAAAGAAAAAAAAAAGAGCAAAGCCAGATTCTTCTTTTTAGAAGCAGCTGATTTCACTTAAAATGGAGAAAAAAAAATATCATTAGAAGTACAACGATCATTAGAAGATAATGAATGTGTTCTGCTGCTGCATTCATAGAAAGACCCAAAGTACCTTTTCATTCCACAGTCAATATTACAGCTCCTCTCCAGACTTAGCTGAGAATATCCCCAAGTCTAATGGGTTAAATGCTTATTATACCACTGTCTTATTTGTAACATAAGGCACCTACTACAAGCCTACTCTTCATGCAAAATTGCCAATTTATAGCAATATTCCTTGTTTAGAAAACAAGGCTATCCAAACACTATAATTACAATATGCACCAGCAGGCATAACCCTGCATTAATGCACAGACTCCAGATACATTCGTCAAATAGAGTTTTTTTTCTCTTTGCCTTCTTCTCAGGGTACTTTTAAGTTCAGGGACAGAGAACATGTCTTCATTAGAAACATTAACATTCACAGGCTGTAGTAAATTTTGACAGTGAAAAGGTCTCTGTAACCTTTAGTTGTGCAGAAATTTACTTCCCAAGAAAATTACAGCTGGCACTGTCTTAATTAATGCTAGCTTTCTTTTCTGAAAATTGTGGGCTTGTCAGTAAAAAAGGCAGAAAAACCTGAGTTTAAAAGACTGGACACAAAAGACGCCTAGAAATAAAGCCCTGCAAAATTTCATAATATTGCTCTGTTTTTGTTCTACAGTAAGGAGATGAAAAGATCTAATTTGATTTTGCCAAATGGAGCAACATATATGTAATATAGAAATGATTTGCATTCTCTCTTTTGTCTTTGAGTTTTATCATGTAAAGAGCTCTTTTTAAGCCATTCTGTTTTAAAAGCAATAGGTCAAATAAAATCTATATCTGCAGGGGGAGGGGAATAAGGTATGACTTCATTATTTTTTTTAGCATAGCTTTAAATGCTCCTAGTAAATCATAGCTAACGGTAAGAAATGCAGTAGTGTTGTTCATATGATTTTTAATCTCATGACAGCTTTTTTTTCTCATTTCTAGAATTATTTTAGTATTACTGTACAAATTTTGTTCTTAATATTCACCTACATGTCTCAGAGTTCTATTTTGATGGTATAGATACTTTGATTGGTATAGATACTTTTTCTTTGATCTGTGAAAAGATCATTTATTTGCTGACTGAATTTTGATCATCATGCAGGGTCTTTTAATTGCTTGACAAGGAGTTAAATATACACCCTACCTCTGAACAGCATTTTCTTACACGCAGGTTGTATTATTGCTAAAAGCAAAGAGATTTTTTTTCCTTCCTTTTTTCCTTAAATGTAGAATGAGCAATAACATGCTTCTACATTATTTGTCACCAGAATCTCCTGGATATTGCTTATGCACTTCCTCGTACACTCTT
>NW_008239324.1:13462146-13542146 GCF_000691975.1 Corvus brachyrhynchos
AGAAGAGATTTACAACATTTTGTGTTTGGAATTACTGTGCAGTTCCCAGCTCTATCACTGGAAGCAATAAAGCTCCAGTTCCACATAAGATTCTTGCATACCAGGACATGACACCACTTTGGCACCACATGAAGCTCCAATACTGCGTGTCAGCTGTTCAAAACATTTTATGCAAGTTCCTACAAGCACTTTAAATTAAGGTGCCCTGTATAAATGGTTTATTCATGTTTATGAAATGATTAGTTGGTGCCACTACATCCTTTAATAACTTATTGTAAGGCATGTTATAAAATGCATCATCAATAAATGCTTAAAATGCTGCCACAGCAAGGTGATAAGCTGTTACAACAATATTTTAAGACATAAGTATTGTTCAAATAGTTTGTCTGCTGTTTCAATGCATACTCCCAAGTTTTTTTAAAAGCACGTTATTGAATGCTGTATAAATAATAAAATATTTATACAGATCACCTTAATTTAAAGTGTTACTATGTTTCCATAACTTCAGTGTAGATGCCACATAGCCTGAACATGCTCGAAGGTACAGAAAGGCATCAGAAGTGAAACATCCCTATCTGAGATGCAAATCTCTGTATTATCACCCTGAGACAGAGAAAAATCACAGCATTCCCCAGACACAGGATTTGTATTTTCAAGGCTTGAACCATTAACCATTTAAAGAATTGTCATGAATAAGGGGAAAAAAACCAAAAAGGGGGCACCTAAAGTCTGAAGTCCTGAAAAAATGTCACACCCAGAATGCTTTGGCTGTTTATAGCACTTGGCAATGTTACTCAAATAATAAAATCCCAGCATGGCTTATGGAGCCCATATGGACAAATATAGGATAGAGGCCTCTCTCTGCCACTTTCCATACTGGAAAACAAACAAAATAACATTATGGACAAATGTAATAACAGGAGTACAGTCATAAAGCAGACACTGATTGGGACATGAGCTTATGCACTTATCTGCTTCTCAGCTTGACCACAATGAGCAGGAAGACTTAAGTGATGCTCCAAAAGGGAATGTAGCCTCTGGAAGAGAAAGCCAAATTCATTGCTCAAAAGCAGTGCACTAACTGCAAGAGCATAACAAGGGGGTCTAAGGACATAGTTACATAAGAGATTAGTTAAATCTCCTTTGCTCATTCTCCAATCCATTGAGCTACTTACAGAAGGGAGGAGAGTATAGAAAAGCACTTCTCAATATTGTCTCAAACATTAGGATTTCCACTCCTTTCTGTGAGATCCCCTGGGACTCTGGATCACTTCTTTATGGACACACTGAGATGGGCCTTTTTTCCAGCTTGTAGAAAGGCAGCCACGTGGATGTTCAATATGGCTAAGGAGACACAGCCAAAGGAAAAGCCTGCCCTTGAAGGAAGAAAGGGCAAAGGAAAAGTCTGCCCATGGAGGAAGAAAGGCCAAAGGGCAACCTGCTGTGAGACATGGAACTACTCCCCATGTAAGGGCACAGCCTGGGTCATTAGGTCACACTTGCCCACCGTGCAGCAGGTGCTAAAAGCCTCTGAGGGGGCAGTGGTCAGAGCTTGGCACACACACATTTCATGAGATCTGGTGAGCAGCACCATTACAGTGTGGCTTGCAAATGGTCCTGAGCTCAGGCAGCTCCTGTGAGGGGGCACATGCAAACGCTGCTCTGCCCTTTCAGCTGTCCCAGCTGCCCACTGAGAATGCCGCAGCCCTAACCTGGCTCCTACAGCCACAACCACAGGGTGCTGGGCCCTGCCTCCCCCAGCCATGCCCCTCACAGTGTGCCTTGTTTTGAGCTCTGTGGATGACTTCAAGGACAGGTTCAGCTCCTAAAGGAGTCAAAATAAAAGGCTTAGTACTGATGTTCTCTTTCTTCCTTTCCACAACAGCTGTTTCTCTTTGGACATGACTGATCACAAACTTATTAAACCACTGAATATTCATCTTTTAACACATTGGAGCACATAAAGGAACTCTTAGTAATTAGCATTCCTGAACTCGTATTCTGCAAATTTATTTCCTCAAATATTTTTTTACATGATTTATTAAAAAATAAAGCCAAACACTTGGTTCTTAGATCCTGACCTTCTAACCACTCACATATGTGGTGTGCATGCAAAAACCCATCTCTTGCATGAGTTTGTTGAGAATTTGTAGTCTCAAATTGTGGTTTATATTATATAAGTGTTTCTAGGTTTTTCAGGGCTGTCAGTATGATTTTTCAGTTTTTCTTGTCAATTTCCAAGTACTACAGAGACATCTCTTCTATTGTTTTTTTCATTTTATAAATTATAACAAAATTTCTTTTTCATATATTTCCCAAAATTCTTGTGGAATTAGTTATTTAATTTCTAATAAATGCATAAAATTACTCACATGGACATTTATATGTGAATATTTGTATATAGATTGATGTATAAATTTAGCCATATGTTAGTTTAAGATTTGTTACTTTGCAGATTTTATTGAATGGCTTCTTTGAAATTTAGTGACCTATCAAGTTACTCCCATGGACTATTTCTGCCTCACAGAAGTATGACTTTTCTTCACACATTGCTGCAACCTGGCAGTGTGGACCCTTCTGTTCCACTCCCTGTGAGCAGGGCACAGACAGTGGGTGGGTTTGCTTGGTAGGCAGGATCCTGACACAGAGGGAACACCCTTCTGCTCTGTGTCCTGTAAAATGAGAAAACCAGCACCCATTTTTAGGCTCATGTTCAGCCATTGTCTGAGGCATGTCAGGTGCTCGCTTTCTCTAAAGTGAAAAGAATTTACTTCTTAGCTTGTACTGTTCTTCTATTAGAAGCTCTGAGATACGACAGCTGTGGTTTTGCTACCAGCACCCCCTGCCCATTTGGCAGATGTTTCTAGCCATTTTCTAGCCATTCTGATGCAAACTTAGGAGGTTTTTTAAATTTTTCCAGTGGACTTCAGGTGAATACATTTATCTGAGTGCCTGTCAAATGTCTTCCTTTCCCTCTGACTTTATTTAAAAATAGTACCAAAATAGATATAGGATATTTACTTATTCCTTTGTTTATGAAGCATGGAATCTTAGTGCATTACCTGTTAAGTTGTTATATATCTACTTGGAAAAAAACATGAGTGGATTTTCACTGTCATCTACCAACATGTATCACTAATGCTTCATTTTATTCTTTTGTGTGTGAGAGACTTGAAAATACTTATCTCTGCCTTTCAAGGAAATCATAAATTTCTGGTGTGCATGCGCGCTCTACAACATCTTCTTGTTAAGCAGAGAGGGCCCTCAGGGCACAACAGCATGGTGTGGTATTTTTGCCTTTTGTTAACTTGTGACACTTGTATTTGCCCCAAGATAATGTAAAAGTATGGTTTAGAGGTTTTTCTAATGATAATCATGATGTTTCATCTTGCCCTTCTAATACTAAATTTAGTCTCCTGGGCTCCCCCCCACACACACCCCTCCCTCCTCACTCTTGGTGAGTCTGACATTCAATTTGGAGACTAATGTCAGCAAGGAATCCATATGTACTTCTGATAGTAGTAGGCATATCCCTTCGAATTTATTTTTAGGTTTCAATGGAATGAAGTGATATTTTCTTCCTTCAGTCATTACCTTCATAGCATTTTCTACCTTTCCAAAGTTTACAAAGGAGAAATTTATGCCTCACCTTACTGAAAATATTTTTGTCTTCAAATTGAATGTACACTGGTATGTACCACAACATTTGTAAGATTTGTTTTACAGCTCTACAAAGGAGATTTTTTTGCAACAGAAGAGTAAAAAAGAAGTTTACTTTTGGTGCATGGTAAAACTCAAACCACAGATACTATGAGGGTATTTAGAATTTCCAGAGCAATCTCTTCTTGGCCTGTTTCTAAATAAATATTCAATTCCTTCAAAACCAGTTTACCACTTTGGTGTTGAGTCTAAGATAACCTAACCCATAACCTAACTAAAAATAATTCCCCTTTGAGAGACCCGTTCAGCACATTTCTTTTAACATTTTTGAGCTGGTACCAGTCCAATATGGAAACAAGTCATGCTTGACCTATGTGGCCATCAATTTGGTGCCTTCAATCCAACTTTTAAACACCCATTGTTCACCACAGCCCTGAAAGTCTACAAAGGATGACACAAACCTGCCCCTGTTCTGGAAATCTCAACACAAATTTCCAAGAATGACTGTTTCCCAGCTGGGTTTACGTGTGCAGCCTCCAAATGCAATCCACATGCACTGTCACCTGCTGAGGCAAAGTTTGACCCTCATGTTCTGCTGTGGGGATGGGGGTAACAGTCATGAGAGCTGCTGGCCAACACTTCCAAAAGCACCAAAAGTATAAATAAAGAAACAATGCAATATCATAAGTACATGTTGGGGATACAACTTGATTGTCTTGCTACACCCTAATTACAGCAAACACAGAATTAATTAAGAACCTGAGTCTGTGCTCTATCTTCCTTCCAGAACATGTTGGATAAATATCAGAAAATCTCCATTCATCTAACGTGCAGTGTTCTGCAGACCATGGAAAGGCTGTTTGCATAACGGACAAGAAAACTGTGGAAAGCACCCATCCGTTCTGTAGGGCTCTTTTCCATGCTGCCTGCCTGCAGCCTGTCCTATTGGCTGCAAAGGTTCCTTTGAAGCAAAACTTCTGCTTGGTCTTTCTAAACTGCAAATGTACAAAATTATCTTCTGAAGGAGGCGTAGAGAATCAGAATCTGAATCAGCACATTTTTATTAAACTTCACCCGTGCATTCACTGTCCAGAGCAGGGAGAAGGCTGTGGGTAGTGACAGTTCCTTTCGTCTCGTCTCTGATCTGCTGCACTTATCTTATGGGGAAGATCTATGTGGGCTTCTGTCCCTGGAATCCATTCCCACGGCTCCCAATCTCCTTCCCCATCTCCAGTGGAGAGGAGCAGGTAGGTCTTAGCAAGAAGGCATATACCAACAATTATTATATTCTGCATTTGAAGCAAGATCTTTAAAAAATATGTTCTCACACACATATTATTTTTAAAGCACAAAATGATTTTTAGACACTCTCATTATTTGTTTATTTTTAGCACATATCAAACCACAGCAGTTCTCCCTCCAGGCTATCTTTGACAAAGTTACAGAGACTTTCCAGGCCACCTCAAAGCAGAGATTAATCCAAACAATTTAAACCTCTCACTGTTCCACAGGAGGATGGCATTCGATTGGATTATTTAGGAAGGACAAAATGTTTTTGTTGATGAGAGAGATGAAATCCTCAGAGAGGGAAATCAATCTTATGTAGAGACCCTGGAGCATTGATCTTGGTGTACATTGACAATTTCTGGTTGTTTAGCTATTTGGAATGACCGCACAAAATGAGCAAGTTGTTATAGTTTTAAGGTTTTGGTATTTATTGGCAACCCCAGTGCTCATATGATTAATCACACATTCAGAATGTGAGCTCAGTAGAAATTGACTGCAACGCAGCAGAAACAAAGTTTTCAGTTATCATTGTGTAATAAATTGAAGCTATATCCCTAAGCTGATTTGTCTTCACGTTTCCAATTTGCCTTGTTAAAAGTGTTGTTTATACAGTAGTTAGCAAAAATGCAAGTAATTACACACAGAATTCATTCTAAGCGATTCTGTATATTTTTTATACTCTTTATCGGTTTTCTATCTTCATTATCCAATATTTTTTTACATCTAAGCAGAAACCCCAGTCAAGAAAAACCAAAAGAGTCAGGCCATGGAATGAGCACTTCCTTATATTGAGGACAGAATTTCCTGGATTTAATGCTACAAGACAAGGCTTTCTGAGCAAACTAATCCAAAAGCAAGCATCCTTTAAAAAACCACTTTTCTGTTTGTACTTGAACTCTCTGGTGCTTCCCAGTGAGAAGCAGAACAGAAAGACAAACAGTTTGGTTTATACGTTATATTTCATTTCCTGAAATATTATTTATTCAGAAGGAGCATTCTTTCAAACACAGCTAGGGTTTTAGATACACATTTCACATTGTAGAAATATCTGTTTCTCTTACCAAAAAAAAAGATGCAAATATAAGATCATAACTATAATTGGAAATTGGAAAGCAATTTGGGAAATAAAAAAAATCGAAGAGAATATATTTAAAATGAAGAGCGCCAGGTAGGGAAAAGAAGAGAGTCTATGAAGGAAGGAGGTGCTCTAGCCTTGGTGTAGTGGTAGAGACTTGTGCTGGCAAAGACTGATAATGCTTTATAGCCTTTCACTGGGATCTCACTGTAACCTCGAAGCAAGCAGTTGCTAGGATGTACTTGCTAAAGATAAGAGCAAAATTGTGGAACAGAAAGGGGAAGCCCTGTAAGGCTGGCCTTGTGCTTCCCTGGAGAGGCTTACATACTTATAATGTACAGAAACTATAACCAGATCAGGAGAGACCTAATTACAGAGCTCAGAGATGTTAATGACACACAGAAATTTACATGCAGCTGAAAATATGAATATCTCTAAGCCAGCAGTTGCATCTCCACAGGGTTGGCTTCAGAACCTATGTTTTATAATCTGGGAGCTTTTTTTCTTTAAGGTGGAGCCTTTTAAGTGGTCAAAACCATCTATTTTTTACGTGAACAACACTAACAATAAACCTCTGTAAAATTGTATTGACCAAGACCTTTTTTTTTTTTTCTAATTCCTTCTCTTATGCTCTGTCTGAATTGGGCTTGCAACAATAATTCCTCACATTTATCTTTCCATCTTTCAATCTCAAAATCCTATATCTGATTTGGACACAGCAATCTACAAAGCAATGAATACCCTCTTAATTTACTGAGACCTTTAAAGGACAAAATTACTGAATGCTTTTTCTTAGAGTTCTTATTAGGTACAAAGGAGGATTTTTTAATGCTTATATTTATTTATTTTACCAATTTGTGTAACACTGTGGTCGTGTAGCTGACTGACTTCCACATTCCTTGTTTCTCTTTAGCTTCAGGGAAACATGCCCTATATCTTTACCTGCAGTGGAGATAAGGAGTTGTCACAGCTGCTGTCCATGCAGTCCTCAAACCAGAGAGTACTGCAATAAATCCTATTTTATTTTATGGACAAATAAATGCTGAGGTAAAATATTCGAGGATCGTTGCTTGAATACTTGCCATAGCAGCGCTACTGTAATAACCACTATGACATTAATTTACTGCAATGTGCCGTAGGAAGAAGGAAGAAGGAGGGAGAAGGGCATTAAAAGAGAAAAATTACTATCCTTTGGATTTATTGGGATTGGCCTTCCTCATTTTCAGCCATCATTAGTTGATTAGGTGCTGATGACAGTATGGACAAGCGTGCTAGAATAGTTGGCTAAGAAAAGCCCTGAAGGTACTCTGTTAATTGAGATGATGTTCATATTGTACTTACTGAACATAACTGCAGACAGTGAAATAAGAGCTTAGTGTTGTGCAACAGACCACATGAACATTCACTCATTATCAGTCTGTAAAGGGGTGAAAATACTGCATATAGGCTACTGGTACTACAGGAAAAAGAGTTCATATTAAAACCTGGAGAAGACTATACTGAGAAAATGTATTTTATCCAGCCTTCTGGGAGGTGTTGGGAAACCTGTCTAATGTTGTTCCATGGTTCCATTAGGGAAACATTATGGTATCAAAGGAACTGACAATTTACTTATGCCTTCATCTCATAAGAGCTATGCACCTGAACATTATGGAAGAGCCAGATTTGCTTACCCACTAGAAACTTAAATGTTACTGATAGTCCTTTGGTAATTATATTCCACATACTTAAAATTTTAAGGCAACTTGGAGAAAATAGCAAAGAAATGTAATTCAATAACTCTTTTAATCTTGTTTGTGAAAAGTTAGCATTATACATGAAGAGAGAAATGTGCCAGCCTCTGCACAGAGCCTGAGATGCAATAGATACATGGAATCAACTAACATTTTGGTAACAATGGTAATGCTATTACCAATGACTCCATAATGTTAAATATTTTTATATGGACATTAGCCTGCCTCTTGCTATGGCCAGGGTGAATTTCAAACTTGGTGCCTAGACAGTCACAGAAAAAAAAACTCTAAAAGCTTCAGAATGCAATAGAGAGAAATTTAAAGGATCCTTTGAAATTTTAGACAAATCCACAACTTTTTTTTGAACCAATAGCCCTCTGAACATATTATGCTCAGAGCGAAATTACCCCTGTACTTGAAGCATTCTGCTCTCAATGTTCAAACCCAAAGAAACATTTTCAGAATAGTGAGAAAATTAAATCTGGCCATTAGGGTGCCCATATTGAACACATCCAGTTCAAGGTAACAAATCCCCAGCAACATCAGAAACAGTTCACACAGAACTATGAAAATTCAGAAAACATGAGACATAATTCCTACTCATGAAGCTTTGGTATCAGCTCTATTAAAGATAATTATTAGTATTTACTAACCTACTATGGTAGATCACTAAGGCCCAGTACGGTAAACACCCAGCTCATGAGATTGTGGATGGCAAAACAGTTCTTCCTGACCCAAACAGAAACTTTTCTCCTTTGGTCATTCAAGAGTCAGAAATGTCATTTTGCAACATATGTTAACAATATTTATATTCAGGTCAAAAAACCAGCCCAGAAGATTAGACTATGCCTATTAAGAACAGTGTACAGTGGACCAGAGAATAAGAAAACCCCACATTTTTGGACTTAGCTAGTGCTTCAAGTGCATTACTACACAGTCAAATAAGAAATTTCACACACAATCGGCTATCCACGCTCACAGATATTGTTGGCATCACTAATCTCCAGCCTAGTTGTATTATGAGATGTTATTAGCATTCACAGGCTTCTTCTGCCATTAGATTCTTCTTACAGTAAATATGGTTCTATCTTTAATGTCCAGTGAGATAATAAATGCCTCCTTCTTTCAAACAACATCTGTTGTGACTTTGGCATTCAGCTCAGTGGAGGGGGGCTACCGATTGATCACAGTATTGGATATCTAGATACAACATGGCAACATCTTCAGTAAAAGGCTTTGAAGTTCTAGCAAATAGACTGAGGTAGCCACAAGAAAAACGAAGAATATTTGAAGAGTAAAGATAAGGAATCAAGACATCCAAAAGAAACAAGAGATTCAGGATCAGAGACATGCAATACTCTCAAAAATGTTAGCACAAAAATATTCCCTTTAAAATACTCATCCAAGAAAACTCTAACAGGATCAGGCTTTTATAGTTCATGTTGTCTGTCTGTTTCTAAAATCATTGTGATTGTGGATTCATGTATTACTGTCATGGCAGTGACAGAGAACAGATCTGTTTAAAGTGCGCTTTACCAAGGCCTGTCAGCATTTGAACTAGAAGAGTGATAGATTTGACAGGTTTGGGAGATACTGTTTCCTGCCACTACCCGGGAGGGCTGACACCAGAAGCAGAAATACGCCAGGCCCAAGCACTGAAGTTTTCCCCACATCTCGCTGCTGGCCAAGCACAGTAATGTTGCATAACTAAGGACAGGAAAATAATTAATGTTTAATGTGTAAATCAATCCCAGTGGAGACCAGTTGTTATCTGCAGAGTGGGAAAGCACAGAATGAGGTGGAGTGACACACAGGATAGTAGTGCCTGTGACAATGCCACAAGATTGGTGGAGACAAGACAAGGAGTAGGAAGTCTGTGCAAGTTTTATCTTTGTTACCAAATGCACTACTGTGAAATAAGGGTGAATAGGGTAGCAGCAGGAAATTCTGCACAAATAGTCATAACTTTGTAGAATTTAAATAATACTGCACTTCTTGTAAACAAACATGTTAAAATACTTCTTCTCTCACCTCAAATATAGAAAATCAGTTGGTCTAAAATCAGAAAAAAATCTCCCAGTCTGAGTTAGGTTTGTTACACAAGAATTACAGTAGGAAGACTTGCATCTTAAGAACATCCTACAAAAGTAATATTGTTACAAGGTACTGGTTGCTTGCAATATTGGGTCCTTTGGAAGGACAAATTTGATCTCCTAGTTGTGAGGTTCTCTAAAAGTATCTTTTACAGCTGAAACTCAGTCTTCCTTTCCTCCCTGGGACACTGAAGACACATCACAGAACCACGTCTACTTAGGCATTGTGCAAAGCCTTTCACTCCCAAAAATGTGGAAGGGCCCAAATAAATCCTTTGCAACATGTTTGTACTGCTTCTATCCCTTTCCTCAGCAGCTATAAAACCACTGTACTCACCCTTTGCACCCAGAGGGTACGTGGTCAACCCCACATGCCAGGGATGCTGAGTATAGGACAGCTTTTCCCCTGCCCACTGTTCCTCATCTACTGCCTTTGCTCCAAAGCTCTTTGTTCTTCCAGACTCCACACAGCTGACTGACACACTCGGTCTCCCTCCTTCACACCTTGAATTTTCCAAGATGTCCCTTATTTTCCCACATAACCTTGCTGTACCTTCACTGTCTCTGACAGGTTATTCTCTCTCCAGGTCCCATATCAGTCAGCTTCGGTCCCTTAACATGGTCTCATCTTACTAAACTGCTTTACTCAAATCTCTGTAAAGTCATAGATCTTGAATTGTTGTATTCCATATATGCATATGTGTCTTGCCAAACTCTCACTCTTTATCTTCAAGTAAAGCCAGATCTTATCTCATCCCATACAAGTCCCTCTTACCACACCTCCACCCAAACTTAGTCCGATTGCTGCCCACTACAGTGAGAAGCAGCTGCTGCTTCACTCTACACCTACTCAGAGGGGCTGCTACTCCAGTCTGCCAACCCGAATATCACAGAGAGGGCTCTACCTTGCTGCAGCCCCTTCATTCAGCATTACTTTCATTACCATGACTCTTGGTCCTCCCACACACCATTGCAGAGCCTTCTCTCCACACCAACAGACGCACTGGAGTGTGGCATCAGGCTTGCAGCCTCTCGCTGATAAGCAGATGGAGCTTCAGTCTAAACAGTTCTTCCATTACAGCATCATGCTGAGCAACTGAGACAAGCATTAGCCAGTGCCACAGGAAGAGAACAGGATCCATTTTTCAGAACAGTGGGTGAGAACTGATTTTTTTTTCCCCCACCCCTTTAAGGGGTTCTGCATTTAAAGCAAAGAAAATATAGGAAGTGTTTATAAGGGAAATGAAAATGAGCAATATCCTTGTAGTTAATTATATACACCCAAACTTACTTAGTCATTTTATTTGTTGTTTTTTAATCTATGTAATAGATGTACACCAACCTGGTTTCGCAAATGACCAGGTGCCTTGGGAGTGATGAAATTTAAGCTGAATTTCTCATAACGCAATTTAAGATGTGCTAGAGCCATTGGAAAGGGTATTAAGAACATTTCTCAGGACTCTAGCACCTATGAAGCAGTTCAGTTACACAGCAGAGTGCTTTATCTTCCTTCCCCAAGCCTGAGAGATAAGATTAAAACATGGGTACCATTATTGCAGAAACCACCTTGGCATCAAGAAATCTAATGAACAGTATGTGTCAGTGTGTGATGTTATTCAACTCAGCTGCAGCCCACACTCAATTAATTCACCTTCTCAGCACTTCCCTAACAGTTAATATTGGACAGTAAAATGGCACCTGAGTTTCTTGTCTTCAGGTTGGTAAGAGAAAAGGCCAGGGGCCAGAAAACCTATTCTTTTATTCTCTTCATTGAGGAGATGAAAAAAGATGAGTCTCTTGGGGGAAGGGGGGAAGTTAATTAAGAAAATCTTCAAAGTGCTTAATTTTGCTACGCATAAGTCTGTCTATACAGTTCTTAGAAGAGGTTTGATCACTAGCAAAGCAAACCATGATGGATTCATATGCAACCTCATCAAAACAGGCAGAAGGATATAGAGAATTGTATCACTGTTTCCCCATGCTATGCTTGATGTCAAGAGAAAGATGAGCTTGCTTTCCCCTCAGAGAGAATGACCACAGTCTTCAATATTTTCAAAATCTTGTTACATTTTCTTCTTATCCAGGTGACCACCACTTCGTAACACTCCTGTAAAATGGAAATGAAGCTGTCCTGTCCCTTTAATGCTTTCAGAGGAAATGAGGCCAACTTAGTCACTGAACACAGGCTCAGTAAAGATTGTTTTAGGATAGCGGAAGACACAGTCAAGTCTAAAAGAGGAGATGAGATTACGGGGATTTATGGGCAGAATTGACAAAAACTGTGGCGGGAAGGAAGCAGTGAAGAGATTATGAGTAGGGCCTAGGGAGACCTACCGTAGTCAAGTATCAGACTACAGAGGAGAAACTATAAAAAGATATAAACCCAAAGACATAAGAAAAATGCATCATTATCTCTCCAAAACTGTACCTTGCTGAGTAACTTATCTCAGATAGCATTCCCAAACAGTTTAGGGAGACTGGCTGTTTGACAGATTTTGATTTCATTGCAGTGTTTGTATTTTGTGAAAGAATAAAATTTTTTCTATACATTTTTGCTACAACTGTCTTCCCTGATTTTTCTAAGAACTCAACAGACCAGGTGTCAATCAAACCTTCTAGTACCAACCACTATGTAGCAGAACATATTTTGCCTCTCTTTTCTTGTTGTTTTGGTTTGGTTTGTATTTTGGTTCTCTTCTTATTTTCCAGTAAGTATTTCCAGACTCCAGACTGGGACTCTAAACCTTTAGGAAATATCCTGAGCAGAGGCTATAAAAACAACTCATAGTGTATCACAATATTCATCATTTCTGCAGCACTTGTCCAACTACTAACCCAACAAATACTTTTAAAACTACAATAGATTGGGATTTTTAGGGTTTTTTTCAGCAAGCAGGATATACAGATCATGAACTTTGAAAAGGAGCACCAAATGTTTTTTATTTCCTTTATTGATGGCTATTTTTAAATAGCCACGACAACAGAGGATCAAATAGTTGTAAATAACAATCGCTGATTCAGCTCATGTGTTTTTATTTTCACAGGTAGTTTATGACATATTCTGAAATCTATTACATGTTCACAGTTTTTAAGCATTTGCAGCAGTTTTTTGGGGAAAAGACTAGGGTAAAATTGCAGTAGGAAGGAAATAGTGAAGGACTGGTATAGAGACAAGCTGGGGTGGAAAAAAGAGAACAGGCATTTCAGCTGAGCAAATGTTGTGATCTAGTGACCACATGGCCACCCAAGAGCCTGGCAAATATCAGGAGAAACGAAGGGCTGGGGTCATGATGGGCTGAGAAGGGACTGTCAAACTGTTACTGCTCCCAAGGGAATTGCCACTGCCAGGGCTGGTAGGGTTTGTGTTCTTTCTACTTGTTCTCCTGTGACATCTTACTGCTCCAGAGTAACACCTGCTAAATAGAAATTCCTCTGCCCAGCTCTCTTGGACAACACTACCCCATGCTAAAATGTGAAAAACTGCTGATACTTCCAAGTGGGTTTTTTTCAGACAAGGATTAATCAACCATATAATTATAATAATCATAATAGCAAATTCAACTTGGCGACTGCTTGTAAAAGTTGTTGGAAAAATACACACTGGTTTTGGTTGATCTTTAGAATTTGGAAATTAATGCACAGATTCAACATTTTTTATAGAAATAGGTTTCTGATGTAGTTAAATGTTAGGGACAAAGTTCTGCTGTGACTTGCATTTTCCTAAAAGAAAAAATTGACAAAGTTAACTATTTCAGTAAAAAATTTACAACAGATAATAACATCTATTAGAGGACAGTGTACAAACAAAGTGAAGAAAGGTATGATACTATCCCTTAGGACAGAGTTCCGTAGTATTTTTGAGACAAAATATAACCATATAGAAAGAAATTGTCATTGTAAAGATTAATTATCCTGAATATTCTTGGGAACTTATTTCTTCACACAGCTAAGAACTAGAGGAAGGAGAACTAAGCACTGAACAAAAAAAACCTAGAACCTATATGAAGTAGATACCTAAATAAATTCAGTAACATTTAGGTATTTTACAATGACTGTTTGCTTTATAGAAATAGCAAAATAGGTTTGGCCCATGAAAATTCTCTATGTTCCTCTTCTGCAACACAGAAAAATATCAGTTTCCATATATCCCTACTCATACTGCAAGAGGGAATCCTGTGAGCTGTAGGAGCAGAGAAAGGAAACAATGAATACAGGTTCCCATTACAAATCACATCTCCCTCTTTACTCTGAGCTCAATTAAGGAGCTCTTCTATTTATTGTACAGTTTGTGTGATGATTGTCCACATACTGTCCTGCAGAATCTGATATGGAATCAGGACAGAGCTCACTTCTAGATGTCTCTGGCACATCTCAACAGTCTCCCTCCTTCTGTGAAATGCCCTGCCTAGACTGTCACTCAAGCAAGCCTGAAGGGCAGTCGGGGCATGGCACTGCTTACTTGTGACGTGCTGTCAAATATTCATTTAGGTGGGTCAAGATAACTTTCTCAGGAACAGCCTAGGAGCTGGAGCAGCACAGGCTGCACGAGTGCAGCTGTGCCTCAGGGCAGGCCCAGGTAGTCAGGTGCAGCCAGCTGCATCCCAGCTGTGCCTGCCTGTGGAGCCACACAGCTGGAATCCAGCCAGCAGCAGCTTGGAAGCTGCATCACCACAGCAGCACAAGACTGAAGCAGAGATGGCATGAGCATGGCAGAGCTGCCCATGGGCATGTGGTTAATCCAGCTGGCTGAATACGCTCATGTGCCTGGAAACAGCCAAATGGCTGTGTGCCTCACTGAATCAGGGCTAAAATTTGGGCTCTTTTGTTTTAAAAAACCTTTTCTTTTTTAGAACTGCTGCTTTAGGGAACCAATGGTACCCAGACATAAAGTAATAAGAACCTAGGACAAGAATAATTATAATGTTATGAAAAACACAGAAAGAAGGAGGGAAAAAAAAAAAGCCAAAATGATCATAATCTTAGAGAAATACACATTTACCAAGTAAATAATAGGGGTTTCTGAAAGTCTCAAATAATTAACACAAATCTAAACCCTCTGGTGTTCATTCTCAGGAGAGACATTTGAGACAGATACACCCAAGAGAATGCAACTGATGAAAAGGAAAATATTCCAATCTTCTGGCTAAACAATGTGCTTCGTGAAGATTTTTATTAATTATTTTAAACACAAAATTAAAATAAATTTATAATTGCTTCATGATGCTCAGATACCAAGGTGATAAGAACATTTTAAACATCATACCAAACTCTAGAAAATTCAAAGTTAATGTTGATGGACCACAGTTTATAGACCTATTATCCTCATTACTATTAACAGTAATGTCTAATAGCCATGCTGCAGCTCTGGAAATACTTTCAGAAGTAACATCGTGAACCTGAACTCAAAGAGAATGTTCATATAGACTAGATCATTTTATGAAGATGAAGGGCTATACACTGCTCTGCTTTTGTTCTAAAGATCCCAAATAATTAAAATCAAAGAAGGTTTTATGGTTTTTTAACTTTTTTTACCCTTTTGCTTGTTCTGTTAGTATTTTCTAACAAGCACTGAACTAATCTTTCACAGCACTACATTTATACATGATCTTGAGTCACAAACCTACTATGAACTCCAGCCACCTCCAAAGTGAAGGGTGACAAGAAGGGACTACAGTTCAGACTAGGAAGTGAAGCATATCCTATTTCATGGAGGCTACATGGAAATGCTACAAAACGATCACATTTTTATTCAGCAGCCTGAATTAATGTACTGTCAGCACTAACTACAACAAACCCTCTCCTGTAGAATTTTCTCACATCTTGCTCCACTATACATGGGACAAACAAACTAAAACTTGCATTATTAATTGCACAGACAATGACTTAAAACCAACCACACCTTAAGATCCTAAATGTCTTTTCCAGCCTAAAGGATTCATTTGGATCCATCTGGTGCAGCTTTTCATTCTGAAATGTCTGTGGTCAAGACTCTTCATTTACCTGTGCAATTACCAGGCACAGGTGACTGGGCTGACGGGTGCCTTTGAGGTCACCCTCAGCCCACAGCTGCTTTCAGCAGCCCCTCTCTCTCAAGTTGTGGTAACCACAGGCCAGATGCAGCCCAGAATCTGGATATCAGATCTTCAATGCAATTCTAAAGTGCTTTTAAACTTAACCATTTGCTACACTCACTGCGCTAGTTCACATCTCACTGGCTGCCTTGAAATTTTCTCACCCATTTCCCGGACAGCTCTGTGCCAGGCTGGGAGAGAGCTGGAAGAGCCCCAAGCCTTGGCTTCACCTCCTTCAGGGCTGCTACACAGCAGACTGCCCTGGAGAAAGTATTTTGGAGCATGACACTCACATTTCCAGAAGCCACCTCAGAGCTCCACTCCCTAAGAATATGCAGATGTCATATACCATTCTATTAAAAAACAGTTACAGCTACATATTTATTTCCTGGCAGCCAGAACACAATTGCATTTTGAAATAATAAATTCTTCCAGGAAACAAAACATCCACCCAACTTTAACTCCAAATGCAAACGCCGCTCTCACAAAAGGCCATAGAGAGTTTTGGCACTTGTTTCTCCAACAATAAGATCAGGCTGCTTGCCTGGATCTCCCAAGTCCCAGAACTCTACATTATGTCATTATTATTATTTTTCAGAAGCCTGAGAAATGTGCTAGGCACATCCCCATAGAGATAAAAGGCCATAATCTTGAAAAAATATGGAAGGCTTATCCTGCTTCCACACTGCCTTTTAGATAGTTTAGGAACTAAGCAGGTGTCTCATATCAAACTTATGCATGAAGTCAAAATATCCAACCCTACCCCAGTTCTTATATTTATATTTTCTTTCAGACCTGTATTAAGTTCCTTTTTGCAGCACATTCTCTTGCAGTAGAACAATATTTGTTTATATATTTACATATGCGAATAAGATGCTGCAGGCTGTGATAGGTTCTCTCTAATTTTAGGGATTTTTCTTGAATTGTTTACCAAGAAGTTATAGTTACAACATGTGAGGTGGCAGTTACTAATGGACTAGAACTACATTATTGCAGTGAATGGCAGAGTAAAAAGGTGTATAAAACATGCATAAATGTTGGGGCATTTGTCACTACTTCCTAACACTGCAGCAAAATTCAATATTTTCTTCTACAGTTTTCTGACATAATTTTCAGTCTTCCATGAATATGAGTGTATAAACTGTGTATGTAAACAATTTAATACATTACACTTACAGCAGCTAAAGAATCTGTGCAAAGTACTGCCACATCCTGAAACGAAAACCAGACTCACTTCTATCTGAAAAATCCTGAATGCAAGCTTTAAAACTGCAGATGTATTTTAAACAAAAACAATAAATTACTACACAGATAGTAGCCATGTATAAAAGTACTCCTGGCACGACAGCTTAACAAGTCAGAACATTAAACATCTCAATATCCATGTGAGATAAATGTCATCTTCCTACTAGAAATGAGTAGAGAAATATTTTGTTCCTGTTGAGGAAGTGTAGAACCTTATCATGAAGTCCTGGCCTCAGCTCTGGAGTGAAAACCTCTGCCACTACTTCAGGTGTAAAGATTAGTGTTTTGGAGCTCCTGGAAAAGGCAGAGGACACCCTCACCAAGGGCCAGCTTTGCACCAGGCCTACTTGACCTCTTCCAAATGCAACAAAAAATGGCAAGGTCTGTTGAATGACAGACTGTTCAAACACAACTGTTTTGGAATGTTTAAAAGGGTGACTGATGTTCTTAAATTGCACTGATTCATCCCAAGGTTCACCACAATGATTTATTGTGATAACAACAGATCCGTACTAAAAATGTCTGAAGTTTGGGAGATGTGAGGCTTTGTCATTATGCTTACCTGCTTTATCAATAGCTGAAGTTCTTCTAGATCAATTTTTACTTTGTTTTTTCTGCATTTCACCCCATGCTGTGCTTGGAATTGGTTGAATTACACACTTAACAAAAAAAAAATCAAGATTGGTTACACAAAAATATCTAAAGACAAAATGCAAAATTTTTCAGCGTCATCATTAAAAATCCTCCTTTTTTTCTTTCCTTTGAATATTGGCAGCCTAACACATGGTCCCTGTCAAGCAATACAAGAAGAAAATTCAGAAAATTCATAGTTTTCAATCTTTGAAACACATTTGCATACAAAGTGTATCTTTAAGGGAAAATAACTTGGCAGTGTCAGTGGCTGACACAATAGAAGCTTTATCACACTTCTTCTGCACATCTAAAAACATTGCCAAACACTTTAGAATTTAACAGTATTTAACATTTATGAAAGAAAGGCAAGAGTTTAAAATGCTTGGGATACCTGGTTCCTGTGTATTGCGATACTGCATATATTTTCCCTTCATTTCATGATTTTTTCACCTGAGAAAAAAGAAAATATATCAGGTGAACTGTGACTTCTGCAAGATACTGTCTCCTTACTGCAGGCTGCAAGTATTGGAACATAAGGTACATATTTCCCCCAAGAAGTTAGTGTCGTTGTTTGTTAAGTACCTATTTCTGGAACCACAAACACTCCTTCAGTTTGCCTTCTCCAGTGAAAACAGTGATTTTGGGACCAGCAAGATTGTATTTAGAACTCCAAAACACTGATAGGCTTTTGGTCTCATATTTAAAAAAAAAAAACCCCAACAGCTAAACCTTTAATTTCTATACACAGAGATGTCCCCAGGAAGACACAACATCTTTTACAGTCAACAATGATCATGCATATACAATCTCAGTAGATGGTATAAGACTAAAAAAAGCAGGTTTTCTTTTCTAAGTTTCAAATACTGTGCTTGATTATTAATGTTATCATTCTTCTTACATAAGGAAAACAGAGTTAAATCCTTTTTGTTATTTTTCACTCTATTATAAATACATCAGAAATCGACACCTTGTACTTCATTTTTGCTTTGTGAACCTACTAAGGATGTAATTATTTCTTTATTGTTATAATTTTGAACTAATGGCTTGGATGATACTTATACTAATAAATATAATAAAAATAAAGGTTTCTTTTAATTTACATTTGAATTCTCACATCCCTTTAAAATTACGACACCAAAAAATGTAGGAGCTAGAATTAATAGAGATTTTCAGCTGTTGTTAAAGGACAAAAAACCCCCAATGTACTGGCTTAACTTAAAAAAAAAAAAAAAAAATCAAATACGACCATTCTAAGTTTCCCTAATGAATACGTTTGCAAAACTATGAATTCTCTTCTAACTTAAACTTGAATTTTTTTTATCTTGTGGAAAA
This sequence comes from Corvus brachyrhynchos, assembly GCF_000691975.1. Classification (NCBI taxonomy): domain Eukaryota; kingdom Metazoa; phylum Chordata; class Aves; order Passeriformes; family Corvidae; genus Corvus; species Corvus brachyrhynchos. The sequence goes on from NW_008239324.1 coordinate 13,481,276, forward strand.
AATTATTTGCCAAATCCTACTTGTTCATAGTGTTTCTCTGGTTTTAGGTCAGCATTCTTATTGGAGTTCTGTGTACTACACAGGCAGATCAATAACCTTTATGGGCCAGATTTGGATTAACAAAACCAGGTACAACTCTGCTAAAGTTAAATGGATTGTCCCTGCTTACACCAATGATAAAATTGGCTTTTTATGTTGCATTAAAAAAAAGAGAAAATGGAAGCGCTAACAATGGTTTAAATTTGCCATGCTTCATATAGAGTTTATCTTAAAACATCTACTTTTGGTTCTTAATTGTAATGGTGTTCTGTAAAGAAACACGACCTTACAGGGCATTTTCAGGAATAGAACAGTCTATATATTAAAAGGCAGCAAATGATTCATAACTGCTTAGCGGTCAGGCCTGTGGGGCCATGCTTCCCATGTGAAATTTTTTTCTGCATTGCAAACTCTTACATTAAATTGTGATAAATGAAGAGCGGAGGCTATTCATACAAATCAATGACTTTAGTGTATGTGTCATTAGCCTGAGAGATGCAGGCAGCGGTCACTACTATAAATCATGTGATGATCTGCTGTCTGCGACTCGATGCAAGCAAGCAGATGCATTAGGAAGGTTAAAGAATGAAATTAATCTGTGCATTTCCCTTTCTTTTTTTTTTCCTTTAGTCACCTGGTCATACGGAAAGAATTAAAATCACATGATCCAAAGTTAAACTAGCTACAGAACAGTAAGTTGGCTAAGTTAGATGTCACCTTTCAACTTAAAGTTAATTAAATATTAATGGAATTAATTTATTCATCATCTCATGAAAAGTAAAATATATAGAATAGGTAAAATCCACCAGTGCTCCTCACACAGGAGTCGATATTATTAATTGCTTTTAATGCAGACTGTGGCACGAGACCATGTGTAAAAGATCAAGCACACTGCAAAATGTGCTCTGATACTTTTAAGTGCAGCATATTTCTTTCTTCACATTTTATAAATCCAGTGTTTAGTAACCCATGGCCATGCTCCTCATACCAGTAACTTGGAGTGGGTTATGAATATGAGTCAGGTTGAATGTATTACTGATGATGGAATACATTCTGAGATATCTGTGACTGGGAGTGTTAATGGTGAGAGTGTGCAAAAGGGGTCAGGGACAGTAAAAAGAGATATGGACAATATAATTTTAAAACTGGAATTAATGAATTTGGGAAGGCCATATTTGATATAAATGTTAGGCCAAAGCCTTCAGTCTTTACTCAATACTTATTCAGGCAAAACACCCACTGACTTCAGTGACAGATTTCCTGGGATGAGAACTAAATTTGCCCCAGGAGTCAGATTGTCCCTTTCTTTTTTACAGAAGCAGAAATTGGGAAGATCATGCAGGAATCTTAGCCCCTCCTGCATCTGTGTGGACCCTGTGGGGGATTATACACATCTCCTTCTTGTGGCTCCGCCACTTCCCCTTTGCAGTTTAACACCACTTAGCAAGGAACAAGTCAATATGTCACAGAGCAGAGGCACTGAGCCAGAGTCATGCCCAGGACTAAACACTCAACATGCTACTCTGGAGTGCTGCAGGGCTCCCAAAGTCCAGCAGTGCTTGGGAAGGACTCCAGGATTTGGCCTCTTATGACTTGTCCAGCCTGTGATAAGGAATCCTGAAAAGGGTTTGAAGACTCTGCTTTGAGCCAGCAGTTGACTCTGGGCACAATCAAGTATGAAAGCAAATTAATGACAGAAGGGGCAGCATTTCAAAGGCGATTGAAGCAGTCCATGGGCATAAAACAGTGCAGAACACCTTTGTGCTTATGAAGGGCACTATAAATCAATAAAGTATAAGTTAGCCTGGACAGTGATAAGGTAAGTATTGCATGTGCTTAATTCACTTAGCTATCCTTCCGAAAAAGATAATACATTCAATGTAGACATATTTCAATTGAATTGATAGTAGATCTGGATTGAGCAAGCCTAGAGACTGAATTACCTTTATCCATCCCAGCAAGAATAAGGATGAACTTGCAAGCAAAATCAATGTCAGAAAGGTCTTACTGCCTCTTACAACAGCATACCTACTATCATTTATATTGAAATACACAAAAATTATTAATAATTATTAAAAATAGACATCCATCCTGGTAGCAAACAAACTTACAGCAGGTTAAGAACAAATGAAATTAATTTAGATTCTTAAATCCTTCAAACACAAGAAAGAAAGCACAAAATCTGTTTTATATAATTGCTCAAAACCTACAAAAATTATTATTTAACTAAAGTTGCCAAATAAAGGTGGGGAAGAATTGCAGGCAGTGGATTTAAAATGACTCAGAGCTGATTCCCCCAGTAAAGCCAGTCTCTTGTGTATTGTTCCACTGTAACTTAATTGCAACATCGACTTCATATGTATTTATTTATATTTGGTAGCATTAAGTTTAGGGCACACATCACACACATATTTTAAGTTAATTTTCCCTACCAGCACTTGGTTCTCCAGTTGATCCCATCTAGTCATCAGAGTTGTTATTTTATGTCTAGAGCAGTGATTGAAGTCTATTGCAAATCACACATAGAAATTTCAATCTGGGACCTTTTAAATATTCTAAACTCTGTATTGCAGCTCAGCTTCTACCAGCTGCCTAAGCTGGGGCTGATCATACTTTCTTTGGAGAAGCTGGCCTATGTTGCAGGCTGCAGAACTTCATTAGAAACATTTCTTTCTTTCCCAGTGCAAATTCAGTGATTTTAGGAATTCACATCATATTTGCTGCTGAATTTCCTGTGAAGTTCCGCTTCTGCCCATTCCTGAAGCAAGGAAGAGCTGTATTTTAAACCCAAATGAAGGGAGCCATGATGAAAAATAAGACATGGCTGCCCGTCTTAAAATGCAATTGATTTTTTCAAATTTTTTACTATAATTGCATTTTAGGAAGCAGAGGAGAATCCTGAAAAAGTTTGGTATCAACTTGTAAAAGTCACTCTCCATGACCATCTGAATATGAAATAAAAAGTTTAAAATATTGTGCGGATGAAAATGCTCCTTCCTTTTGGAGCAAATCCATGCTTCCTTTCCAGTGACTAATTCCTGGTTTTTATAACACATCACTTTTGAGTCAATGCCAAAAAAAGAGGTAAAGGCTCTTTGCAGTCAGTTGGTAGTTTTATACTGTAGGTTTAAATTGCAGGTCAACAGGAAACCTGGGTTTAATTTTTAAGTGTTACATTAAGAAAATAAAATATTTCTTACAAAATCAGCTACTTTACTGGAATGCTTCACACCATACCCAGTTATTTGCCTGTTTTAGGGGTAGTTGGGGAATGCACATCATATTACATGACTGAGTCAGGTTTCTTTCACAACCATAGCACGACTCACCCGGTGCCTTGGTATTTCCTCAGAACAACTGCTTGTTTCCAGGTCCTGCCTCACACTGGACTCCATCATGCTGGATGCTGATTGCCCTCCTTTCCAATTAGCTTCCAAGTGGAGGCACTCCAGAGCTCACAGAATTAGCCCAGCTCCCTCCACGTGGCCCAGAGGCTCCTCAGTCCTCCTGTGAGTGTCAGGACTGCTGATGTAAGGGTAGGAGTCAGAGCCAAGCCCTTAACCAGCAATTATGGCTCCCTTAAGTTACAAGAACCCTTTTTAGGGCTAAAAGGGCAAGAACTTGTTGATGTCCCTTTACACTGGTGGGGTCTGAAGGCCATGAGCCAGTGCTGGCATTGCTAACCAAAGGTTTTAGTGGCAGGTCACATCCAGAACCTGGACGGCTGCGAGAGGAGGGCAAGGCAGACCCCTGGGCTTGCTGAATCTCCCAATTACTACACAAAGGACTAAACACTGGGTCGTGGATAAAAGTGAATAAATGTTTCTAAATTCTTATCTTAAACACTCTTAAGCTTAAAGCTATTTAATTGAGGATTTAAAAGCATGTATGCTTTATGAAGCTGGGGCTACCTGCTTCATTCTCTTGCTCTTATTTTTGCTTTTATCCTTTTAGTCTTGAAGAAGCCTAATTAGAAGCTTGAACAGGGCTCTCTCTCCCTGCCCTTAAATCAGTAATTGGCTTCAGTGCAGAGACTGTCAGGAAATTAACACATCACAACATGACAGCTGTTAATTTTTTCTCCTTATTTGTCATATGAATCACTGCTGATTTGCCAGAGTGCATAACAAATTAGTGGTCTGTAATCAGCGGCCTCTCTCCTGTGTGCAGCACCTACTTGTTTTTCCCCTTTTCTCCTGAAGTCCATTACTTCATTGCTTCAGCAGGGATGAATGTTGCTAGGTGTGTCATTGTCAATAAATCAGAATAAGCAGATGCTAAAAGCACAAGAAGCTCTTTAAAGTTTGATGAAGGCTTTTAGTTACATTTTTAAACTTACACTTGGAACTGGATTTTTTTTTTTTTTTAAATTGTCACTCCCTGGCATAATATACTGTCAAGTCTTCGGGTATCATCTAAAGCTTCGCATCCTTCACAATGTTGAGCTGAAAATGTGATTCGCAAAAATTAAAAGAAGATATTTTCATGAAGACAATTTTTAAAATGTTAAGGCCTCCTGTGACCCCCACATCAATAAATAACAATTAGACACAATGCACAGTGAGATTTTCCTCTTGCCTTGAGTTATATTTACTGTATTTTTGTATAATAAACTCTATTTAATATGAGTCAGCATGCTCCACACATCAACAGAACTGTATGTAGAAAAAAAGCCTTAAGTGCAAATAGAAACCCACAAAATTTGGGAAAAAAAATGAGTAAAATTCTATTCTCTCATTGGTGCAATTAATCTGAGCATTTTTCGCCACCTTTTTTTTTTCTAGTTTTACAAATTATGATCTATATAAAGAAGGCCATGAGAACAATATGCAATACTGTGCAAAAGCTGGAACACTTCTTCCCATATCTCTGAGCTGTGCTGAGAACTGTTGTTCAGGTGACAGTTTAAGAGGTCTGCAACTGGCTGGTGTTCTCATAAAATTGGAAATGTTTTGGAAATATGAACTGGAAAGATTGAACCCTAAATTGCCTGATGCATATAGCTGCAAAGATCCATTATGTATTCAGTATCTTGTGTCTCAGACAAATTTAAAAAAACCCAGGAATGTGATATATTTCTTTAGCAAAAGGACCAAGTATGGACCCTGTCATATGTTTCCTAATTTGTATTGAAACATGCTTAAAGCACAAGTTCCCTATAATTTTTTTTAGTGTTCATAAAAGAGTTTGTTTTTTTTTTTTACTTCACCTAACCAGAATAAACTACTAGCAATCCAGAACAATGGAAAACAAGGAACCTATGCTCTGAAGTGAAATGCTGCACAGTCCTTTGTATACATCACACATTTTTCTCAAGACCCAAACACTCTACCTTCTCCTCCAGAAAGACATGGGAGAACAAAAAAATTATTCTAAGCTTGACATGGTACCTGAAGGCTGGGTGTTCCTGAGGAAGTGCTGCTTCACGGAACTCTGCTGTGAGCAAGGCCATCTTCACACCAGGAGGCAGGAGGGGATCCCAACCCTCTGAGGTCACGCCTGTGAGGCACTGGCCCTGAGCCAGCAAAGCACTTACACACCTGCCTTGCTTTTAAGGTGAGCACGTTTTAAGTGTCTCAGACACAAAGTGCTCAGTGTCTTACAGGGCTCCATGCATCTGTATATGACTGAGATTTATTTTGTGATTCACAGACATCACACAATGCACTCCTATTCTGCCTCCATAGCTACTATGGTGATTTTCAATGAGACTACTTGACAATTATAATTTAAACATTTCAAAGTCTCTTCAGAGGAATCTTCCCTCAAGTTAATTGGTGTTTTGTATTGATCTGTTTGTACAAATATGAAATGGTTGTTAAAATTGTTATTTCGTATACAATGTATAAACCCATTCAAAATTTTGTATTAAATGGTTATTTATATAATGTATATATATATAAAATTTTATTGAAATTTTATTAAAATTTTATTAAAATTTATTAAAATTTTAATGACAATTATTATTTTTAAAATCTGAGGACTTGAATTGTTTGTCAGCATTACATGTATTTTCTGCTATGATTTCTGCTATATAAATCAATGAAAGTTTAACTTCTTGTAAAGTTTAAGAAAAAAGAGCCTTGATATTTACATTCTTAAATACAACTTGAGGGGTTTTTTTAAAAAATATAAATTTTAGGTTTTTTCAGTAAGAAAAAGCAACGTATTTCAGAAATTCTCTTTTGTTGTTCAGTCTTAATAAAAATCTTCTTAGCATACAATATAAATTTTCCATTTGCTCTGTTATGCCACGCTTTAAAAACACAACCTTAATTTTTTATTTACATTACAGAATCAGTTACCCTGAAAAGACCTGAAATTAGCAATTATGAAGAGTGTGCAGTACAGGGCAACTCTCCCAGCCTTTTTGAAATGCCACTACAAAGTAAATCTCCATACTGACTAAAAGGAGTTCCTTGACCTGCTGTAGTACCAAGGCACACAGGGACTGTCTCAGGCATCCTGAAGTCTTTAATAGGGTGTCTGGAGCAGACAGCCTTTGTGCAGAAAGGTCACCACTGAACACTGTTTACTGAGACTATAAATACTATTTTTTTAGCCTAACCAGATTCTACATGTAAAAAGCAGTACTAAGAAAATTATGGTGAACCAACATGTGTTTCAGAATCCAGATTTTTAAAAATCCTTTTCAGGAACCCCTGAGAAAAAGCCAAAAAAATCAACCAAGAACAAAAACGTAAAACCACAAGTCCAAGTCACAGAGAAACACTGAATGACACTGACTTACCTACAGGTTTTCAAGCTCCCTGTCATGAGGAAAATAATTGTACGACACCCAACAAATGTTAGATCACTGTGTAGATGTGCTACACTCATTTGCTCATCTCACTGCTTTATCAGCACTTCTGGATGTATCATCCCCAATATACACCATCACTGATTAAAATTCAGAGCAGAGCAAATATCAATTGAGTCTGGTCAGAAAAGGAAAGAGTTGGCAGGTTACAGACAATGGCCAGCTATGTTTTGCTATGCATTTCTGGTATGGGGTTATTTTAGGGTGAAACCCTAAAATTTCCATTAGGCCACTCTTGTTAGCAACACTTGCTTAAGTGGTGAAGAATTAAATGGCCAATGTTTATTTGCAATTCACTGGCTGACCACTGTGTTGCTGTTTAATAAATAAAAAGCAGGGGGAATTGAAGTACAGTAGACTTGATATTTATTATTAAGCTTCCTTCCTGTCCCCAATATTTCGGGAGCCTGTTATTAGTGGTCTCAGAATGATAAAACAATGGATTTGCCAGCAACTATACATACTCCATAAACCAGCATGTACATTTAAATAAAGTGATGAGATGTTCTTAAGGGGAATTGACAACAATTTTACTGGGAAATTTTACTGGAAATTTTACTGGGACATCTCCAGTCACCACTGTTTCCATTATTATGAATCCTGAGAGAGATTCCTTCAAAAGTTCTGAAAATCTGCACAAGTTAAAAAAAATATAAATACATTTAGCAAAATATGCCCATGCAAAAGGCTTTAAAGTAGGAATTTTTCCCTAAGGGATGTAGAAAGGGAATAGACAGGAATTATTTTCTATTAATACTCAAAAATTCCAAGAGTCACACCAAAACACTAAAAAGAATCATTATGCTGATTTACTAAGACATATAAACTTACATTCTAGCTCCCTGGGTATCCAGCATGAGGCCTTAAAGAAGCCTTAAGGAATACATGTAATTAGTTCTATGTTCCTTAGCCTTAATTTTTTTCTCCTTTCCCATTCATCCTTTCTAAAATTTCCACAATAAATATTTTCAATAACTTTTATGAAATAATATTTTAACGCTGTTTTTCAGGCAATGTTTTTTAAAAGACGAGTGAGGAGGACTTGAGGTATGATTTTAGGAATGTTTATTACACGGAAAAAGGAAGAGTCTCCCCAGACTGAGGAACTGGGTTTATATCAAGACTTGCTATATTAATGTGTAAAATCTTAGCAGTGTTTCACCCTTCTGAAAAAGTAAGGGTCAGAAGCAAAAGAGGAAACAAAAGAAAGGATTTAGTTCCTTTTTTTAATATTGCTATATAAAAATATTCACCTTTTTTATTAAAGTTCTTTGATGGCCGTGAGAAATACACCTGCAAGGATAACTATCTGCTGTCTAATACACTGAATTAACATCAGTCTAATCTTATCTAGTGACTACTGGCAATTAGTACCAGGAGAACAAATTAGAAGCTGTTTTGTATATCAGATCATCACAGCATTTCAAAACACCTTTTCTGTTTAACAAACATTTCTTCATCTCTTATGGTATGCTGAAATATCTTTAATTACAGCGCCATTAATTTGTAAAAGTCATATTGTCCATCTGGGGTCCTCCGAATATGGAAGAGTATTAGCAAAATTGTAGAACAGTATTAACACCTGTCAGAATGCAAAAGGCTGGCTCAGCCTTCAATTAAAGCAATGATGAATATCTCTTTCTGTCACAGGTTTTTTTAAGGCATAATGCAAAATCTCAGCTCTGAGGCCTTCAATGAGCAAAGCCCATTGAAGGAAGCCAAACAGTGGAGGGAAGACTGCAGAAAGGTGGTGTAAAAATTAAATCAGACGAAGGTGGAAGCAGTTTCTAGGGGTTTAGTACCACAATAGCAGCTTGCTGACATCAGCTCAGTTCCTCACAGATGTCTGATATCCTTGGCAGGGACTGCTAGCATGGCACAGGTGGTGAAAGGCCATCAGAACTAAGCAGGTCCTGAGAACTGCCACTGTGCTTTGTGCTTAGCTTATCTCACTGGTGAGAATTAAGAGTAAACTGCACTGGAAAAAAGAAAATGGCAACTAGCAAAAGGAGATGGTGCAAAGTCCACTGCACATTGGGGTTTAAAAATATCTTGGGAGATCTTTGTTTTAGGACAGAGCAAAGTTTTGAGAAGTGACAATACTGATATTCCTGAAAATCCTTTCTGTTGAATGTTCCTGGAAGTGATTTACATTAGAAGATACTCAAAAAGTCTATGCAGCTCCAAAATTAACATCTAGATTATTGTCTAGAAGAACAAGAGCTGTGATGTTTACATCTAGACCCAACATTTCCTGGAAATATATTAGCATGTATTTCATAAGCATGAAGCTGAAAGCACCAGTAAGTACCAGCATCCTTTCTATCTCAGAAGGTAACTCTGAAACTGGGCAACAAGCAGGCAAAAAAGAAAAGGAGGTACTGCAAAAGTTATTAAGCAGCTTTATAAACCAAAATAGTCCAATTTATTTTGGGGGAAATGGTGATTGCTGCATTATTCAGAGAAAATTGCTGAGTTTTTTGCTGCAGTACAAAATCTCTATATTTCTTGTTGCATACTGAAGAAAAAAAACTGTGCAAGTCCTAAAATCTGCAATCCAATGCTGAAGGATTTACTTTAAGTCACAAAATGCTTAGCTATTAGATGACCTATAAACATTTTTGTTTCATGAGTGAATGTTTAATCTAGCACAATACAGTGGTTCCAAAGGAAACCATTAATAGCAACATTTTGTAGCAGTTGTGTGTATGTCCCCACTGGACCTCTAAATGAAGTCTGCATAAGGACTGTAAAGGTAGTAACCCTGCAGCTACAGCTATAATTATCAGGATTTAATGGTGTTTATGAATGACTTGCTATGAGTCAAAGGATAATAATACATCTTATTAAAAATTTATTCCAAGTTATTTTTATAAAACTTTACTCATTTACATGTCACCAATGATTGTTCTTTTAAATGAAACAATAGAACAATAAGGAACATTTAGGCTTCAAGAGAAATCCTAGCACAGGGTCATTATATAATGACTCAGTATAAACAACAAACAACATGTAATATTTGTAATATTGCAATTAAAAATATAAGCCTAAAAGTGAATGTGTGGAGTTAAAAAAATTAAAAAGCAAACCTAAAAAATAAGTCTTTAAAAAAAGACTTTTAGCGTCATATAAAAATAATGCTAAACTCCAGCTCTGATTCACTAAGGTAAATGACCATAGATCTTTTTAGCAACTAATGACTAAACATGATCCAAATGGAACGGCAGCCAGATGGCACATGGGACTCATGGAACATAGCTATCAGATCAACCACAAACCTGAATCAGCTAATGTAGTTCAAGATGCATTAACTAATAATTCCCAGGAAGTAAATATTCCAAATGAAAGAAACCCAAAGATTTTTTTATTTTTTGGAAAACTTAATAAAAGTATACTCATGATGAAAAGGAACTCATTCTAGGTGTCAGGAAAGGGAGATGGAGAATCAAGATCCTTTTCCAATTTTTTTTTAGCTGGTTACTGGTTTAGGTCCAACAGAGCCCATTTAGTCTGGTATTTCTGTACTCTTTTCACTCCAAATTTTACTCTCCAGCAGAATATTTAGACATTACCTAAACTTTAACAACCAAAATTAAGGATTTTTTCTTCTAGAAAAGTCTATATGTTGCACTGTTTTAGCCCATGGGTAAGAGACACAGTGCTATTTAAAGACTAGAAAACAACAATCAGGACTTCTACACTCTGTACATATCTACCATTAATATAATGCCCAAAGAATTTAAAACTCACAGGAAAACGAAATATATTGATTATTCAAAAATATTCACAAATGTCTTTTACTTGTCATCTCTTTAAGAGCAATTTCCTAAAGAGCTGTTAATGAAACTCTGAGCCTTCATCAATACAGTGAATTGGGACGTCTGGTGTGTTTTCCACTTTGTCCATCTTTGCCCACCAGTTCAATGCAACACATAAATGATTTCACCTGTCTTAATATTTTGGATTTCACACTGGAAAAAAGAGGTTTAAGAATCAGCATTGCTTTAATAGGGACTGGTGAGGACACCAGAAAATGATTAAGGGCTATGGGGAAAGAGGCAGCAGGTGCAGTGAAAGGAGAAGCAGTAAAAGGCAGAAGCAATGAACTGTTACCCAATAGATGCCAGTAAAAGTACGAACACTCATTTTTGCTTGACGAATATTTAAGTGCTTATGATTAAAACATGCTTTTAAAAACAGTGTTATGAGGAAGAAAATCTGAAAAAAGAAAAAAATACACTCCAATCAAAAATAGTCTCAGCATAAATGAATAACTGGAGACTTTTTAAGTTCGTCACTCAGTTCTGATCCTTAGCTCACCCTCAAAGACATGTTGTTGTAAAGGTTAATTAATTAAAGTGCACAGAAATTATTATTTGAGAGCTGCTAGGTAAGTGCAAAGTACTGTTACTAGAGGTTAATATTTTGCTCTTAGGGCACAGCCATGCTTGACACCCATGTACATTACATTCTGAGACAAACAGTTTCAAAGCTCAGGGCCTTAGCCCAGCTCTGCTGAAGTAAATGGGAATGGTTCTGTGGGTGTTCAAGACCTTTGAATCTAGCTCTGAGGGTACAGCTGTGTGGTATAAAGCTATCTCCTAGCTCCATTAGCATATGCCTCTGGCTCAAGACAGCTAATCTGTTTTGCTTCTCAGGAAAGCTAATTAGATCAGCAGATAGAGGATAAAGCCTGTGAATCTTCAGAGAAATGCCACTGCTCTGACTAGGAGTAAGCACAGAAAACGCAGGGAATTTGTATAAATAACTGAGTTCAAAAGTGTTAAGTACCCACTGGTTCCCATGGACATCATGGAAATACACAGATGCTCAGCATCCCTGGCCATAGACCACCATTAGCATGTGTTTTGTCTGGACATAAGAGATTTGAGCCACTTCTCCCAAGTGACACTTTGATATCAGTAGTTCTATCATGTTACAATCAGACTTTTGTTCATAGAACTTCAATAGTTTGTTAAGAGCAGTGTAAGAGTGTCATCTCCCCACAAGCACCTTGACCCGCTGCACAGTCCTCTGAGGTGAGATATGACACATAACCAAGAAGTCTGAGACTAGCTGTCATTTCTTTCTCTCTGCCACCCACCAACAGCTGCAATTAGCAGAAGCAATTAGACTAATTTCCTCATTACATGGAACAGTCTATGGCTTTCTCTTTGAAGCCTATGAGGCTCTAGAACTTCCTCCTTATAATTCAACATATCTCACATTTAGGGCCTTAGCAAGACATCTGTTTCATGAGGGAGTCTGAGATGTGAAGGGATGAAAAGCAATGGTAAGTTCCTTTGGAACTGAGCTCAGTTCTGTTAAGGTTAAATCTAATTTAATTGACCATATAATTAAAAAAGTTATAATTTAAGAGTATTGGACAGGCACCTTTATCATTTTATACTTGAGCAAATAAATAAGTTCAGAGCTGAATTTGAAGTCAAAAATTAAAATTTAGGATTTCTTGGACTTAAGGACTATTTCACACATCACAAAAACATAGTTATAGAGCTTAACTGGTACAACAAAAATTTTCCCATAACTGCTGTAATAAGAACCATACACAACATAAAACCTCAAGTGGAATGCATGAACAGTAAAAGTGCTGGTCCCTTTCACTGTGACAGGGATTGTTTTACCTGGTGCAGCACACAGAAAGTTCATCTGCTGAGTAAGACCCTGTGCCAGAATTTCCCAAATCTTGGGGACCTGATATTCTCCATCTGTTCCCTCTTTAAATCCTGGAAACAGGCAGAATTGAAATTCTGCTAAAAATGAACAGAAGGGAATTATCTATAAAAAATTTTATTTAAGGAATGTTTGAAAAGTATTATACATATTTTGTCTGTTCTTTTCCATCAATTAAGAAAAAACCATGAGGAGATGCCTGATTCCTCAGGTATTATCTTCCAAGGAAAATCAGACTGGTCCAGATGAAAATGTAGAAGAGTCAACAGTATTTTACCAGCTATTGTGTAGAACCACCTTATCAATTAATAAGAATTAATAGGAATTGTAAGAATTAAAAGACCGATTTGGGAATGCAGACATGAAACCATTCTTTTCCAACAAACAAGGATACAGATGATACACTGGTAAAAAAGTAAAATGCAGACAACTTCCTTCAACATGACATTACACAGTACTTTTGAATAAACTTGTATACCAAATATTCTTGCAGGCATTAAAATAAAAGTTTGCTGATAATAATGCAATTATTGAAAGATTTATATGCACTGAAATTCTTTTAAATAAGGGCAGCTTTTTCATTTCAATTTAGGCCAATAGTTAAATTAATTTCCCTGTAACAGTTATGGGGAAACATTTATTTTCATTTTCTACATTAAGTTCATCCTACTAATAATTCTCTGTTCCCACCTCCTCTCCTTCACTAAATGATGTTAAAAGTAAAAGAAAGGATGTTTGCCTACTTATATTTATTCTTTCTATCCAGCACAGAGCTCCCACCTGCCCTCTATCACATCTCTGTAGGAGGATGGAAATTTAGCAGAAGCAAAGACCAGGAGTGAAGGCATTAATTCCTATTAATTCTTATTAATTGATAAGGTGGTTCTACACAATAGCTGGTAAAATACTGTTGACTCTTCTACATTTTCATCTGGACCAGTCTGATTTTCCTTGGAAGATAATACCTGAGGAATCAGGCATCTCCTCATGGTTTTTTCTTAATTGATGGAAAAGAACAGATAAAATATGTATAATACTTTTCAATTCACACAGATTTACATTCTAACTGTGGAAACATTTTATTATTTTTAGACACCACAACATTTTTTGGTCTCTTCCCTTCCATGTTGCCATCTCTGCTTTCCACCTGTATGCTTATTCATCTTTGAAGATTCCATGACTTGTAACAGAAAATAGAAAAATTTTTTTTCTATAAGATTTACATCTGAAAGAAACAACTTGGCACAACTGTATGGACAATGTGTGCAAATTTGCATACACTCTATATATTCCCCCCCCCCAATATTTTCTACATTTGTAAACCACAGATGTATAACAGAAAAAAGAAAATACAAAATATTATAATATATTAGTAACTTACATTTAATAATTGAGTCATTACTTAATAATACTTGAAGTATACATTAAATTTAAATTATATCTTATATCTGTCAGAAAAGAATGACTACCTAGATGTTTTATGGGCACAAAGTCTCCAGGGAGTGTCACAAATTCACTTGATGTCCGTAAGTAATTAATTTTCCATTTGGATCTCTGATTTAGCTGAAGGATGTGTAAAAGCATGTGCAGACAAGCAGTCAGGAATGGAGAGTTCTCTATTGACTATGAATTTGAGCACCTTCTTACTCATTGTTTATTCTAAAAAATGTAGTGAAATGTGCTGTGCTGAAGAAACAGCCACCTGTTTCCTACAGTCATGTTCAAAAACTAGACACAGGAAGTCTTTTTGTTTCAGACAAATCTTTCTTATTTTCTTCATCTGTGAGCACTGACAGTTCAGCCACACAGATCTGATTTTTTTTTTAAGATGAGCAACCCCAAGTATTTTGGTACAGGTCTGTATTCCTGGGAAACAGACATTTGGATTGTATTCCAACCTTTTTTTGTTTTTACAGTGTTAATAGTTATAATCATGGTACCAGGGCCAGTTGGTTAATATCTTGTATCAATTATTCTTTTAAATGATCATTCTTCAAAACATTTTTGTGAATTTTCATAAAATTTTCCCTGTTTTCCTCTCCCTAAAATTTTCCTGAAACATCTTCACTGCAGTTTGAATGCACAGAATTATTGTTTCAATTTATCATTTTCAGATTATCAATTTAACTTATATTTGAAATAAAATTATTTTTCTATCTTAAAATTAAGAAGTTTCATCTATTTTAGCATTTCACAGATTAGGTTTTTACAACAAATTTTCCATCTTGTTTTTGATTGAGTTCCTTTTTCATGTTTTTCATTTCAGCTGTTGATTTGTTCTGTATTTCCCTTTGTATCCAATTGCCATATAAGTCCATTTCTATCACACAATGCCCTATGTATTCTTTCCTTGATGGGTACATATTGTCTCTGACTGGTTCAATGGAGTCACTTGAAGTCACACTTGAATCCAACCTCTTCCCACACAGTTGGTTTGTCTGTTAAAAGCTCTGCCTGAAGCAACACTCAGAAGACCAAATCTTTGGTGAAGGACAGAAAACAGCAATGATTTCTTGAGAATATTCCCCCAGCCTTACAGTCAGGCACTTTTTTTTCTTTATCATTTACACCTGTGTTAGCTGATGGCTTTACTGTTTTGCCAGCAATTACCCATTTCATTCTCACAAAGCCTTCCCTCTCCCCTCCTCCAACCCGATGTAAATAAAGGACACCACATCATAAATGTCTATTCAGGCAGAGATGAAGATCAGTCCTTAATGTTGAACTGCACAGGGAAACTCTGTTGCTTCCCCTGTGCTGGCAGCCAGCTCACCGGACCAGAAGAGCTCTGGGAGCCACAGAGATCATGGAAGGGAGAGGCGAGCTCACCTTCTCCAGAGCTTGTGAAGCAGAGAAGCCCTCACACAAGGTTTTCAACACAGCTCCTAGCAGATGTTACATGAGGACACACAGGTATTCTTGACTGGACCCTGGGCACAAAGGACAAGGTTTGGAGGGCTGGACCTGATAAAACCATGAAAAGAGGAGGTTTATGCTACACCTCATCCACCTCCTCCTGCTTGTCTTGAGCCTTGACACAAGCAGGTGCTGACTAGAAGCCTTGAGCCTTCTCAACCTTGGCTACTTCAGTCCTGGAAAGTGTTAATTTGTTAAATGCTGCTTATCAGGAACCAGACAGCACTACAAAGCCCATATTTGAGCAAGATGAAGACAGAGACATTCTCCTGAGCTCCAAGTGCTCCAATGGTGTCAGTAACTAAAGCCTGCTTTCTCCAAGGGGGAACTAAGCAGTTTGCTGGGTTTAGATCAACTTCACAGCTGTAGAAAGGCAGGTGCCATGAACCTCTTACCAGTTTGACTGAGCCACCTCTCCATGGAAAGAGAGCCATCTCTCTCTCATCTATGTATTATTTCTATTCTGTGTGGTGTTAAATCTTGAAAAACTGTTTTGTACTATGCTGTAAGGTTTTGCTTTAAGGTTGTCCCTGTCTCTCTGATTCAGAGCTTGCTTTGAAGCAGGTTTGATTTGAAGTTGTTCACCCTGTGTCTCATTACACTAGATTTGCTCCTATTTTGGCAGCTCTGTGTTGAAAGAACAACAACAACAAAAAATTAGCTGTGCATTAATTTGAGACAAATCAAAATGGAAAAGGATGTAGGCAAGAGAATTTTGGTTTTGTCAATCTTCCTTGTATAGGAGCTCTACTTGCTCTGTGACTTTGTCCACTGTGGCATTAACTTGTCTATAAAATAGGGATAATTATATTTTCTTTCTTGATAAAGTGATCTACAATATATGGATTGATAGGGTACATAAGTTATGCATTTTTAATAATGAGGGGATAGACCTGTACACATTTCAAGCTTCGTAAGAATTAATGTATCTGCAATAATATAAATTGTTAGGCCCTAAAGCTGAAAGCCGTTATGGATGTTTTTAATGTACTATTTTTGAAGTTCAATACAAAGTGTCACAAGGCATTATGTGTTTCCTGTTTGTAATCAAGGAAAATATTAGAAAATTTAAGAACAAATAAAAACCAAATAAACTCACAACCATTCTGAAGGAAAAACTCTTACTGCATGATTTTCTTGCAGTGCAGATTATGGGTCAACTCATAGTTAATATTATTTATATGAAGGTAAATGTCCTCTGCTCTACAGAAAGAATAAAGACTCTATTCATGAAAATGTTAAAGCGAGACTGTATCTGAACAACAAAGATATTTTTAAAGCAATAAAATATTAAACAGATGCCAGTGTTTTCTTAGATACATAAATGGCCTGATATGGAAGACAGTCAGGTAATAGCTTTGAGCTGTGAATGTTCGCAACAAAATGTGTAGTCATATAAATCTCACTTGGATTGCATTGCACTAGAAAATCAAAATGCAGAACAGGCCTGCTTAAAGAGATGTTAAAGTTCACAAATCTTTTCAGAAACCCAAGGTTGAATTGATGTAGGCTGATTTATTAATTTGATTTCAAATTCTGGAAATTTCTGATTTTTGAGAGGTTCATGATTTAAAGAAGCACATAAATTAACGTCACAAATTTTCAAAAATTGTTTTTAAAACCTATTTAGATCCCAAACTCATGTCAAAGTGTTGTAAGTTCTTTTTAAGGAAATATGATAATATAAATCTAACACATTTTGCCTATTTCTGGAGTCATTTACGTGGCCAAATTGTTTTTAGTTATTAAATATATCAAATACACGCAGAAAGTGAGAACTGCAGAAACCCATGGGCCAAAACTCAAGATGTCTATAACTTGAATTTGTATAGGTATTAACAAGAAAACACATCAGAGTTCCTTTGCCTCTGACGATAGGAAGATATTTTTCACTATGAGGGTGGTGAGACACTGGAACAAGTTGCCCAGGAGGCTGGGGACACTCCAAGCCTGGCAGTGCTCAAGGCCAGGTTGGATAAGGCCTTGAGCAACCTGGGCTGGTGGGAGAGATCCCTCCCCATGGCAGGAAGGTTGGAACTAGATAATTTTTAGGGTCTATTCCAAGTCCTTACCATTCTATGCTTCTATGATTTTTCACCTCCTGGTAAGGTAGATCTGGTCAGCAGGCACATGTTCACAACCAGCTGCAAGAAATAACAATCACAGCTCCCCTACTAGCTTCCAAATGACTCCTCGATCCAGCAAATTCACTCAGGATCTCAGAGCAGGCTGGTCTTCTCACTCCATGCCTGTGTGGGCTATGACAGCCACCAGGACAAACAAAAAGGGATCTGAGAAAAAAGAAAAGGCTCTTCAGTGCAGGCCATTCATCTGCAAAATGCCAAGTTTCCCACATTTGATTTCCATCAGCTGCAGCACTTCAAAGTGCTACACACTCATGGATCTGCTTTAGGATCATGGCACAGAGTCACAGAACATCCTGATTGGGAAGAGACCCACAAGGACCATGGGTCCAGCTCCTGTCCCTGCACAGACACCCCAACAACCCCACCCTGTGTGTTAGAGCATTGTCCAAATGCTTCTGGAGCTCTGACAGCCTTGGGGCTCTGCCCATTCCCTGGGGAGCCTGTTCAATCTGGGGGAAGAACCTTTTTCTAATATCCAACCTAACCCTGCCCTGACATAACTTCAGGCCTTTCCCTCAGGTCCTATCGCTGGTCACCGATTTTTTTCTGAGTGTCATGACCTTTTTTCCCTGAGTGGGCCCTAAAATAGCTTTTCCCAGAGTGATTTTTGGCTGTTTCAAAGTGATTTGGTTCCTCTTTTTGAAAGCTTCACTAATAACCCCCTGAAGACTCCTTCATCTCTCTAATTTGTGAATGGAGTAATATGGGATCTCTGTGGATAGAGATTTCTGAAAAAGAAAAGGGTCTGCTTTGGATGCTATGACTCCTTATCAAGTATGTAGCAGAAATTGTTTTAGAGGACCATTTAATTCTGCACTTAGGTGTTTCTCATTAGGCTCTCTAGCACAGGATTAGCAGTAATTCCACTGTTCCAGAGCTTTTGTCATTAACAGCATCCCACCTACAGCAACCTCTGTTAGTCAATAATAACAGCCTGTTTAAAAATAGCAGCATCAACTTGTTTGCACTGTTATTATCTGTGCATGGTTTATTTCCCCACAAGACTCTGGGTTGGTGCATAACCTGCTCTCTCTGGGCCTTCTCTCACTTCCTTTTTCAAAGCATGTTTTAAGATCAGGAGACAAGACAGACATATTTTTAGCAAATACTAGTAATGTAATTGCAATGCTGTTACAGTCCCCAAAAGTAAAATACTGCAGTTAGAAGAAGCTGTATATTCATTAGTCAATAAAGTATTACCACACAATTTATTGAATTGTAACCCTATTTTTCCTTGATGAAGATGTTGTGTAGCTTTCACCTTCGTATAAATCTCAGTGATTAATTTAGCATTCAGAGCTGGAATAAGAAACCCAGGCCAAATTCCAATTCAGCCTTCCAGCATCATGTCCTCTCTTCTCACTTCAGACTCATGCTCAGACACTCAATTTTATTACTACATAGTTTAAAAAACAAATATTGATATGAATGGTGGATTTTGTAGGGCTGTATCTTCCCTACATGGCACTAATTCATTGTCTTTATCCTGCAATCTGACAACTACTCCATTCAGGTAGATGCTCTTGTTTGTGAGTACAGAAGGTGATTCAAAAGGCATAGCTACACAGCATAAAGACAATTTATTATGCCAATGCACTGTATCTTCCTCTGTAGATTAACATAAATAATTATTGTAATACTGCACTGCACTGGAATATGCTTAAAGCTAATTGAATACAAAATGAATATACTTTTTATATTTCCTCATGAATTACAGTTAAGCCTTCTATTTTGTGACAGAAACCTAGAATTAAAGCAGAAGAAACAATTAATATTATAATTATGTGTTTCTAAACTTATATTCAAAAGCATTGGCAAATTATTGTCAGAATATTTGCATACAAGCTGAACAATTAAGCTGTCAGCTGATTCTATTTCTTCTTATTTTTCTTGTTTAACTGGCTAATTTTTTTAATCTATTTTGTTATCAGAGCCAGTCAGAACTTTCAACACTACTTCATTGCTTAATTTAAAATAGCATTGGTGGA
The DNA here is from genome assembly GCF_000691975.1 of Corvus brachyrhynchos. Classification (NCBI taxonomy): domain Eukaryota; kingdom Metazoa; phylum Chordata; class Aves; order Passeriformes; family Corvidae; genus Corvus; species Corvus brachyrhynchos. Next base: position 13,500,880 of record NW_008239324.1, read on the forward strand.
GATACATTAGCAAAAGGAAGAGAAATACATTGATATTTTTAGTATATTTCTCTTACTTTCAGAGTACTTGACAGTTCTGGAAAGTGAATTAATAGCATACATGGCAAAAGAATGGTAGACCTACTGTCAACTGAGAGCTGCAGTAAAAGCTCGATTCAGTTACACTGGAGGTAGGATTTTCATCACAATGTTATATTGTATTTTTTCCCTAGCACAGCAAACTAATAACTCTTAGTTTATTAGAAATATCATTAAAAGTTTTCCATTTTTGAGTATGAAGAAACACTTGACCTAAAAGGGTAAATACTTTTATTCTCATATATAGAGGGCAAATTTCCCAGTGTTAGAAAAAATTAATAGTACAACTCCTTTTACAAGAACCCTCTGAAAACAATATCCCAATTTCCTGCAGACACTGTCAAATTGAGATATGTCACATATGAAAATTCAAGCCCATTTCTTGTCTAGTTTAACTTCTGCTCTGGCCATGACATTAGCAGATTTGATGTCTGCAAGAGGAAAAAAAACCCCATAATTTAATTTGTGGAATCCATTGACAAACACATTCTTTCTTTCTTTTTTTCTTTCTTTTTATTTTTTAACCTTGAGTTAAGCAATCAGATCTCTGAAAAAGCTATATTTAGATTTTTTTTTAATTGACCCATTATTTTGCTTGCTTTCACTGCCAGAACCCCCTACTGCAAACAAGGATAAGGATGCTACCTGGACTTCATTTGATGAATAGTTTTAATTAAAATATTCTGTACCATAAGTATTTTAATGTTACAGACAAACCAAAGGTATGCAGTAATAAATTAAATTATACATTTAAATTAATCTATAAATATGCTATAAAATTGACAGGATATTTTTAAGATAGAGAATGAGACATGGATTGCTAATTATGACAATTAAATATCGTGAGTAAAAATAAATGACAATCAATATTCTAGAACCATTTTGTAAAAAGAAAAAAGGGAGGAAATATAATATCATTTAGATGTCTATAAAGGTGAAAAATTATTAACAAGTTAGAGTCCTGATTTTTCTATTGTAATAAAATGATAACCAGTAGAACATAATACTTTTCATCACTGCTAGCCATAAATACTGTGCATATACTGTACTGGCACAATCCATTATGGGATTCTTCTATTTGGGCCTATTATGCTCAGGATAATAACATGTTTAATTTTTACTAATAAAATTTCCAGGGTTTCTGCTCACACCGAGTCTAATCTAGAAGCCAGTTAGCTTATTGGAAGCTTTTTCTTTGCATTTAATGAATTTTGGATCAGTCCCTACTTCAAAAAAAAAAAAAAAAATACCAAAACCAGCAAAAACCCAAAGAAAAACCAACCAAACAGCAACAAATAAAAGCAAGTTGCAGCAGTGTAGTAGTTATGTACACACAATCAAGGCCTCAGCACCACTGGCTCTTTTTCTGTATGAAAAATCACCCAGGGTTTCTTCCTATTAGCAGCATATCTGGACCAAGCATTAGCTCAAGTGCCACAGGACACCTACCTGAAATTCCTTTAATAATTACTTCCTCACATCAGAAGAACATTAAGGCCAGCCAAAAGACACAGCATTGCTTTGTCTGCAGTGCTGTGTTAGGGGTAGTAAATGTGTAAATTGGGTGGAAACCCATTAAATTACTGTCTCAAAATTGTCTGTTTTAATAGTATTAATGTCCCAGCAATGATATGAATTTACAGTCTGTCTTCTTCATGACCATTTATCAAAATGGAAAAGGCAAAAAAAGTGAAGATAGGACTTTTTTTTTTTCCATCCTGGAGATTTGGGCTAATAGTCATTATTATATTCATATTCAAGGCTACTCCATGTCTTTCAATCATATATTTTTCTTCTAATTAAGGCACATTCACTTTTTTCTAATTAGGTATTCTTTGTTGCACAATGTTTGCTCTAATCTTTTGGAATCTCTCTCAATATCCAGTCATTGCCTTCATTACTGGCTCCCCTAGAATCCAACCAAAGCATGTTATTTTTTCTGCTAATTATATCCTCATTTACAGATTGTTGCCTTCTCTGATTGGCTCTTTAAACCAGTTGCTATGACTTCATTAACAATGTCTTCTGACCCTGTTATTTCTCGTGACAGGATTTGCTCCACTTGTCCTGTAGCACTGTATCCCAGGGTCACTCCTCTCCCGGGTTGGAATAGTGTCAAACACGAAAGGTTTAGGGCAGAGAAAATCACTGCTGAAGTTGCTAATTACCACATGCAGCAACAGTACAAATTAATGCTTCTAGCAGTTTAGGAAAAAAGAAAAAAGAGTGTTTTAAAGGTGTCATTAACAGGTTAGTTTCATTTATATATGTGCTTGACAAAAAAAAAAAAGTCATCATAGTGTGTTTTTGCTTTTACAATCTCTCCATCAAATAAGTGTTTTTAAATCATGTGGGATTTCTTACAATGCTATATGGCAATAAAATTACCCAATAAAGCATTCTTGAGCTCGATGATTTTAGAAGGCAAGTGTTTCTAAACAGATTTCCCTATTGTAGCTTGAATTTCAGAATCTTGTAGTGTATTAGGATTTGATTTCTAACCTGGCCTATAGAAATAGTAATCTCCCTTAAAACAAGGATTACATTTCCAGGCATTTAAAAAAAATAAGTAATTACACAAGGACAACATATTAAGAGAAAATTAAAATATATGGAACTGCAGTGAAGTAGTAATACCATGTTTATATTAAGCTGGAGAATGGTATGAGATTACAATTTCCATGGGGTACAAACTGCATATTGTGCTAATTGTGTTCCCCACTTTTAGTCTCTTGCAAATCTGAATAATCCATTACCAGAACCAGAGATTCAAGCACATAGCAGAGTTTAATACAAGTTAGTTAATATGAAAAACGCTGTATCTAGTTGTTTGCAAAATTACTTTTGTTGATTAAAAGGCTCTTCAGAACTTCCGGCTTGTGAAAGGGTTTTAAATTGTCTAATGCTGATTGTGATTGCTATGCAGAAAAAAGGCAATGCGAAGCAAACCATTATATCACTGAATCTTTGTTAAGCAGGCCTTGAAAGTGCTTGACAGCATAATTAATCTTGTGATATGAACAAAGAAACCAACTCAATAGTATTGAAGATGCTTATTAAAAATACTAAATACCTTTTTCCACTTAAAAACCTTTTGAAATACTGTGGAAAGTGCCATTACCTTTTTTGTTTTTGCACTACTTTAGTCTAAAATTGATACAAGGGACACATATCATGAGAAAAAGAATAAACTGGATGACAATAAAAATTAGTTTGAAAAACAATGCTCCCTGATTTGGGGTGTCAGCTAAGCAACCTCCAAGCATTACAAAAGACCCCTGCACACACATACATACACACACACAGTGTCCACTGCTGTTAGCTTCAAAATTCATTTAAAATAATCACTGGTTGTCAGTCATATTACTGTTTCAAAGTAAATCTTAATAAAATCATTTATATTTAAATGGATAACATCAATTTTAATTGTTGCCTCTGCCTTACATCGTGACTATATTGTATGATGCCATACCAGAACAAATCATACACCTAAGACTCCCTGATGCAGTAGGATGTGTTTGTGGTGCAAGTTAATCCCAAATATACTGAGGGGAGCAATACAAAGATATGGAGAGTGTGCTGTGACACGGGCTGGAAGAAAATTTATCCACAGCTTGTAACATGCATGTTTGCAGCATGCAGAGACAGAGGGAACCAGGCTTTGCAAAGGGAAGCTGCTGACTTTCAGATGAATATACAGTCTGTTGTGAAAATTCATTAAAAAATTACAATCATGGAAACTAATGTTTAGAAAAAACACCAGTTTTGATGCCCCTCAATTTATTAAGAGCCTGATGCTGCAGCCTATGTTAACATTATCTCTTTAAGGCCAATTTATCTGTTTAATTCTGGAAAGCATAATTATGCAACTAGGACTCGATCCTGCAAGACAAACAGAACTCGGGGGGGATAAAAAAAAACAGGCACTGTGGCAGATATAGGCAAGCAATCCTGATCCTTTTTAAGACAGAAGGTCAGTTGCAGTGAGCTAAATTACTGGTCCCACAGGCTGGCTGACTGGAAGTTGCTCCTTGCATATACCAGGAGCCAGCTGAGGAGTCATTCTGGGAGGATCACAGTTTTATAGGAGATGGCATCTCTGGTTTTGGTCTCCGTGGCCTCTTGATGCCCTAAAATACACTGGTCTTGTTTTCTAATAAGGCCAACTGTTCTGTATATCCAGATAAAGAACTGCAGATTGCAGCAGGAAGAACACAATGAAATAACCAAAGTAGCAGCTCTGAACTTCCTTTCAAGTATATCTTTTTAAGCACTGTATGTTGGCTATGTCTACTCTTTACCCTGCCAATCTAAATTTTCTTTCCTGATTTCTGAGCACTGAAGGCTCTTTCTCTGAGCAGCAAAGTTCATTGTTTCATGAAAAGAACCATACTGCACAGTTCTGCCTCATGGAAGAGCCCCCACGCATAGACAAACACTCAGCACTGACACTATTTTAGACTGTATGATCTTTGCAGAGAGTGCTGTCTTATTTCCATTGAAATTCCATGTAGCACAGTGCAGCCCTGCTTCTGATCCCAGGCTGCAGACATTAGTTTAAGTACATTTACCTGCCTCAGTAGTGAGCAATCAACAAAGCTTAGTGCATCAAGCCCATGAGCAGGAGCCTTCTTTTAAACTTTCCTGATGCTGGCAGTAGCAGTCCTCCATGAAAATGCCAAACCTACTGATTAATATACAGGCTAAATTTGGAGGTGAATACACCTTACCTTGTCCTACCTTCAAGTTTTTCAATACTCTCCAAAGACATTGAAAGCTGTGTTTCATTTTAATAACAGTGAATCAGCTCTGGGGTTGATTGTCCTTGCTCAGGCAAGGCTTCCTGTGACATATGGCAATCTTTCCTGAGCACAGACAGTGTAGGAGGCTCTGATGGCAATCGTTACTGCAATTAACAAACCACACTACCATATCCATGTTTTACTTTATAGTTCCCATTCTAAACACTGGACCTTTTCTTGAATCCTCTATGTACAGAACACCCATTAATTAAAATCAAACAGCAAGAAATATATAAAAAATCAATGGTAGAATATGACTCATGTTATTTAATTAATGCGTAATTCATCGCGTCAATATGCTGAGAAAGCTTGAACTTAACCTTTAGGCTTAAAAAAATTCACCATGTGAGAAAATTTGCTTTTTCCTAATCACATTTCTCCTTAACAGATTTTAAAAACACACGTAAAATCTGTTGGCAAAGTGTTTAAGTACATACAATCCCTAAGACTGGAAGTAAGCTATTGCTATCCATATCAACTTAGATAATGACATGAACAAAAAACACCTACAGGTACACGCATCAGTGCTGGAATACACAAAACACTGTAGTGCCTTCAAGTGATCACAACATCAGCCCACCAACTATACCTTTCTCCTCTCTCTGTCTTTCCTCAGCCTTTCTCTTCAAAATTACCACACAGGTGTCATTTGTTGAGCTATGTTAAGTCTAGAAGCACATGGAGACAAAGTCTGTATTTCATAATAACTCAGCAATATGGATTTTGGCCTTAAGGGTACAGTCATTCAAACAAGAGAATAGCAGTAAGAAAGCCCATGAGCAAAATCTTAGAACCTCACAAAAGGAGATGTTCATTCAGGGGTGAACATTTTATTTCAAGTTTAATAAATTTCATTTTCAAAGAATTGCCAACTCACACAAATTTGTCACTAATCATCAAATCGGAGATCCTTTCTTTCCTGCTCACAATGCTAGGAGTAGGCACTCCATTCCTCACTATCAGTTAAAGTGGTTTACTTTCAGCAACTGCAGTTTTTCCTCAATTTAGATAGTTGTTTCCTCCCCGTTCTTCCTGGAAGCTGTAAAAAGTCTTGCATTGACATTGTCCTAACTTACTAAAGGAAAAAAAATCCCTCAGCAGTTCATATTTTTCATCCATAGAGGTTTGAAGCATCACAAAAGGTGGAAGGATCATTGGGAAGCCTCAGGACAGCCTAGGAATCCTTACATGCCCTCTGAAAGACTCTGCTTGGGGAGCCCCATCTCCAAAATCATCCTGGGTTTACAAAACAACAAGGCTTGATCCATAACATTCCTGGTGAGACCCCTCACAGTGTCATTCTCTTTTACTTTAAAAAATATTTATAAGAAGGCAGGATGTGGATCTGGTTTTTTTGGACTTTTTATAGTGACCTAAGACACCAAAGCAGGCATTCTTACAACTTCTTCAGAGGGAACAAGAGGGACCTTTTGAAGCTCAGGGAGTTGTATGTTTTCTTCCTTTGGCACCCAGACATGCAGATTCACTGGGAGGGAGCAGTCAGATCAACTGAAACTATGGAAAGCAACCTGACACTGGACTCCACTAGACCCTTTCTAACTGGTTTTAGCCTGCTTTTTCTCTATTGCCAGGACTGGAGAGTCATGGCAGAAAAACTGCCCTGTTGTGAACAGCAAGTATCCCTGGCTAAGAGGAGCTGCTGGATGCTAGGCCTGGAAAAGGTGCTACAGATAACAGATGAAGGCCAAAAGACATTTTATTTTCATTTCATTTTTCCTTGAATCTTTTAGGGAAACTTGTAGGAAAAGACACAGTCCATATTCTTTTATAGCTTCTAGCACTGCATCTACCAACTCAGAGGTAGGATTCTTCATCCAGGTATGAACAAGGGCCTCCAATTTTGTGTGCATATTTTTTTCCACAGATACAGGCTGATGCTGTAGGAGTGGCCTCTGTTTCTCAGGTATTTTGAAGCAGAACATGACCAGAACAGTCTGTATTTACATTCCTCGTGTTGAAGTATTTTGCACCAAATGATAGCTGTAAGAGGGTCAATGGATGTATTAAATCTGGACAGACCTGAAGCATTCCAGATGCCCCCACCCCAGCCAGGGGGGCTGTGCCTATGACAAGCCTGTGCCCAGCCTGAGCTGGCTGCTATAACAAAGGGGCTGTGTGAAAATAGTACCTAGTAGTGGAGTTTCACTGCTGTATGCTGACTCCAGTAAACTGGGCACTCTTTATGAATTCTGAACACATCTTGACTAATATGTACTGGGTTGTATGTAAATGTTCCCTGTTGTTTGTTGTGGGTTTCTTTTAATTCTCCTAATGGACCAGGCCTTCCTAGGAATGTCATTATATGCAGGATCTCATGATCATCAGCACACTCTCATTGCAAGGCAACGCAGTTTGTTTATACTTGACAGTAAGAAGTTTGTATATTAAGCCAAGCATTTCTGTGGGTTAGAGCACCTTTCTCAAAGTCCTTAGCTACACCATTCCCTTCCTCTCTGAAAGCTGAAGAGCAAGGCCACCCAGACATACCTTTCTCCTGGCAGGAGGGACATCAGAACATCACGGGGGAGGACATAGTGTTTCATAAAAGAACACTTTTCAGTCACAGTCCTCTCACACAGCAGAAATGAGGACAGGCAGTATCAGAGGACTCACAAGATAAGAGAAGGATGAAGAGCATCAGTAAATCTTCCTCTGGTCAAGCCCTGACATTTGTAAAGTAGGCAGAAAAACAGTGTACCTCATCTTATGCTTCATAGCTACCCTTCTTGGACCAAAAGCTGCAGCTGTAGCACAGTAAACACAGGAAGTTTGGATCAGATCAGCCAGGGAGAAGATAAATTCCTGTTGAATGACTGCATCTTGGAATGGGAGCGCATTTTCACTAATGGCACATTCCAACCTGTATCACCGTAACAGCGCCTATTAGAGTCCTGCTGGCAGGAAACTGTTCTCCAGAAAAATGATGGTAAAGATGGGGAGAAATTGTTTTTAGAAAATTAAGTGCAGAGGAATGAAAAAGCTAAGGGAAAAGCAATTTAGTATTTTACGGCTTGTTAAAACAAAAAGGGGGTTTAGGGTCATAGAACCGGAGGAATAGGAGGATCAGGAGGATCAGAAATCCAAATCTGGGATGGGACCTTCGGAACACAAAAAGTGTTGAAAATGGTACATGGAAAACAGAGACCATTAATAAGAGAAACATAAACATAGCTGGAAATTGGTAGAGTGTTGTAAGAGAAACAGAGGCAAAATGAGAAGCAAGAAAGTAGTAATTCTGAAGATGAAAACTGAATTAAATTATAGCCTATGTTAACTGCCCAACCTTCCCTTTCTCCCTAATCACTTTTGGATTCATTGCCCTATGTGACACAGCATAATTAGAGGTAATTATAGCAATACAGATTTCATGAAAATTAGCTGTATGAAGAAAGACCTCTATAGCATCTCTACTACATGTAGAAAAGGCAGACACAATACTTTCTTTCATTTAGCAGAAGTCAGCTGGCCATCAGCTCCCATCTACTCCCAGCACTGCCAGACCCTGCCCAGCCATGGTGCAGTGAACAGAGAAGATAAAGGATTTATGCCTGGGAGGTCAGGCTTCATTTTTTCTCTTGTTCATGAAAACATCATGATGTTCTGTTTAAATCTGAAGACTTTTAAGTAAATTACAAGTTGAGAGCTTTACTTCAGATGCAAACAATAATGAGAGCTTGTTTGTTTGCACTAGAATTCTAATTATTCTAATGATCTGCTTTTTAGTTTACTATTGTAGACTAGAGATTATGAAAGGGAATTTTCTCTTGATTAAGATGAGAATGAGAGAACATAGTGTCAGTGATTTACATGCTTGCAAAGTTTGATAGAGTACAAATTTACTGGTTTCCATGAAATTGCAGTGTGAGTTTTAGAATTCAAGACAATAGTGTGAAGTCACACTTAGAAATTAACTAATTCTTCAATTAATTACAAAACCTGACAAAAGCAAAATTCCTCTACATTCTTAGCTTTCTCCCCATGCAATTAAAAAAAAGTATCAGTAGTGTCTAAAAATTACTCATAAACCCAAATCTAACCAATCCTGAAGGAGCAGTCTACATAAGAACAAGCTGAGCTTTTAAAAAGCCCATGATTAACAGCACTAAAACATGTGCAAGGATAGGAGACACAGTTTTTTCTACTCAAAATATAGCATATGCCATTTCTAGTGACAATGTTTGCATATTATCAGAAGCAATTAAGAATTTTTTCAAGATCGCTGCTATGTACGGAGTTAAATTTACATTGGAATGTATTTAAGGCACCATTTCAACAATATCTTCAATTTTTCACTAAGAGATCAGCTGGTACATTTTGTCCACACCCAGAAAATCATAGGTCAAGTAGAATCTGAATTCAAGTTGGGGAATTCTCAAGCACTGCCTTTTGATATTTGATAAAAAGTCAATACAGGAGACAGACAACCCTCCAGGGGGGCAAGAAACACAGCCTCAACCACCACATGATATCTCATGCATGGACATAACTGTGTTCTGAGTTCCTATAGGTAAAATGAACAGTATGGAATATGCATTGCAGTTAGATTGCTTGCTGAGCGAAGCTTCTTGCCATTCACATACATAGGTAGGAGCTTTTCACCATGGTTCAGATGTAAAAGAGGAAATTAGGGACAAAAATATTTGGTACATCCATAATGCAAACTCAGACATCATATAGTTTTGCTGGACAGGTCAGGTTTTAGTAATTTAAATTAGTGAGACATACACTGATTATAAATTTAGAAGTTACCTATCCAAATTTATAGATACTTTTAAAAGAAGGACACGTCAAAAATCATTATTCCAACACAGAGGCTCCCTATTTGTAGCTCTGGCTGGTTGGTGAGCAGTTCAAGAGAAAACACGGAGTTTACATCAGAGCTACCCCTAGATCTCAGTTGTTTACAAAAGAGATGATCTTCCCAGGTAACTGCCTGCACTCTCTATTTGAAATACATCTCCACTGGTAGAGCAACAGATTGAGTTTGATGGATATTCTTGTTGCATTCTGAGGTGTGAAGAAAAGGCCTGAACTGTGCATATGCTATAGAAGACAGTTTTCGCTATTACTTCTGGTGGCTCATTGTAGCTGTTACTGCTTTGTTCACAACCTTTGCACTCCGTGATGTCTCTTGAAAATACAGCATTTATTTCACTGGTTGCCTTCAATTAAAGTGGCATTTCTGCTCTGAAGTAAAATCTGCAAAATGCCATTTGACTCAGGGGTTTTTGTGACTCCCAAATGAATGTGTTCATTTCATGTATGTAAATGTAAACACCAGCTACACAGGCACAACCTGATAGCTGGTTCTTTTCTTCATCCTCTCTCTGTGACTGTACCCTTAACTAATTCCTGGGCTGCCTCAAAGTAATTGCTTGTACACAGATGTGCAGAAGGTGCAAAGAATGGATATAATCAATCTTGCCCTACCTTAGTGGTTTTGTATCTGCACTTAAACAGGAATATAAACAAGGTAAAAATAAAAAGTCTGTTGGTTTGGGGTTTTTTTATAAATCAACCAGTTAGTTATGCAGGAACACATACACCTAGATGAAGGCTGTGCTAAAACAGTATTTGCATGACAGGTTTTAAAAAGTTGAATTTCATTTTAAAGTTAGGAAGAATGACAGAGTTCGTGACAAGATTGGCCATGAGACAGGGATTTTATAAATAGTTAAAACACAGTAATACTCCATCATACTGCAGATAGAAATGACTGCAAGCACCACTTGGTATAAGGAATCTGAAAGCAACTTGAGGCAGAGAGGATGGATAAAAACTGGGTACAGTTACATCTGTACCAAAGGCAGATTTGATCTTAAGTCCTCCAGAACATCTTTCTTTTCTTTCTATTGCCAGTTTTTCCCTGAGCAAAGAGCATTTCTGAAGAAAATCCCATCTAACCAGCAGTGATACTTATCTTCACATTAATCAGTTGTGAACAGATCATCCCACTTGGATGGCATGATAAACACATCTTAAAATGAAAAAATCCAGTAGGAGTTGGAAAGGACAGCTTTTACATTTCTAATGCTTTCCCACACAAGCATAGAGAATCTATACAGAACTGTATTCAGTATTAGAATTTCTCAAAACTTAAACATACTGACTTTATTTCTTAGAACAGGGGGGTTTTTTAGAGCTGGTTTAAGGGTTTGATGATCGTGGGAGAATTGGAATAGTAAGTCTATTTGAACTTCCTATGCGTACTCTCATAAAAAGCATTCTGTAGAAATGAATACTTATTCAATTGAAAAGCTATTCATGGCAGAAATAATTAAAAACAGAAGTATGAAAAAAATGGGTGGCATCGTACATATTCCAGATACCTAGTACTGTGTGATATTAATTGTTAATTTTTCTCAGACACACTTAATTTCAATATTTAAGAATAAAGTATTCAGTCCTCCAGTCTTTCACAACACAGCGTTTGGGGAAATTGGTGAGGTATATGTTTTGTAAGTCTGAATCTAGACTTGGTTATTTTGGCATTCACGTACTCCATGCCAACTGACACTAAATCTCTTTAGCCTCATAGATCAGTAATTTTTCCCTGTTTCTTATAGATGCATTTTTATATCTCTCCTACAATTCCCTTCATAGGTGAGCAAGACCAAACTGGCTACCTGGAATATTGCTCAATGTGTATTGAGATTACAATAATTCAGTTAAGCACAGGTCTGTATATCTACCATAGGATGCTCTTCCAGATGTTCTTGTATTGCTTTCCCATATAGCAATTAAAGCAGCTTTAGGAATAGCTTGTCATATATTTACCTTGAATGGACTGCATTCTAATAGAGGTCAGCTGCAGCCATGAATTTTATGCCCACTGCATGAAAGAGCAATATCAGTCCATCTATGCTGGCAAAAACACTCCTGCTGGACAGATGGCTGATTCACTGTCTTGTAGATTCTTCATGGTCAACTTTTAAGCATAGCAACTTGCCACTAATAAGACAGTGGCACTGCTGTAGAAGAACATGATGTTCTTTTGTATTTCAAAACAGCATTTCCACTCTGAAAAATACCAGTAAACAGTTTCTGAGATGTTCAAAAAGAGTATCAGCTGATCCAGAGGTTTCTGCAACAGCAGTACAGGATAGCTTTTGCTGTAATTCCCATAAGGATTTTAATTATACTGTTTTGTCTTTTCAATTGGAGACAGCATTTCCTATTGAACTGCTATTATGGTATTGACAACTCAGGTGTTCAGCTTTATTCTTTTGCACTGAGCAAGCAAATTACTTCATATTTATATTCTGAACTAACGTTTCAAGAAGCTAAGAATGGATTGATGCTGCTGTGGATATGTTACCAACCCCTAGCGCTTTGCTGTTGAATGTGATACTAACCAAAACCAGCAGCTGCCATTCATTTTCTGAGCTGCTTTAAGAATTAAACACATTCCCAAGGATTTTTTTTTTTCAATATCAATTACTATTATTTTGCCACATTAGAAAGCATTTTAGAGCAGGATTCATCTGCCCAAATATAGATGAAGCCATCTGCACCTGAGCTACTTGTGAGGGCTCCCTTTATAGTCAGTGGAGAGAAACAGACACTTTTAGAGTGCAATTGATCTTCTCTTAAGATTGACAGCTACACTGTAGACATCTAAAGTTGGATGAGATTAATAGTGTCCCCAACATTTGTTAAATTATGCAAGATTCTATATAAATAGAAGACAAAGTCTCTTCCCTAAAGAGCTTTCATCTTCAGTCAATACATTTCCAGAACTGAGCATCTAAATTGCTTGTCTTTGTCAAGTGCCTCCCTTTGATGTTATTCCATAAGGTGTTCTCTGGTTTTCCTGGACAACCACAGCACTCGCTTGAGAAAGCAATACATTCAGGACAGGGAGCAGAAGAATTACCAAGAGCAGCTCTGAGAGCTATTTTTCCAGAATAGTGATAGGTAACTTTTTGAAAAGTTTTTACTTATCTTTTTAGAAGTGAGTTGTATTTTGTCAATTTTTACTGACAAGCTCGTAAGGCAAGCACTTCAAAGTAGAACGAAGAACAGTGTTTGCCTTCAAGAGCCCACTCTTCCCACATATGCTGATTCCTCTAGGAAGACAGCAAAGTGAATTAGTGGCTTCCTCCTCTTCACTTCTCTGTGACATGCATGCATGTACACAAGCACAGAGAAATATGGGAAATAGAAATATTTTCCAGGCCTTGGACAAAGCACTGAACAGGTAGGAATCCATGGGCAATACAGACCTGGCAGTAAACTAAAGCAGAACATTATCACCACTACTCCTTTTGTTAACAAAATTGCAGCTCAAGGGGAGTACACAATTTGACTTTTCTGAGGTAACTGGCAGATTTCAGAAGAGAAAAACAGCATCTACACTTACATGGGACACACAAATAAAATATTGGAAAACTAAGTTTTTGGTACCTTGCTTTGTTATAACAAAAGGAAAGGAAAGTTCTGAGTACGTGTAACAATCAAACTTGTACAACCAAGTTTCTAAGACAAAATCATATTTTATGTATGGCTATAATAGGAGATCAAGGTGCTCAAGTGAAGTGAAATCTAAATTCTGAATTGCAGCTCTGCATCACTAAAGTATGTATGAATATGGGAGATATTTATGTTAGATTTTTGTTAAATAAATACTAAAATACAGCCACCTATGTCCATATTTCTATGAAGTACATGAATAACTACAGAAATTGTTATAATTAACACTAACTGGTGACATGAAGAATTCATAATGCTTCTACATAAGGATCAGAGAAAGGAAAATATTCCCAGGTCCAGTAAAAAAAAAACCCAACAAAACAAAACCAAAACCCAACCAACTACACTTTTGCCTGTCTGATCCCGAATGATCAATCTCATTAGTCTAGAAAAATTTAACAAGTGTGCAACTACGTCAATAAGATTTCTAATACACTGCTTCCATTACAGTAGGACATCACTTTCAAAACAACACCAGACACAAGCTGTCCTTTTACAAACAACTAAAGGGTTTCACAACTGTCAACATTTTTTCTCTCGTATGATTCCCATGCTCACCTCAATAAAGCTAAGAACAACTTACTTCAGAAGCTTTTCATAAAATTTTTGTGAATTCCAAAAATTAAAATTTTGCATTCCATAACTTACCCTGCTGAGCAGGTGCATTAAAAGTCTATTAATGTTTTGTCTGTAACAGTCATGAAAGACATTTTTTTCATTCAAAAAACTTCCTTTCTGATAGACATCTGAACCAGATTGGCAGTTTCCCAATGAGTTATGTACAGCAGACTGAAGTTTAACCTGTGGGAGAAATAAATAAACAAATCACTTGCTCACAGAAGAGGAGTAACTTTGTCCAGAAGCACATCAGGTTTGTCAAGTCAATGCAGGACAGATGTAACTGGCTGAGCTGGACTCTAGGAAAAGTTGAAAGCTGATTATTCTACAGAATATGAGATATCACAACTAAAATAAACAACTCAATAGTTATAGCATCTTCAGTAACAACAGCAGGATAACATGTGTATTTATACTTGTCAGTAAACGAGCTAAACCAAAGCCCCAGAATTTTTAAAGAATTTTTCCTACCTCTTATATTCTGTCACTGAGTAACTAGTCTAAAGAGAACATTCTTGTTCAATGTCCATAATCTCTTCGATGCATATTTAACAATTAAAATTTAGCTAACATACTATTTTTACTAAAATATAAAGCAAAACAAGATCTCAGTCACAGCCACAAAATCTTTTTTAATGTATTCCTTGTGCTACTTCTGAATATTAATAAAAATTAATAATTAATTTTGCCTTTGGCATTGCAAGATATACTAGTTTTAATTAGTGTACTGTACTCCTATACAATTAAAAAATAATTGATGTCCACACTTATTGGCGGTCTCTGTGATCTCTTTTCCTGTTGTTGTCAACAAATGCCTCAAAAAACAAGTTCAAGAATGTTTTGCTGTCCACTTGATTTACACACCAAAAGTAACAGACAAATCTTTTATGATGAAACAGAACAGTTTTCTGTTTAAATTATACACAAGTATATTAACTAGAAAGAGAAAATTAAAAGCTGATGGCTCAAAGAAATAATGGAAGGACTATCAAAATGTTTAGTCTACCAACAAATTTGCCTGGAATGTATCAGCAGATGACAGTATTTTAACTTAAATGCAGTGGCCATCTTGTATTTGTTACGTCAATTCTATTGAGCATTTAATGCTGATGTCCCTCTTGATCAGTTTCAGTTATTTAAATTCAGCATATCATGTTGCTGTTCTCCTATATCACATTAATTGTACTATGAATTATTTCATTATATAACACTAAGGTCTCTCTTTCTCCCAAGAACAAGTCAAAGAATTAAAGTATAAATTCCCACAGGGAAAAAAACTAACTTCCCTTCAATGTATTTGCATCAGGATCTTGAATAAATATAAGTGGGGTTTTTATTACAGACACTGAAACAAAGACATGGAATCCCAGATGTATATTCTCCAGCACAGTTATGAAACAGAAGAAAAAACTCATATGGCAAAGAAAACCCCAAACTGACTATTCCTTATCTAAGCCAGAAGTCCATGCTTGTAATTTGAATCTGGGTCAGAAAATGTATCCAGAAGAGTCATTTTGGGGCGTGACAAAAAGCTAAATAAAAACTGCTGAGCTTATTTTTTCAATAACACAGGAATACACACCTCAGAGTTAGACACAGGACAAGACCCAGATAAACAAATAAGCAGAAGAGCAAAAAGGATTTAGAAAACACGGGAGTATTTGTTTTTTCTTCATCTAATCCACATGCTTATAGAGTAGTGAACATGAAAAATCAGCAAATCAGATATTTATTTAATTAATGCTTTTATAATGATTAATGATCTCAGTAGTCATTTTAACTAAAAATGGATAGCAATTCAAGTAATGCATTTAAACAAATATCGCTGAAGAACTCAGAGCATTACAAAGTACATTCTTATTTCTGAGGATTTTTCAAAGTTATTTCTCAACAACTCTTCTGTCAAGGCACACAGAAGTCAATGTCCTCAATGCAAGGAATTCAAGTGTTTCTCTCTGTGATGGGAGGAATGTCAAACCACTGAAGTCTCTCTGAGGTGTGAGCTCTGCAAGGGACCCTCAGCTCCCACTGCTGCCATGCTCACAGCACGGACAGCCTGGAGAAGTTGGGGCTGGAACTGGATGATCTTTAAGGTTCTTTCCAACTACAGCCTTGCTATGAGTCTGTGAGGCCCAAGCCACCAGGCTTGCTGCTCCTCCTGAAGGTGTGAATGACTCCATTACCACCAAAAAACTCCAGGAGCTGCTGTTATTGGAGCAGAAATCCACAATAAGTTTAGTGGCAAATGTTATTACTGAAATAAACGAGAAAAGAGCACAAACCAATAGATCAGAGAAATGCAGACATCCTACTTCAGGGAAAGACCGAGAAACATGAGTTCCCTTACCACTGCTGTAAGGGCAAACATCCAGCCAAGCAGTTGTGGTTTGCTATGGGAAATGTGGGACACCTTGAGACTTGCCGGGCCCAGGAGCACCAGGAACCTCCTGCCCCTCTCTTCCTGGATCCCCAGCCCTGCCTTGCCCAGGAACGTCCAGCACTGCCCAGGTGCTGGACAGCTCAAGCTGGCACTCATCTCCATGGGCAGCCCCCGCCTGCTGGCACCTGAGGGGGAGGCCCTGCTCCCCAACATGTCTCTTCACAAAACACCAACACTGCAGCAGGAGGTTTTTGCCTTTTACACAAGTTCAAGCTCCTGCCTGATTGGGGTTTTTCCCCCTTTAATGTACCGATGCTGGTAAAAAATTCCCAAAATCACCACAGTGGCCTCCTGGTTCTCACAGCTCCGTTGCCTGCTCACAACACCTGGTCATTTGTACGGGCCCTTTGTACAACGTGGGAGAACTTGGACACCCTTCACTCACCTCACCAGGCCTTTAGCTGAAGCCTTGTGGTGCCTGATATGGCAAAATGAAACTACGTAAAAGTGTCACACATTTTCATTAAAAGCAGCCAAGAGACCTCAGAAAACCCCATGGCCATAACAACACCAGCACGCCATGGGCCAGATACCACCACCTCTGCAAGCATCCTGATCACTGCTGCAAACTTGAAAAGATTTAATGCTGTTTCATTATGTGGATTTGTGCTAAAACAGAGTGAGGGATATTGCTTCCAAAATTTCACTTTCTAGACAAATGCCTGGGGTCTCAACATATAGCTTAGTAATTCTGGCACCGTTTCTGACCTCTGTTACAGCCACAGGTACTGCAGAGTGTTGTGGTGAACCACGACCAACCCCAGGGTCAGCTGGATCAAGTGGACCAAAAGGTCCATTGGTTTGATGCCTCCACAGCCCAAAAGCCTTCAAGTCGCAGACAGCACCCAAAAGGCTGTGAAAAATATCTGTGCTTTACCATTGGCACTGGCCTCCTCTCCCCTTATTTCTCATATTTGGTTGTCTTTGCAGAGAGTTCTATGTTCTTCAGTAGTTGATTGGCCCCTTGTTACTCCCCTCCGCCTACTCCTTCTCCCATTTGCTACCCTGCCTTTGTAGTGCCCCCTAACTCAGGTGTCACTGGTTACTGCGTCTTTTCCACGCCCCTTCTGTAGGGGTATAAAACCCAATGCCAGCCCCATTTCTTGGTCTTCTCCGTGGTTTTTCTTGTGTTCTTTGATAAACCTCCTCCCCCACAAAGAAGTCCCTCAACTTTTTTCCTGCCTCCTTCACGCACCTTTGCCATGGGTGGGCAAGGCCAACCCGACCAGGAGCTTTGCCTGCCCTCCTGCGCCGTGCTCTGCCTCCATCCTCCCCTTCGAGACAGGCAGAGGATTGCCCGGTGCCCGGGACAGCGTGCTAGCCAGCAGCGGCACCGCGGCACCACAGCAAGTTCATCAGGGATCAACGAAATAGCGTGAGTGGGAGTGAGATGTTTTAATCAAGTTTGCTTGCACTTCCAAAATTCATCAGAAATTTCAACTGGCTAAAAAGATTGAACATGGATAAGAGTCACTAATGCACATCTGACCAGATAAAGCCGATAAAGCAGTAAACTGAAGACACTTAAATTCCATTTAACATTAACACTTACATTCCTTAGAAATTTTCATAGTTTCTGTATAGTTTTTAAATTTTTTTCAACAATTTTAAATTTCAGATTTTGTAAGTTCTGTTTGTATCATAGTGTCAACAGTTACAACTAGTGCAATTCTGAACAAAGAGCCCATAAGCACTAACAATAAACTTGCCTTTTAACCTTCCTCATTATCCTCAGTTCAGGGCAGACAAAGTAATAAATGTAATCCAAAGGCAACTACTGCAGAAGGTCTCAGTATCCCAGCCAGGGCTCCAGAGGCCTACACCTAGAAGTTTTGATTATAAAACTCTTCTCTCCCTCTCATCATATATTTCTTCCCAACCCTCCCATAGAGGCAGTCCTGAACTGGATGCTTTTCCCTTTTTATTTATGTGAATTCTCATGACATGTCATGCACCACATTCACAGCAATCACTGGCAGATAGTTAAAGTTTCTAACTGGCTACAGGGGAAACCATTTTCCACCAACTGTTCTCCTACATGCCAGGATAAAATATATCTTGTGGACTAAATCTCTTCCCACTTGTATCCTGCCAAAAAAGTATGGGTTTTGTTTTTTAAACGAGGCTTGAATGAAATTCCATTAGCTATTCCTGAGCCATGGCAGAATAACTATTCCAGCATAAAAAAAAAAAAAAAAAAAAAAATCTAACTACAGATAATTGAACTTGTCTCAAACATGAGTTGTTTTCTGGAAACATGACATGGGAATAGACTTTAGTATAATGGCAAAGTTATTTGTTTTGTACAATCTTCATTGAATCAAAACCAGTTAAAGACCACTTGAAACCATAAGGTATGTCAGTGTCTTAGAAAAATATTTTAGATCAGCTGGGATGCTTTAACCATAGAAGTCTTCTTCATGGATGGATGACTACATCCATTAGCTTGCATGCTTTACAATCCTTCAGAACTCAGAAGTTATTCCCGAATTGCTATCATCACTTTTTAATTTGTGATATGCCTTTTCAGTATAAGAAACAAAAATATTTAAAAATAAAATCAAAAGCAACATTGTTTTATCCACATGATGTTTTTGTGATGTTTTATACCATTTCTTTTGGTTTTGAATGCTATATCAATGCAAGCACTGAGGAGTGAGAGATTTTATATTTAATTTGCTGTAGATAATGAATGTAACTAGACTATATATGTTTGCACCCAGGCATGATAAGAATTACAGCATATTTCCTCTGAGCACTGAACACACAAAAAAATTAGCCTTTTAATTGCTATTGAATTGAGTTTAAGCTGAGAAAAAATGAGGAATTTTAACCCAGCCACAGTAAATCCAAACTTTTTTGATGTTTGTTCTTGATGCATCCAAAGGTATATTCAGCATTCCAGTCTCCATGAACCCTGTAAGATCACAGCTCATGGTTTCCTACATGGCTCACCTTAATTCTTCACATATTTTTGCTACAGATACAATACTGGGAGTTGGGAAAGACAGGGGGTAGCAGCCTCAGCCTCCATACTTAACCATTACAGATGACTCTGGGAAGAACAAAAAACACATGGATAACCATCCTACTACCCAAATTCTGCTCTGATCCCCCCTTCCCATAGCTTGGAAAGAAAACTGGATTTTCTCCAAGGCTAGACAGGTGGCAGGGAAATATTTTTTGGTTAATTACCTCAGAATGCTGGGAAAGGTGTGCTGCTACCTCATGTCTGCATTGCGCTGCCTCACACTGGTAATTAAGCTGATCAGTACTGGTACATCTACCCACCAATCAAAGCTGGATATAAGGGATATTTTGAGGAGACAAAGCATAAAACAGCATTGAATTAAGAGTTTGGGTAATCAAGATGGCACATGTTCTACTTGAAAAATAAGGCAAATCCTTCCAAAAGAGGGACAGCTGGCATGCTGAAAGTCAATCTTAACCACAAGAAATGTATTTCTTGCTTTAAGAGTCACAGTTGGGGCCTCTGTGCAGGCTTGTAGCTAATGAGTTGATAATGTCTCCTTCAGGGAAAGGGAAAAAGGCCACTACTCAAATTTTTCCTTGACTCCTCTTCATTTGGGATCCTGGCAAATCAAGATTAGTTCTAATATTTTTATAATGACCAGTCTTGCCAATAGTGGACTCAGTGACAAGCACACTCAACCCAGCCTTAAATTAAACACAGCTTTATAAATGAAAAATTTGAGACTAACACATAAGTGGTTTAACTGAAATTAGGAAAGCTACATGCATGTTTTCAGCATTGCAAATGTCTCACTGTTACAGAACACTGGACTCACCCCTCACATTTTAACACTCTTGAACACATACAAATTTAACCACCATTATTTTTAATGCACTGTTTTCTTTAGGGAATACCATAGCAAAGTTGATTTTGTATCATTAACAACAGAAAGATTTTCTGCTATCAGTGCTGCCAAAAAATGCAGCCTCATGGATTTCTGTAAAGATAAGTATGAGCGATGTTCCCTGTATTTCTTAGAGTAAATAATGTGCTACCCTGCCGAATCCACACAAATGTAAAAACAAGCACAAAGATGCAAAGTTAGTGACTTTCTTAATATTTTCCAGAAGCTGAATATTTTGGCCTAGGCAGATATATGTGTGTGGCACCTAATGCTACCTTTACCTGCAATTTGCTGCAGGTATCTGTGGAAGGATGTGTGACATGAGAGGAGACAATGTAGTTTCCAGGCCTCACAGAGGACCAAGTTACATACTTTCAGTCATTTTTTTCTCTATAGTCTCCATACATAAAATTAACTAATTTGATGAAATTAGGCAGACAATTAAGCATGCATTTTTTTTATAAAACCGTCCTTTAACTTCACCTAACCTGACAACGCCTTGACTCACACATAACTTACTATGCAAGATATTTCTACAAACATATTTCCAAGGGGCATAAAATGCAAAATGCAGCAGAACTTAAGACTAGTAAGTAGTATTAATTGAAGTATTCATGGAAATTTTCAAAACATAAATCAAATTAATAAATTGCACAGTTTCTAAACTATTACTCCCAACAAACTTTACTCTAGAAAAAAATAATTGCTTACACTGCTTTTTAAAGACACATTCCTGCCAAGTCTGAATTAGGAAGCAGCCTGAATTCTAAAAAAATAACTAACTTCAGCATTTTTTGAATTTAACTCTTAATATAAGAATGGTAAAAAAGTAATATAAGTTTTAAGATGGCAAGTTTAGATCAGAGTCCAATTCTGACATGCAAAGGTGATACAACTTGAAACGTTGCTAGGCTGATTTTCTAATAAAAATGAACAATACAATCAAATGAATTATATGAGGTCATTAAAACTATTAAAGCCATTCATCAAACAGAAAACAGATCTTTTGATTTCAGGGAAATGCAAAGACTCCAAACATCCCTCTGCAAACTCTTTCATCATTTCAGTAATTTTCAACATGAGCCCATCCTCATCTGATTCTGCTGTATGCTGCCTCCTGCTCCTCCCCCACTTCTCCTCTAATAGTGTTCAGAGAGAACTTCAAGATGTGGGCTAATGGAGCTGGCATGGGTTGGAGTTTAATATTGCATGTGCTTAACTTTTTGTGCAACTGACCAACATGACATGTCTAACTGTATAAATGGAAGTTTTATGGTGATAAGATCAGTAGTTACTGAGATATTTATGTGACATGCTGACAGATATAAAACTACAAAGCTTGCTTTTATGCCTTACATCCTCTAGAAAAAAAATAAATACTAGGATGATGGGTCACTTTGAAGAGAATTTATTATCTAAATTACCTAATACCTGGCTAAGTTCTAATATGCAAGATGAGGTCTCAAAAATGCTATTAAAACTATGGACTTTAATTTCAGAGGATCTTAGTATTCTCTGCCAAATGGGGCAGAGTACAGCCAGTTTGCTTGTCTCACTCTCTCTCTAGATCACAGTGCTGTCATCCAACCAAAAAGGAGAGCGATGACAAAAACCAGAAAAAGGCACAAGATAATCTCTCTCCAGTTTTTACACTCCATAGGTTTAGGTCTCTCAGGGAGATTCCCATTGCTGCTAAGGTGGAGGAGGAAGACTATCTGAGAAGAAAGAAGGTCAAGATTAAAGAAAACATATTATTTGTGTGTGTGTATATACGTGAATCTACATACACACACATATATGAGTATAATCTCTGGATGAAGTGGAGTCTCTTTTACATTTTGATCTAGGGAAAACCAACCTCAGAAATTCTTACAGAACAAGAAGACAATGTTTCCTGCTGCTAGAAAGCAGCTCCCCCCAGCTGTGCCCACAGCTGAAGTTAAAAGCCTGCTCTACTTCCCTCTTTATTTGATGTGAATGGTACTTCACACACTGAGAAGGCAGCAGCCGCAGCAGTAGGTAGAAGAAGGGGGAATAACCCAGTGGCAGCAAAGAAGGGAGAAAAATAAAAATATTTTTAAAAAGGACTTCAGAAGACACAAGTATCTGGCAGTATGCAAAGATTACTGACCCTGAGAACAAGATAACTCGGAGGACAAAAGAATCAGCAGACTGGGGGAAATGCAAAACATTCGGCTGTGCTCTTACTTTCCCGTGAGCTCAGGCCCTTCCTCAGCTGAGAGGATTTTCAGTGCCCTTCATGCCCACCCAAGATGCCCCTCACCCCAATTTTTTATTGCACACACTTCCCAGAGGGACAGTAAAAGAAAGCCAAATACCTCTTTAGTGCCTCAAGGATCCCCTGTAATCACCCCCCATAACCACCCACTCCCCTGTGCCACTCACTCCTGCTGTGCCTCCCACCTCCCACATCCAGACATCAGAAGGAAGATACACACCCCCATACATCTGCCACAAATATCCATGCTTTGTCTATCTCCAGACGTGACAGAGAGAACAGTTAATCTCGGGTAGAGAAGATGCGTTTTATTTAGTTAATCCAGAACTTTTGTTTTCTAATTTCCCACTAATCTCTCTGTTTTCTTCATAGGCCTTTCTGCCACAGCCTTCTCGATAGCAGGTATTTTAAATCTTTAGCCTGCTTCTGGTCTTGCCTGAAACATCTGGTGGGAAGGAAGAAAAGCAGCAGTGGGATCCAAAGTGGAGTTTGGAATAGAGACACAGAAGGGCACTGATTGTTCCTATGCCCATAACAAGTGCACAGGATCACTATGTCTGTGTGTAAACTAGCAGGACATGTGAAGGTTCATGACACGTTGGGAGAGGGACACTTAGCACAGGCTTTGCCATTTAGAATTACTATGTTGGGAAAAAAGAGCTGGATCTTTTTTGGCAGGGGAATACACTTACAAATCTTGTTAGACATACAGTATATATAACATTTTTTTCATCAGTTTTATCTGCAACATTTAGGAGGTCAGACTGAATTATCCTCTCAGCTCTAAAGCACCTATGCTTCTCTTGGAAGAACCAAATGGGAATTCTTCTAAGAATATTTAGATTTTGTTTAAAATTTAACAGTGTCTAATGGCAAATCTCCCTATCACCCATCTCAAAACTCTTCAGATAAATCAGTGGTATTGTAAAAGCTCCATAGTGATTTTTCTGGCACCATTATTTCAAGTTTATTTTGGATAGTGTTAGAGGGACTTTGTTGGTTGTGTCAGCTGATCATGATGATTAATATATAATTAAGATTCTTGACCATTCCTCTTGTGTCAGCGGGAACACATCAATTCCTTTGTCTTCAGCCGATGCACACACCCAGGGCTGACTGCTCAGATATTGTTGGTGGCTTACATATGAACTATCACCTAATGATTAGATAGAGCTGACAGAAATCAAATTCTAATAATTGAAAGATAACCTCATATTTTAATTCAAGCAAAAGCACTAAAAACATTGTTTGGTAGTCTTTGGGTTGTCATATCCCCAATCAAACCCCAAAAGGTGGTGGTGCCCCCTAAGAACAAGATATATCATATTAACTACAATCTAATCTCATAACAGAGTTAAAGTAATAGAAAAACAGTGCTGCTGCTGTCATTGGAGAAATGTTGGCGTGAATAGGAGAGCAGAATCCAAGCATTAGCACCATCTATATGGTGTACACCAAATATACCTCAGGTTAAACTGACTCACTGAAGAGAAAAACAGCAAAACAAGCACACAGAAAATCACCAACCAAATAGAAGCTATCTGGCCTTTTCCCCTCCTACCCAACATCTTTCCTGCTCATTGCACAGCACAATCTTCCTTCTTTAAAACAGTTTTGCAGCTTTACCAGACCACAGGATATGTAAATGTGATTTTGTTTAGGGGACATTAAGGATGCATGTGACAAAAGACTAGCAGCATATCAGCCATGAATTAAAATCTGTTACTGTATTTTAGTTTATTGATCTACTGTAAGCTTCTCAGCATTGTCTAATTTAAATAAAACTTCAATTTGTAACAATACTATAAATAGAAGGCAATATTTTTCAGAGTGCCACCAGCCCGCTGAACTTTTGTTATCACTGAAGCCTGACCAGTTAATGTTGAATGTTACAATTTATTACACTGCAAAGTACAATACAACACAATAGCATTTAGATTTATAAACAAAGATATGCTGAACTACTGAAAGCAAGTTCAGTCAGCTCAGAACAAGAAGAGCATTCTGATTTACTGGTGCACTACAGCACTATTTCCCTACCTGAGGCAATATTTCATTACCTTTCTGATATGAACACCTGTTAACTCTTCTGAAGATTGAATAATTTGATTTCTTTTAGACTCTTTTAAACCCCAGAAAAACATCTGATGTCCATCAGCAAAGATTCATTACTGCTGTGGTAGTGTTTTTGAGTTTTTGAGGAACATTACCAGTTAAGATGGGTAAACAATGTCCTAGGAGACAGAACCTTCATAACAAATAGTAGCAGATACCAGACTCCTAACGTTACTTCTTATCTTCCCCTCTTCCCTTTCACAGGAGTAAAAACTGAAGTAAATGGATGTAAAACAGCACACTTACAGGCAAATTCCACATGAGGGACTATTGTTAGGCAGTGAGCAATAAAGCACTCTCTAGACAAAGTATATTTCATTGCAGATCTTCCACTCCTGCAGGTACATTGTTCCAGGGAAATTACTGAATTGCCTTAAAGAAAGCTCAGTGTGCCTGCATCATCAGCCAGGAAAGCAAGATGCGTGCTCACTTTCCATTCTAGGTGCAGAAGAGAAGGCTCCTTGGACTCTCCTCTTCTTCAAGAGTAAGGCCACTGGGATAGCCTGCAAGACAGAAAAACATCAAAGAAAACAGTTCTCTTGGTTTTGCTTCAGAACAGAGGAAAATCAACTTTCCCAGCCAGGGCATCTCTACCCCAGAGCTGTAAATGTAATTTTAAAAAACTCCACAATCCAGTGAAAAACATTTATTAGCTGTGCCTGGATGCAGCATTGCTTAGTGAAACACAGTGCTCACCTGCACCTGGGCAAGAGGAGTTCATAAGCCAGCAAGGTATGGCACAATGTAGGCTGCTCAGACACTCCAAGAGGGAATTCCTGGGGCAGTGTTGAAACAGAGGAGAGCCTCTGTCTCAAGGATGGGAATCAATACTAGTGTGAAGGGCCACTTCCCTGTGCAAATGCCAGAAATATGATCTACCAGTTATTCCACTCAAACTCCTGTGCAATGCAGATGGGTGAAACTCTGGTGTGAATCTGCCTGTGTGTGTTAGAATGGGCACTGGAGCAGGGCTGTGAACTCACAAGTGGCTGCACACAAACACACCCCACACGAGGGACCCTTGGACAAGGCCCTTCATCCACTTTGTTCTTCCAGGCAGATCTCTTCCTTTGCCTCCCTCTGACCAGCAATTTCTAACAATGTCCTGCAACTCCTCCTCCCCATTGTCTGTCACAGCTCTGCAGAGAAGCGGTTCTTTCCCTGCCATCACAGCAATGTCTTCACAGGAGGTCGAAGCCTGTCCTGTGCCCTTTACTCTGTACTCACACAGCAGCACAAGGGACTGGCTGCAACCCAGGCAATAGAGCCCAAGAAAACCAGCCTGTGCTACAGAGCAACACACAAACATCAACCTGAGAGCGTCCATCCAGGACAGACCCAACTTTCTCCAGGCAGAACTAAGGCAGAGAGTGCTGAGGAAGCAACTGGAAGGGAAGCAGCACCAGCCCCTTCAGAGGGGCAGCCATGAGCTGCCCCTGCTCCTGACACGGGGCAGAAGTGCCCCAAAACCTGCCCAGGCCACAGCTGCTGGCAGTGTCTGCAAGAGCTTCAGCTACAAAGCCATGCAGGGAAATTGTGTACATAGCACCAATAGCAGCACTCCTATTTGAATTAGAAAACAATAATGTAAATAAAGTAATATTAGTATGCATATTTCCTGAGAGAATTTTCTCTCTAGAGCTCGATGTCTATTAGCCTTCAGCTAAAATAAAGGTCATCAGACAGAAGATTCTTTCTTTTTTCCTTTAACAAAGAATGTAATCCACTCTGACGCCTTCAGACTGGGGAATTAATTTTTTAATTAGGAGCTGTAACTAAAATGCTGTTATCATAGAAACAATGTTAGGGTTTAAATTTTACTTATTTAAAACAAGACCAGGCATTTTGAAGTGGTTTCAGGTGGAGGGGACACGATTTAACCAGGGGTTTGTGTACAGAGTATGCAATGATCAGATTAGCCTTTTAAGCTTTCATTCAAAATTCACCTGTCTCTAGGTATTTTTGATATTGTCAGGTTAGGGGGAACAGAGTCTTGATATGTTTGTTATTTACAGGTTCATGTACTCCTAATGAGCCCTGACCCACGGAAATGTGCTGACACTGCCACGGTGCAGGCACTCCTGCAAACATGGTGCTTCCCTCCTCAGTAAAGCAGAACAGCACAGAAAACCTAAAACTCAACTCAGTCAAATACTTAAAGCTTTATTTTTGGTTAGCACAGATGCGAGGTACCAAACTTAGAGAGAGCAGGCAGTCTGCAAATTAGTAAGATTACTTGTTCAGGAATTTTAGAGGAATTTGGCAAAAATAACTGACATTTGGTCCATTCCGACTTAAAATGTCATTTGATGTGATAATATTTGGCAGATCTTTAAATCTTTCTAGAAAAAACAAATTCTAACTTCAAATCACACCTTAAATTAAATTTCAATTCCCTAACCATAATTATGAATTTTTAATTTTATACTGATGAAGTCTCCAATCTGCACAATTCCTAATTCTGCAGTTCACCCAAGCCAGAAATTCAAATAATAACTTTTTCTATCCTTTCAAATGCCCAAGACAGTACGAAGCATGGTTCCTTGCATAAACTGTTACAAACATATCAGGAATATGTTCAAATAAAATTCATAAATAATATTAACTACATAAAATACAGAATGTCTCAATCTGTTGCAGGAAACTTTGAAAGCAGAAGAGGTTACATTCAATGAATGTTTTGTTCATTAAAAAGTATTCACACCAGTCTAATCGAAAGTTTGGCTTTTGCATCCTCCTTTTCCTTTTCCAGCTGTCAAGTTCTGGTCTGAACACCACATTTGTTGACTTCTTCTGCCAAAGTCTTGTTTAGTTTATGGATTCACAACTGGACAGAAAGAAAAAAAAGAGGCCTGAGACAGGCCGAAAGATAGACAAGAGCAGAGTTGAATAAAGCCAGATCAGGTGAAAAGGAAATGAGATCTGGAAAAAATCAAAAGGCAGGAGGCCTAGGGAAGGACAAGAGCACATATGGGAGAGGATTTGCAGATTGAAGGATATAATAATGGAGAACGGCAGCTAAGAGACAACGAAACCAACAAACAGATGGAAAGAAAAAGGACAAGGAAAGAGAAATAAAGTTCAAAAGTGCCAGAAATAGAGCAGGAGCTATTTAACAGCGAATCAGGCAGTGAGAAGAAAGATACTTAATGGAAAAGATTTGACTATTAAAAAAAGCCCCTATATTAAAATCTTTATGACACTAGATTCTGCAGCAGGAAGATATATTTCCATTTTTTTCCAAGAAAGTCCAATATTTGGAACAGTTTTAATGCAAAGGTAGAATTAGTTAAAAAAGTAGTGTATAACTGAACTTTTAGTGCTAATAGTAACCATATCTATTTTAAATATTCCTACAAGTACTAACCAGATCCTTCAGAGTTATCATCTCCGTTTCTCTGTATATAAACAGAAAGAACTCCATAAGGCAAATAAACACCTCTTGCCATCTGCTGAGAAACAAGCACTAAGTCTCTTTACGAGTTCATTTTAATGAAAAACTTTTCAGAGATGCCCGGTATGTAACATGATCCATCAATGTTTCAGTTTCACAGCCCTGATTAAGGCAGTCACATACAAAATGTGGCAGATTCTCTGCTTTCCAAGAATGATATATGAATTACAGAACACTCTAAAAATGCATATTAATTTCTAGAAACCTTACTTAAAATACCTTGGCAGTTAGGATGGACCAATGTATATGCATATTAATATAAAACCTCACATATTTCAAAAACTTACAGATTGCAATAGCTATTTTAGGGGGGTTTTTTTACATAAATATGGTACATGCTAAGATATTTTAAAATCACATAGATTAAACTGCATGGGTTTTTCCATTTTGTTTGCTCTTATTACTACCAAGGAAAAACATACTTAGGTGAAAAAAGCGACCTGTGGAAAATATTACTGGCTGTTTGCATAGAAAGACAACTTTAATCTCAAATTTCTTGCCATTGACTCAAAGAAGACTGGATAATTTCTAAAAAAAATGCAGATTAATAATAATTGCATTGATAGTTCACTTTCTTTCCTGAATATAATGGTACAGCACAGGCCTTTATCCTGAAAGCAAGAATAAAAGAATGTTTACACATCCTTAGCTCCTAAAAATCAGCAAAGTCCCTTATACCCAGGAATGTCAGAACAGCACAGAAAGTCTAAAGATTTGTCTCAGCAAAATCACTTTACCTGATCTGAAGGGATCTCAAAGTCCTTTTCCATATCCCAAGGAATGCTCATGCACAGTCTCAGTTCTTCTGTATCCACTAAAATAAAATGGGATTGTCCTTCCTTCACCTTTCCTGAAAAGGAATAATTTCTTATTTTCATTTGAGAGGAACAACACCCTCATGAAGTGTAAATTCCTCTGTGAGGGGGCTTACACAGGTACAGCTCTACCACACACACTCATTACAATCATCACGTCATTAACCGTGTCGCTGGTAACCAATTTCTGAGTAGTTGGGGCATGAAGCACCTAAAAGTGGACAGACAAGCACCTCTTATACACAGCCAAGAACATTTCAGAAAAGAAATGGTTAAACATTTAAGCAGCGTTATACCTGCTTGATAAATCACATCATTTTCTTAAATAAAAATAGCCATTGCATATGTGCCAAACAAGTCAGCTCCTCACTTTATTTGGGTTCATTGTTGGCTTTTGGGTTCTGGGACTGAGGTATATTTTTACGTATATTTTGCTTAAAATAAAGCCCCAGGTCAGTCTTGGTGTAATTTTTTTAGCTAGTCAAGTTATGAACCCCTGAAAAAAGGTGTTTTTAATGGAAAGGCTGACAACCCCTTAAGTGAAGTGCTGTGAATGATGGCACCTTGATCAGAGTTGGAGAAAACGTTCAATGTGATATAAGCTACTGAACTAAGTTGTAAAATGACAAGGACTGAGTGAACAGTTTTTAATACAGATAATATTGTTCATATAGTCTATAAATATAGAATTAAATGTTGACCTCTATCTCCCATGTCAAAAGTCAAAGTCAGTGTCAGCACATATTGTTTTTATTTGTTTCAAGAGAAAAATAGATCAACAACATTAACCTCACAATGAACAGAGAATTGAATGAATTAAAAAGCAGTACCCCATAAATCCCCTTCCTTTTATTGGCACAGTGATAAAAATGCCTAGGGCTTAGAGGAAAAGGGTAGTCTCAGACACTCATCTGAGCTGCTCTATGTACACAGAGCTGTACATCACATGCTAAAACAGAGGAACAGAGATATTAAGATTTGTACAGTCTCATATAATACATAATATCCATCAAATTGCATCATAGCATCCTGCAAAACAGGGCATGTCAGATATCCCTAAGACAAGTAGATTATCACTAGACTACTTTAAAGCAACTTTAGCCTTCCACCTACCTTTGAAAAACACATTTCACAAAAGATATTAAATACACAAAAAGAAGACTTTATTCAATACCATCCATACTTGTGGTTTACCAATATTTTAAGACATCACCTGAAAAAAATCCATTGTGCTTCGAGAGTTACCAGCTTCACTGGTTGGGTAGCTCCTTAAATTTTTGGCTCGTTGGGATAGGACTGAGGGATATGACATTTTTCTCCTGTTTAAAACGTCATTTTTTTCAAAACACCTCATAATAATAAAGGCCCCTATTTCACAACGCCATAGTAAATTTGACAGTTAACTAAAATGAGCAGTTTCAATTGCAAATTCAGTTTAATTGCAATTTTTAGTGCTGCATAATTAAACTGAAAATGTTCTAAAAAGATTCACACAGTCAAAACTAGGACAGAAACAAAAGCATTTTCACAGCATTGGTTTAGGGGTTTCTAATCAATTTCTAGAGAAACTGACAAAAAGTAACATTTTAAAACAAATCAGTTTAACAAAAGAAAAGGAATGGTATCATCTGAAAAATTCAGCTGTTAGTTTTTGTTTACATTTTCTTATCCTCCTGCAGCTTGTAGGATATACACAAATTCTTTTGGTTTACTGCTCCAGTGATTATCTGCTGGCAATGTTGCATCATGTGAAAAACATTTTACAGCATTTGCACTGTGTACTAAACACACAAAAGCAACTAATTACAACGTTTGTCAAATCTAGAGTGTGTTCTGTGGACACTTACTGGAATCAAATTCCATTTTTCTTCTTGAAATGGGTTGGCTGACTTTGAGTTTCACCAGTAAAGCATAGGCTTGGAGTGAAATCTTGACTCCCACACTGCTGAAGGCTGGTATGCTGAAGCTCATCTATATCTTGGTGAGAAAAGCCTTCTCAGGCTTGAACATTCACAGGGCTTGAAAGAATTTTACAGCTGGCTATAAAGAGCAACTTTTCTGCTCCACATGTATTCATGCAGCTTCTGGGCAGAACCAGTCATGGTGCTTTTCATAGCTGGATGATCAGAAGACTTCTCTATAACTTCTAGTAAAGAAGGAAAGACATGTATTTTATTATACTAGAGGATTATTGGTGTGTAGGGCAACGCTGAATAGCTGTATAAAGCAAATCACTTAAGGCCTTGCTAAGCCTGTAAACTCAGTCATAGCTTTACACAGAGAAATAATGTTCAAACAGGGAGGGTACTTTCTAAGACACATGGCTGATAAAATTAACTTCAACCTTGGTTTTAAAAAGATCTTCGTGTGATTCAAAGAATACTGTTTACTGCATGAAAAGGATGATGAATGTGTTACAAGGGCATAAAAAAAGAAATATAATACTTTGTCTCTCTTTTTATTATTTGAGTCCTTATCCCATTAAGCCAATTTGCATATTGGGAATGTTATAATATTGTAAGTTTAAGGTTTAGCTGTTACGACAGTCAAGTAACAGAAGCATCAGCTCTCCAGCAAGAACATGTAAGTTTATGGTTGGTTGTGATTCTCCCGTGAGAAACAAAAATGAGGTTTTGCATTCTGACCTGTGCCAAGGGGCCCAGCAGCTGTCTGGCTGCAGTGACAGAGGCCAGCCAGCACCAGAGACTACCAGGATGGACAACAGAGATGAATCCTTGCAGAAAGAGAAAGGAAAAGAGTCACAGAGCTACAGCAGCCAGATCTTCAGGAATATCCCTGGAGACTGCAGTGACTGGAGCTCTCAGGCAGGAGCTCAGCAGCACAAGAAATGTTTGAACGATGCTGCAGCCTCCTCTCGTTCCATAAGAGCCATCCTTTAACTTGAGCTTCTCTCAGTGCACTGAGTATTCTGAAGTTTATTGTTCCACAATGTCATACAGAAATAAGCTCACTGAGTAAAAATATCCAGTTTTCCATATATTTATAAAAACAATGATCACATTTGTTAAACAGGCAACCATATTGCTTAACATAATTCCAGCACTAAAAAGACACAAAGCACAGACAACTTTAAACTTTAACAGATTCAAGCATATGAACAGGAAATACAAAAATGATTGACAGTGACTGTTGATAATTAACTGATAAAAACTAAGTTTATTTGTAAATACCAGTATCCCAACTCATAACAATTTACATTTTAAGAAATTCAGCAATCAAGCCTGTAATACGAATTTCCTGTTTGTCATTTTCTTCCACAATTTGAAAGCTTTCTTATGCTTGGTGTACAACTGGGAAAATTCTTCAACATCACCCAAGAAGTTTGGCATCAATCTAGAAACGATAGTTTGCACAGATATACTAACTGAGATAAATGAATCAGTTCAAATCCTGGTGTAGATACTGTCATAGATTAAAAATATCTTATCTGTATGTTAGGATTGTCTATGGTAATCAGCACTTCTTATTCTGTTTTGAAATATGTAGATACCTATTCAAAAGCACAGCATTAAAAAACTCACACAGGCTTTTTTTCTAACTAGCCTTTGGTGTTAAATGACAATAATCTATATTTATCAAAATAATGAAGATGTGTTCAGCTTATGCGATGATCTCCTACTTTAGTTGAGTGAACACATAAAAAGAAACAGTTGCTGTGTTTACTATTATTTATTATTATTACTATCATTATTTCAATAATAGCGAAATGCAGATAAGTATTTGGCTTGTTGAAATTTTAGCATGAGCTCCAAAAACTTCACACATATTTAGCATACTGATTCCAGACATGGAGAAACAAATTAGCAGATAAGTATTGTGGTAATCATTAGTTAAAATTCTCCAATACAAGCTAGTGTCAGCATCCACTTTCAGAGCCAAGGAAAATATTCATAAGCTTTTACTTCCTGTAATAGAGAATTCACTGTTAACTAGGATTCAGATCCCGTGTTTTCAGTCTCCCTACAAACATGAGTCCTCTCTTAGGGATTCTATCAAAAAACTCTCCCTGCTAACAAAAAAATAATAAAAATACACTGTGATAAAATGCCTTTAATCAAAAGGACCTCAAGATATTGAAACCTGCAACAACAGCTGCAAAAAAAATAATCAGAAGTACAGCTAGCCTTCATTTCTTGAAGCCACGGTCATCTGAGAGAATATTATTTTCTATTAAAATATAAAACACACAATTATTGATTCTTCCTGCCTGTTTCATACATCTTATATACCGCACATTTAAACACACTTATATCTTTAAAATTTCCATTAAAATAATAGTTAGATGATAACAAGGTAAGGTAGACCAATTTAAAACCTTGTAAGGCCATTAAGAACTTACTACTAGAAAAATAGAAGTTAACAGAAGAAATTATGCTCCACATTTTCACATCTGGGCTTGCAAAAGTAGCTTTTGCAAGTCTCATGCTTCTCTCTGTGTGCTCTTATTGCCAGCCTTTTGATCTATCTGAAGAGAAATAAGGACAACCACAGAGCTACACGTGTCACTCAAAGACACGAACATGCTCGGTGATATCCTGGAACCCTAAATAAGAGCAGTGACTCGCTACCAGAGGAAGGTGAGGGGCTCGTTCCTCATGCAGCAAAAACAAGCTACAAAGCAGTGCACTCCAGGATTCGTGCACATTTGGGGGAACAGGTTTGCCACAGATCACCTAGGAGAAAAGACAGGGACTCTAGAGCAGTAAAAAAGTACCAAATGAACAAAGTGCTCACAAGTGGCTTTGCTGATGCTGGAGAACAGAGTGGATGGCATTTGTCACAGTCCTGATATCCCCCAAGTGTTGCTGCTGCACTAGTTCTGCCCTTTCAGTGCAATCTGAAAAAAAATTTGTACACAATATTTAGTACATCGACAAGCCAAAGATTTTTATTATTATTTTCTTTTTCTATCCATTTATGGTTACAAATTAATGAAATTACATGAGACTGAAGCCAATGACAACTGCTAATCTGTAAGCAACAACAAGCAATGAAAAGCTGATAGGAGTACAGCTGTTTTATTTTAATTGAGGAATGATTTTATGTTGGAAGCACTCAATATTCACAGCAAATTAAAAATAATGAAGTGAATTGATACCAATGATATTTTTTTACCTACTATCCCTTTGTAAATCTATTTCTTCACACAAATTGACATGTCTAATTGATACATATGCTATTATTCCTCATTAGTAGGCTGAATAAAATAATTCCTGATTAAATTTATTGCAATTTACAATCCAGCATAATGCTTGCAAGCTATAAAAGTCAATCAACAGGAAACAGAAAAAAACCAGATGACATTATTACTTTTTATATATACACAACAATCTCATGTATTTCATGGAACCTCCCTAAGCATTTCATTGCTCCTCAGGAGCTACAGGCTGTCTCCAACAGGTCACTTCATTTTTCATATGGCCATAGATATATTTCACTGCATACATTCTTCTGAGTTTTTCTGATAAATATCACCTCTAATAAGCAAATTATTTGCGTATTTAGCAATCTGTTAGAAGTTGTCTGGAAGAGTTAGTCTTCTACTTACACTCAAACAAAATTATGCAGAATAGCTGATGATTTACTTTGTGTGGATTAGGGAGTTTGATTTATATTGTGTTACCACTGCATCAAAAAAACTCAACAAGTAGCAAAAATTCAGAATTTCAATGAAACAAAGAAAGTCAATAGTAAACCTGACAAGCAAAATATATATCTTGTGATGCAAAATTTCTAGCCAAAAAGAAAATGGAATCAATGGCAGGTCAGTCTGTTCTTTATAATATTAACTTATTCCACATCTTGCCCTGGCCTCCACTATTTTGTAGGAAATTTTTTGGTATTCTGAACCTAGCAGAGCAGCTATTATGTTACTCTCTAATGGCAAGAAAAGTATGTTATGATCAGACTCTTTCTGTGGCCTATTGCTCCTATTTCTCTGGAGAATGTTAGCAGCTGGCACAGGATTGCTGCCCTTGCTGATGCTGGGCTTCAGACTTGAGAAATAATTTACCCAAAAATGCAGTATATATGCTATAATTAGTACAGACACAGAATAGATATCTGATTCTTGTTGTCTGAACTTAATACAATTTCTTTTTGATGAAGAGCCTCTGATGCCCTGACTGTGTGTCTGCCCTGATTGTAGTCTGTATGTCAACTTGTTCAGATAAGCAGAAGAAATTGCTCAAAAAGTCAGACATTATTGTATAGGACCACAGGATCAGAATTAAAGCCTAAACTGTATTGGGAATGTTTTCCATTCATATTACATACCATCTTCTTTGTAAGACAGTAGATAAAATCTAATTTTAAAAAATTAATTTCTAGTTCAAATACAACTATCTATAAACCTAATGAATTAGAAAAGAGAAATACAGAAGTCTACAGATGTAACTGAAATTAAGGTACAGATTCTAAGGGTGTAATATGACAGTCTCCACTGAAAAATAATCTGGATTTTATTCCAGAGCTATTTGAGATTCACAACTGCATTTTTATACAACATAATTCCAGTAACTGATATTTTTTTGGTTACTACTTGGGAATTTTGATCAAATCTTTGTAAAAGGCAATATCTCTCAATTCAGAAAGACCACTGACATTTCAAAATCAAACCCTCCATTTCAAAACATAGGAGGAAGAGGTACTATCAGCAGCAAACCCAGCTGTTTCAGGATTCATCTACTACTTGATATGTGTTACTCAGCACAGTAAACAACCAATCTGCCAGGGGCAAAAAATCAAAGAGCTCTGTGTCAGCTGAACAGCATCTTTTAAAGAACTGAGGAAGTGGCCCAAAAAAGCAACCCTTAGAGGCAGGCAGATGTTTTCTAGTGTTCCTGGGGGACCCTGCCATTTCAGAAAGTGCTGTCACCTAGACCTGCACCATGCTCCATGTGTGAGATCATGTTTCAGGGTGACCAAAGGTATTTCCAACAACAAAACTATCCACAACAGAGCAAGAATAATCAGGGGCTATGGCCTTATTGAAACTGAATTCTAATGTAGGTCCTCCACATGCATTTAGCCTCAACTGTCAAAGGTGACTTAATTCATTAAACTTTTCCAGCCTTCTTCTCTGGACAATAGATAAAACCAGCATGGATGTGCTGCTCATTCATTCTGATCCAGGGTGCTCTCTTGGTCTGCACACACCCAGTGAGGGTAAAGGACCCTAAGCTGTGCCAGGCCATGGAAAAAGAGCCAGAGCAGGGCTGCAGGGACTGTGTGGCTGGGACATCCCCCAGAGCAGCTCAGCTGGTTACGGTAGGGTACTGATAACACACTGAGTGTGGGTTCAAAATATCCCTGTATGGGCCATTTACTTAAGAGCTGGACCTGATTATCCTTGTGGGTCCCTTCCAGCTCAGAATATTCTGAGTCACAGGTGACGTGATGTGCCAGGGGGGCCAGCTCAGCCACCCCCCTTCTAGCAGCAGACCCACAAAGCAAAGACCTTTATATTTCAACAGGCATTATCTTGTCATCGCTTTTAATCTAGAAAAACCATATTAAGAAAAACATGATGGCAAAGATTATGATCAGCCTTAAATACACCATTTTCATTCAGCTCCAACAAACTCAATAGGAAGACTATTTCATGAAAGAGCACAACAGATTGAAATTCAATAGTTTAGTTAATCCGAGCATAATGAAATAAAATTATACATATATATATATACACACACACACACGTGTATGTGCGTGCACAGGGAGGGAGAAGCTACAGCTTTCACATACATAAAATTTCTATTATAAAGCTCAAATAAGAAATGTGATATCAGCTCTTTAAAGTTTTCTGCTCAGAATGCTTCTAGCTGCAAACACAAAAACAAACCAATACATCTATGACATTTGCAATTTTTAAATCTTAATAACTTGTGAAATTAATAAAAAAAATTCACTCACTTTATTATATTCATCACCACAGAAGACAAAGGTATTATCCAGTTGAGTCTATACCAAAAAGAAACACCCGCATTAATATCTGCGATTTGATACACATTCCAAACACAAGAAGTAACAAATTTGGTGACAAAGCTGTCAAAATATGTTCTGCAAATACATTGGCAAGAGATCTGGACATACTAAAGAAATTCAGTGAAACAAAATAGGTGCCAAATGGGGATGTTTGACAGAGTGTTCAAAAATACATTTAGACCAAAGCAGGAACATATCCAACAGAGAGATTCTCTACATAAATTATCATGAAACTATTAGAAATAATTGGCCAGTGATTTCAAAATATTACATATACTTTTAATGTTATCAAAGAGCTGTGTTGTGAACCATGTGTGATTTCTTGGCGATTGAATTTTTGGCCGCACAACAGCGTTTTTAGGTGCAAGTGAAAATACTATATCCCATACTGTAAGTCAATCTGTAGTCTTTGAAATTTCATCGAGCTTCCAAGTGCTTTGAAAGGCTGTTGGGGGAAA
This sequence comes from Corvus brachyrhynchos, assembly GCF_000691975.1. Classification (NCBI taxonomy): domain Eukaryota; kingdom Metazoa; phylum Chordata; class Aves; order Passeriformes; family Corvidae; genus Corvus; species Corvus brachyrhynchos. The sequence continues at coordinate 13,538,274 of NW_008239324.1, forward strand.
TACTATAAAGTCTGGATACTCTGGGAGGCTGCAGAGCACAGCCCTTGCAGTGGCTCTGCTGAACAGATGCCTTCCCCAAGGCTGAAGAGAGCCCACATGATAAAGAAGTCACGGCCAACCTCTCCAGCCAGAATGGAGGTGTCTGTGGTCACAGTGCCCCAGGCCACCAGGTCAGTGTAGCCCTGGTCCCTACAGCAGGTACCACAGTGCTGACACAGGCCAGTGCTGGAGGTAAAGAGGCACAGGGGGAGGCACCTGTACATCTCTGCCAGGCTAACAAGAGCAGATTAATTTATATTCAATGTTGTATTACCAGCATTTCTCAATAAAATGAAGTCATCTAAATGTTTCCAAATACTTCTGTGAAAGCTGATATCTCTGCAGATATACTTGCAGGAGCAGCAGCCCCTGCTCTGCACTTGGATGCCTTGGTAAATGAAGGGGATCAGGGGTCTACCTTGCAGAGCTACCTGTTCACACCCTTCACAGGCATGAAATTCAAAGTTGTTTAATGGTTCTAGAGAAATACAGGCCTTGTAACAGAATAAAACTGAGCAAGTCAAAGTAGACTACCCAGAAAGCAGACAGGGTGCCAGGGCAGCTTCCTTCAGCCCCAATGTGCAGCTGAGCTAAATGCTTACATCTTGAGCATGCACTGAAATTTATGGAGTCTGCTCAGATCTTAAGGCTCAGAGTATCTGGGGTTAAAATCTGGCTTCCCTGAAGCATATGGAAATATATTCCCCGACTTCAGTAGGACCTGTTATAATCTACAAAGGTTTCAACAGCACACTGATCTGGGCCTCCCATTAGGGCATTGAGCCAAGTGAATTATATTCTTCATATGTTCACTCTCAAAAATTTGTGGTTGATTTTTAGGAAAACATTTTTATATACACGTTGTGGAATTCCCTCATTATTATCCTATATCAAAGACACGCGCTCTGAATTTGAGGTAGTACAAGGTAAGATTTGTGTTAACTTCTGGCAAGTTCATTCCTTACGCTTGAAGTGAGCCTCTGAGAAAGCCCTCTCCTGCACAGACAAGCTTTTTCCAACTCCAGAAAGATCCATTTTCCTGAACAACCACAAAGAAAAAGGCACAGATATAACTTAAGTAGCCCATAACTCCATTTATTCCACCGAGATCAGAACTTTCCAGAAAAGCCTCATCCAGTGCTTGCTATCATTTCTCTTTACTCATTTTGACATCCTCAAGGGCTGCCTCCAGCTTCCTACATCCCTCCCAGTGCTGTCCCAGGCTGTTGGTGGGCTCCTGTGGGCTTGGAAGTAGGGCAAGGAAAAGCTCTGACTTCTGCTGGAGTAGAAAGTGGCACGAGTTTTGTAGCTGCCTTCAGTCCTGAGCAAAACATTCCAGTTTTGGACATCAACCTAAAAAAATATATGCCAGCACAGATAAGGTTTTTTACTTCATATTGTAACTGCTGTTTCTGTCAGCAGATTGTGGGTTTTACCTGTGAGCTACACCTTTTGGAACTGGTTACAGAGCTTTCAGATAGGCATTTTTTGTTGGACAAATGAATTTACTATCAGCAAAGCAGACTGAGTTACTTAAATGGGCATATTTTTTTTTCCTTCTGTGTGAGGCCTTTAAATTTAACATGCCTTTAAGAAGTATTAACTTTTAAGTTGCCATAAAATCAAATAATTGTATTTATTAATTTGTTTTAATTACCAAGCACAGATAAGCATATGTCCTACTTAGCCTGGGAAAATCTGAATGCACACCTGCTCCAACAAGCAGTCTGTAAAATGAGACGTGAGGAAAATATTTGAATTACATTTCCCTGTTCCAACATACCATTTTTAAAAACCACTTTCAACACTGAACTAGGCCTTTACAGTTAAGGCATTTTACAAGATGATACTGAGCTATGTTTCCTGTCTATGAAGAAGGCACCAGCATATAAAATGGTAGTGAATTTGCATTACCTCCAATCCATCATTCTTTGAGTGCACAGGAAAAACTGTGAGACCTGCTGCAACAAAGCACAGCCTTGTGTTGACAGATTCTTATTTAAGTGACTGTGAATACAACAATTCCACAAATAATTTGTCAAGTGTGTGGCTGAACTAGCTCTGAACCCTGATAAATACCAACTCTCCTCACTGCTACAAAGGCATGATGTTCTGTGTGCGGGCAGTGAGTAACAAGCACCAGGATTTAACAATCGATGCTACTATATTTCTCTTTTCTTTGTGGTTAAAAAAGCCTTGAAGGGTGGCTCTTTCAGCAGTGTTAAGTACTAGTGGTGGCTATGCCTTGCAAATCTAAGTAATACACTGCAGGCTGAGGTGAAAGGAATAGCACACTGCATCCATTTTTAGCTGCATTTAAAACATATGGTTTATGTTGTCTGGTGAAAAACACTCTTTACTGTATAGTTAGCAGACTCTTGTTTAATACAGGCTATTATTAAATGGACCTCTTTCAAGTTATGATAATAGGACATCTACTTCACTGCTTTTTGCATCCTAAGGCATATATTTGGACCAGGGTAATTCAAGAGAAGAGTCTCTTTCAGGAAAAATAACTCAAACTCTAGGGGAACACATGTACATATTAATAGGAGGAAAAACACTCCTTCCAGGTATTCAATTGAAATCAAGATTGCATTTTTCTATCATGCAGTGCATTCTAAAGGCATTATGGATGTACGAGAAAAAAATCATTTTTAAAGAAATGTAAATCTAATCGTCTTGAAGCTAGCAATATATACATAAATGTCTCTTGCAGACATAATTTAGTATGCATTATTAATTTATTTTTCATAAAGCTTTCCAGCTACAAAAAGGATAAGTGGAAATGTGCACCCACATTGACGATAATGCTCATTTGTCAGGCAGGAGTGAACATATTAACAAATTTCCCCCCCTGAAATCCCAACCTAAAGGATGTTCAGAAGCTTCTTTGCAGAAAGACCAGACATGCTTATTGCAGACAACGTTATTCCAGGCATTATAATAAAATACCAACCTTTAATGGGACCTGAACTTCAGCAAGGTATTTGCAAGGCAAAACTGTTACCAACTCTGGACAGCAAAATACTGTATCATATAAGTCAATTATATTTACACTTTGACTGTAAAATACCAGTGCCTATGGAAATAAATAGATACTATTAACTAGTCCTGATGTAAAATGCTAATTATTTACTGTTTATAAAGCAATTTCAAATAAAGTAGAACTCATACACTAGTGCCATCATGATTTTCCAGTCATTAACTTAACCAGAATTTGCATTTTGGGACTATAGCCAGTGACTTACATGCACTACTTAAGTCATTTTTCAAACACCCTGTCCCATCTTAATCTATTCATCATTAATCACATTTGGTCACTTTACATACAGAACACTATTCAGATGAAAGATAAAAGAAATACATTAATAAAATTAAAGCTAGAGTGAATACTTCAAAATATAAAGGTAGTGGATGAATATGGTTATCAAAGCAATTTGTACCCTATGCCCATTAAAACAGACTTGTCTGAGCAAAAGTTCTGAGAGTTTTTGAAGGTTTTTTTCCAGTAATGGAAAGGGTACTTAGAATGCCACCCTTTTACTTTATCTCTTCCAAACATCTCTAGTTGTGCTTACAAAGCAAAGATACCCAAATTTTGTAGGTTTTATGACATAAGGGGAGAATATAATGGTACCTGTTTACTTCTCAATACAGCTTCAATTTTAGAGCTGTGAGCAATCTTAAACTTGTGGAACTGGCTTGTAATTACAGGCTCTGTTTATCTGAAAAGATCCAGTGCTCTGACTCCTGAATCTGACTGACCTATTCTACCTTAAATCAATCAAGCCACAGAAGACTTACATCCTCCTTGTGCAGGTCTGCTCAACC
>NW_008239324.1:13544646-13577146 GCF_000691975.1 Corvus brachyrhynchos
AATAAAGAAAAAAAAATATTAACCAGCTGTGCTCAAATATTTCTTGCTATAGGATTGTCATTACCTGGAATTGGTTTTCAAAGCAAAATTAAGGAGCTATCAGCAGCAATGCAGTCAGTAATCCACTCAGTGTTTATACACCAGGATGAGGGTGGGCATTACCAAGAGAGACTGCACAGCACCAGTGGTGTTAATCACCAGCCCTGCCAAGCAGCTCTCGGGGTCTCTACCCTCTGAAAGTGTTTGCTGGCAACAGTAAAACTCCTTTGTATTTCTTATGCCCAATCCTTGTATTGCAAAGGCACTAATAATTCTGTAAAGAGCATTACTGAATCTATCAATATGAATGGAGAAATCCTGCAGTTTATTTGATATAAAACATAATCATAGATGGGCAGTAGGATCTTTTTTTGACAGAACTGTGTCAAAGAGTTGTGGGATTTTGTTGCTTCAGTTTTGGTGGTGATTTTTTTTTTTTTTTAAAGCCTCTTCATTATGTAGTTTTCAGCCTCAACAGCAAAACAGTTAATTGCATCTATGCCAGGTGTTTCATTAATCCGGTTAGCTGTTAGACAAACCCTGCAGGAAAACAGAAGACAACAGCCTCTCTGCTTACCCTCCTCCCCAGCCCATGCTTGCCTCCCCCTCCATTCCCCTATAGGAACTGACTGATGGCAGAACCACTTTGCTCAACTTGAAGGCTGAAACTATAGAAAATTCCGTGCTTAGTCAGGAAAGGTGGAAAATCAGCAGAGGTAAGTATGAACTGCGTTTCTCCTGTGGAGACTTTAAGGCAAGATGTCCAAATCTCTGGGATTTGGAGCCAATCACTGTGGAAGATGGACTGACCTACTCTAAGCAGATGCACTGGTGAGCATTTGACCTTCACAGGGAGACAAGAATTGTTAAAGTTGCTAACGTTGGTTATAGACTGGGCTTTTCAGAGAGGGGACAAGGAAAGCAGGAGAAATCCAGGAAAGAAGTTGTACTTTCTTGAGCTTTATTTGCTGTATTTGATCAGTCTTTTGTGAACCATCTTCGTTCCCACAGAAGGAGCTGAGTAAAGATCTCAGAGAGAGATCTTGAGAGCAAGAGAAAGGTGCTCAGCCCATGCAGCACAAGAACCTCTGTCTCCTAACTGCAACCTGGGAAACTGATTTCTGACACCAGAACATTGTGGGTCATTTTGTTCCTCATAACATTTTTTTGAACCTTGCTCTTTTTGGTGCTGTTGGAGCCTTTGTTTACTTACAGCATTCCCAGAACCACACATGGCTCAGGTTGGCAACCACAGCCCAGTGGGTATAACAGCATCCCTCTGGAACCCAGCCTGAATTAAGGCAAATGTTTACACTCAGAGATAAAATCAGAGAGAGATAATGGAAGGCAAAACCTGATAATAATAATAAAAAAAAAAATAGTACAATTATTAACTTATTATACAGGGACACAAACTTACTGCACAGTCTTAGTCCTGGCTATAAAATTCCAGCAACAGTGTCCTTCCTTTCCAGAGAAGGGACATCACTTTTATTTCATCTGTGCAGCACTACACAAACCACTCACTGGACCCACTAAAGGGTGGGATCCACCAGTGTTTGAGAGCCTACCCTCTGTGGATAAATGTGAAAAGACTTTTAAAAGAAATTTAGTACAGACCTTAGGAATAATTTCTTCTGAATCTGCAGGTAGAGTAAGACAGGAAGATAGTGTCCAAGACACTCAGGAAAACTAGATTGGCTTTTACAGCTGAACCAGGAACAAATAAAGAGAAGTTCAAGTTCCCAGGGCCCTCCTGCTATACTACACTCTACACACCATTGAAAATTGGACACTAGGACAGGCTCAGGTTTCTTTTCCTTTCCTGTGTTTGAATTTTTCCTATGTAAGCTCCAGTCATTTTGCTGTGCAGCTAAACCCAAGTCTGCAAGGGATGATGAAGGGGATATTATAGCTGCCTTGTTTTGTCTTTGCTGGGATTGAGAATGATGTATTTGGGATTCAGCTGGTGTATTTACAGTAGTTTTAGTGACCCATAAAACATTGGATCTATATTTTGAAATATTTACAAGAGTAGCAGTCAACAGTTCTTTATCTACAATACTTTTTAATACTTCTGTCTCCTCCTCTCTTGTCACCTTTTTTCATGCTGCCTTTTTGTTGGTTTTCAGCTCTGATATTGTTTGCTGATTGTGACATCGTGCTAATGACTGAGTTCCTCTAGATGAAACACAGGGCATTCCTAAGTGAACTTTGTTCTTTTTATTTTATTAACAAAAGGAAAAATGAGATGCATCCAAATCACCCATGCACCAAGTAAATTCCCACTCTGAGGGGGAACAATGTTGTCCATTTGGAGTCAGGTCTATTCATAACTGTACAACCAAAGACAGGGGGAGCGGAGACCTTACAGGATTTTTTCACTTTTTGTTTGGAATTAACAAACTGGATCAATTACTTTTGCAATCTGAAGCTTTTCTTTTAAAAAAATAGGATTAGGAATAAAATTATTAATTATTCCTGGATTAGGAATAAAAGCAACAATCACTGCCCCTCACTTCCTCACCCTCCCCAAGATCCTCTGGTTAGAAATGACATTTATCAATTTTATAAATTTTTGCTGTCTACCTAATTGAACTTGCCTAGGGAAACAAGCCTTAGTTTCCAGCCTAAATAGCATATGGAATAAAATTCCAGGATAAATATCAGGTAAAATAATTCCCTAAAACCAAAAATCAAAGCAGCACTCCATAACCTTCCTATCAGTAACACTGGAGCAATTTTCCAGTTCAGACAAGCATCTAAGGGAGGAGAAGGAAATACAAAGAGAAGGATAGGTTTAAATTAAATTTCAGACATAATTCTCGCTCCTTAACCTCAGAGATACAGAAGTAAAAGGCTACCCAGTAAGAGAAAATAGCAGAACAATTAAGTTCTTTGTTTCATTGGCCTTTTTGTTTTTCTCTTCCTGAGCAAGGCAGTTATGGTGGAGAAGTTGGAAGAAGAGGAATCAAAACCCAGCAAAGACCAAACCATTACCAAAAGGTAAGAGCAATGTTTTGTTGGGAGTTTTTCCCCCTTTTGAAGCTCTTCTAACCTGGAAAGTTGAACCACAAACACATTTTAATTAGAATAATTCAGCATCCAGTCCTGACGGTCTACCAGTTATATCTCCAAATTAGCCAGTCCTAATTATACTCAGAGAATAAAGGTAAGTGGAGTTATGGCTACTTGTACTGGTTACCACAGATTTCTATAACAGTTCCTATACAACCTTAGGTCCCATTTGTAGTAGCACGGACCACACTGAATAAAGGAACAGGAGCTCCTTCAAGAGCAGGGAAGAGCTGGACCAGCTGGGTCCCAATGCCAACTCCCCCACCCTCACAGAAGGACTCACAGGATGGGGAACACTGAGGGGAAGCAGCTCCTGTAGCTGGACCAGCAATGGACAAGGTACAAAGCAGGTGAGAAGAAGGGTTCTTGTGACGTTCCCTATCTAGCACTGTGTCCAGACACACAGCAACAGACACAGACCTCTCCCCCTGCTACCAGGATTCCTTTCATTCTACATTTTCAAATTTTTGCTAACAAGGAGCCTGAAACTTCCACCCATTTAGCAAGGAGGGCTCAGAGCCTCTCCCAGGGTCACGACTCCAAAGGCCGGGCTCCAAGACAGGCAGCAGCTATTGCAGGATTCCCAATAAAATCGGGAGAGGGAGCAGTCCTGACTGCGGTGGCTGACAAGTGTTTTAAGGCTGTATAATTATTTAGGGCAGGCAAGCCCTCAGGGAATGCCTTGAAGGAATGAAGAATCTTTTGCTCTTGCTTAGAGCTTTTTTCTAAGACAGGAATGCTGCGAAATGGGGAGTTGGGGTACGTTTTATACTTGCAATTTCACTGTCCTGTGCTGCATAGTCAAACTTCTGAGGCTCCCATTAAACATTTTAGCCACAAGACCCTCTTTGTGCAGAGTTAAATTATTTAATTGCACAGCTATCCCCAAATATCCATCAACATGGATCATTTATAAAACCTGAAAATCATTAAATGTGTTACCTCTATGACAGTCATAGCAAATGTCTACTTTCAGACCTAACAACAAATAGCAATACTTATTCAGCACTTTGCATGTAAGTATCCAAAAATAGTTTACAAACATTAACGAAATAAACCAAACAAAAGGCAGGAAATGACAGATAAGCAAAAATATTGAGAAAATTTAAGCAAGTCAGCCATGGCCTCATACAGAATTAGTGACAATGGCCAAAACATCCTCCATCTCCTGCTCTGCACCACAAGAGCAATCTAGAATCAAAACAAGATATTGATTTTGAATACATTTAATGTTTAATAACAAGAGTAACCTTAATTATTTCAAATCAGTTTTTAAAAGCAAATGTGTCTGTAATAATAATAATCATAATAGTCAGAATGAAATTTTGCTGCTGAAATGCATAAGCAAAAGAAACCTCAGGATTGTATACACAGGTATTTGTAGGAATTATGTTCCAAGGTGATCTCTGCATTTTATCAGGGATGCCTATTGGATGCAGTGTAGGAGAACACAAAGAGCAAAAATACCAGGCCCAGAAAAGTTTGCATACATGCAAACCCAAATAAACAGGATGGATTGGAAAGTCATTTTAAAGGCAGGCTCTGTGTGTTCTATTACTAATTCTTCATGTTACCTTCCTCTTTAAAAGCTAGATAAAATCCAAAAGATTTACCACAAGAGATTACGGCAGCTCTGGACTTGAACAACGCCACAGCATCCCTTTTAAAGTTAAATCATACTTGACTATTGTTATAACAGTGTCCATAAAAATACAAACAACATGAGGGTAGTTCAGCTACTGAATGCCCGCTGATAGTGCTTTTTATTGCATGGACAAGATCACAATTCATACACTAACCCCATTTTCCCAATTCCCCAAGTTTCATTCTGTCAGGATTTGGAAACGTTGTGGAATTTATACTTACAGCTGTAACAGGAGGAGGGAAACTACAAGGGCTGTCAGTACCAAATGCTTAAAGAATCTGAGCACTGTGGTGGAGCAGGACCTATCAATGGGAAACACCTGGTGGAGGAATTTTGTTCCTCTCCTGCAGGTGCAGCCAATCTGCAGGGCCAAACCCTGATTATGAAATTACTGCCCTTGGATTTTGGAGAAGTCAGGATTTGCATCAGCAGCTTGGCATATCCTGCTTTCAAACCAAAGGACACATAAGGAGAAGGATGAAGAAAAATGTCAGATGATGAGGCTGGAAAAATGTGGACAACCATCAAATTAATACTACTTTGGCTTTTAACATACAGAAAGATATACTTGGGATATAACATAGCAATCTACATATCTTTAGGGTACAGAATGTTATAGATTATGATCTATAGAGAGATTATTGTAATTTCTATAAAGCATAACTAGGAAGCAAAATAACACTGTCATAGAAGGTCTAGAAAGATTTCCTTATTTTCATATTTTCCTGATTTGGGGGATGCAGCTCCCAACATAAAAATCCAGTAAAGTTTATTTATTAATTTTGCTTTCAGCCTGTGAAGAACATAAGCATAAACAGGAGCAGTGCATTGCAGTCAGCTCTAGATACCTGAGGATTTTATGGTAGAAGAGTAGGAAGATGGGAAGGAGAGAGGGAGTTGAAGGTGTTGGAGTGGAGGGGACACCAAAATCCAAGCAGGAAGTGAGTTTATTGCCATGGGGAGGACTGCAAAGGAAACAAGACACAAATCTATAGATCACAGATCAGATAATTTTTTATGCTTATAGAACAACTTGTTTGTGTATTTGCCCAAACATTAGCCAGGAGCAGAATTGCTATGACAAAGTTATAGATAATAATAGTAAAATAGCATAAATAAGAAAAATATGGATAAAATAAGAGAAACAGCAAAATATGGTTTTTAGAACAGACAAAAAGTGCAACTTATACAAACTAAAAACACTCACAGTTGGAGAGAAACACAAGTTTTCTTTTGTCTAATATTTTCCTTTTCTCTTCTGTAAAAATGATGGTATATCAATAATATACTCTAAGAAGGAACAAAGAAAACATAAAAAATAATTTGCAAATATGCTAAGAATGTGTTCATTCTCTACTATTAAACAGTTCAAGGACAGATTCAGCTGAGCTTTAAATGCAATAAAGAAATTATTTCAAAGCAACACTACGAGCATCATACAGTAATTGAGAGTAGAAAAACAAGGGTGATAAAACTGTCCTGTGTTATTGATGTTAGAGTTCCTATATGATGCATTTCTGTGACGGGATTATCAGAGCACTGATGACAACATGTACTTACTTATCAAACCAAACAAGGTGTCTCAAAAAGGAGAAATATTAAATTATGTGCTATCAGCCAGCTATTCAGCAAAACTGTGTACCTAGTATCTGTTCCATACATCTGCATTTCTGCACATGACCCTCACTAAAGTACTCTGTCTCTCTACAGTGTTTGCATAAAGAAAATCCTTTGATCTTATGAAAGAAGTTTCAAAATGGACCCATCTTAGCAATAAATTAAATTGCATCAAAAAAAGGCAGAATAGTCTTGTGCAGGTTACCAGCCTTTCTCCTGTAATACTTATTCTCTCTTCTTGTCACAGATTTGTTTTATTTTGCTACAGCAATACATTATTACAACTTAAAATTCACATTCACCTGAAGAAAGCTGTGACATGCCTACCAAAAGAGACATACACTGCTTAACCTAAATTGACCCTTTTTTCCTTCTATTCTAATAGATCTTTTTTCTTTTTGTCACTCAAAATGAGTGTCTGATGTATGAGCATAAATTGTTAAAAGCAGTTTTAGGTAAAGGAAGAGAGAGTGAAGTGGAGTTTTCTCACAAAAGCCAACCTCAATTTATGTCAAAGAGGGTTAAAAGACCTTGGGATTAAAGCAATAAACTTGCTGCTGTCAAAGCTAAAACCCGCTAACAATTTAGTGCCAAACGCATGTTGTTCAATATCATTTCGTATTATATTATGTCACAAGTAAGTGACAGTTCCGCATCAGACTGACAGGGCTGATTTACTCTGAAGAATTCATCGACATTTTGCAGAGTCAAAGCTGACTTCATTTTGTTTGGATGCAGGGAGGGAAATCTCAGAGTTGGAATATTTGGCTGAATAACACGGTCCCCCCCAGACCCTCATGGCACAGAGCCCTCGGGCACAACCCACCCAGCCCAGGGCTCCTCACCTTCCCCTGCCCTAAACCACCTCCAGCCCTGCCTGCTGGCAACTCCACTTTTCTATCCCCTTCCTGCAATTTTAAAGTATCCAGCTGTCCTGGTCAATGTCTGGATAGTTTTTTCTTTCTGAATTCAAGTTTTCATGCTTCTCAAAAATATACCTGTTGTCAAGGGCTGAGATAAAAGACTGTGTTAAGAAAACACTACTGGCACCTGCTTATATTTTAAGTAGGCAGTAATAACCGCTTTTTTTCCAGGATGGTAACTAGATCTCAAGGTCATGTGTAACGAGACCCTTCTAAGGCCAATGGCAACAATAGCATTTCTTTATATATAGATGTCTTTTGCAAGATATTCCCAGATGGCTTTTTTAATATGGGTTCCAATTCAAATTTCTCCCAGGGCTCTGAGACAATTCTGAATAAATATATTCTTTGTTTTGTCTCACGAAAATCTAATTAATTTGACTTCTCTGTCAAGGTTTCAAAGCTTATTTATAAAGGGTACTCCTTCTCCAAATATTCTTCTACAGTCATTTGCATCCTTTTGCGATGCTCATTTCCTTCTCTTGTTGGCTACTGCTGTAAATCTGGAATTACAGCTCAGCTCCTGAAGCTGAGGGACCAAGTAGAACTGTACTGCACTCAAAGTAGTCTTCCTACATGTGGAAACAGGAATATCCCCCACTTCTTTTTGCTTCTTTTTTAATTGTTGAGCAAAATTTCAGTTACCATAGTTTGCTCTTACCTTTATTTCTGAAACAAAGCTAGCAACGTTTCGGGTCTTTAGACACACATATCACTTTTTTCTCCATCTAAATACAGGAGTGAGTACATTAGTGCCTGACCATTAACTTCTGTAAACCGCGGGGTGATTCTTCTGTGGGATTCTTTGGGCAATGTTTGCTGTTCATCCAGGAAAACATTATTACTGCATGTAAAATGGTCCCATCATCCAACACTGGTTTGTTTTTGCTGACCATCTGCTGGACAACTCCCAGGCAGCAAAGGGGTTACCTTGTCTATTATGCCAGGGAGCAGAACTTCTAGTGAATTGTTAGGTGGGTTAGCAGATGGTTAATCTTATTTGACATTTAAAGCACTTGGAGGCAAATTTAGTGTTCACCCGCCCTGGAGTGTACAACATGAATATGCTCCTACATATCTATTCCTGTTTAAACTAGTAGCTCTAATGGCTGGAGGATATGCAATGCCTGGCATGAAGAGAGATTTCAGGGAAAAAGGAAAAAAAAGAACAGGTAAACACATATTCTGGTTTTAAACCTTTACAGTTTTCTCATATTGAAACACAAATTCTATTATTTTTGGATGACCATCTCATCCTGACACAGAAATACCCTTGCTAACTTACACATTCTTCTAGTAGATCAAATTCTAATATATTTTGTAAATTAATATTTCTGTGCTCTGTTTTCCACTGCCCCATCAGTTATGGGCATGACAGACAAAGACACACGTATACATGTTTCACTGAGTGCAAAGCCAAAGGTATCCTAAGAAATCTAAAGGAGAATAAAGACATTTCTTCAGCCTTTTCCTCACAGAGTGCCCCTCAAACCCACTGTGGTGCACAATAAAGTCAAACCATCAAGGACTCAATGCATTGCAGCCAAAGAAAAGGGATGAACACAGAGCTGTGACACAGCCTGAGACTGCATTTTCTCTCTGCTGTGAGGGGCACAGGGGTGGTGAGGGCACGAGGGACACATGGTGAGGCTCCCAGTCCCTTTTGCTGAGCTCCAACTGAGCACAGTCTCCCCTTTAGCCCTCTGTACCTCTGTGATAGAGATCAAAATGAATTGTCATGTCTCTTTTAAGAGGAAAATACCACAAGCTCTCTCAATACAGGCTGTGACCTTTCAATTTATGCTATGGGTTTACTCAGTGCTTGCTCTGTGGTTCATGATTAACTTGAAAGAGTTAGATCACACTCCCTTCAGGTCATCAAGAAGGAACTCCTGTTGACTGTTAGAAATCCCTCATGCAATAAAGTGCACATAGTATGGCTGTATAAGCTATCCTTCAAAGTTACTGCAGTTCAGTAATGAGGTATCAATTCTTATCAAAAAGCTCCTAAACATTTCTACTCACTTTTTTTTTCTTTAATGTACTATTTATGAGAAGACAAAGTGAAAAACAGCCACCTGGTTATTAATAAATATATCTGCTTTCATAAACTCCTTACAAAGGGTCACACAGCCCTCATACATTAATTAAACACTCTATGTAGATCAAAAAAGATGGTTTCAAGTCAAACTATAAAGGGTAAACTGAGATAAAGAGATAGTTACACCTTCCTGCTGAGCCACAGAAAACCCGTCTCCCTCCTCCTGTAACTGTGGTTGTGCTGATGCCCCAATGTGTTCTAGTAAACAGAGTAAAGAAATTTCATAAATATTTTCTTTTCAAAGCTCACCCATAGACTTTTCCTATTTCTTTATAGAAAAATGCTACATTGGCAAATCTTAAAACTTAATCTTCACTAGTAGGTACCCTAGAAGGTGGGGTGGCTTGAGAAGCAAATGCTGGACTGAGGAGTTGCATCTCCTGCTGCCACTGGAAGAGCAGGTCAGCAACATGGGCATTCTTTTTGTTATTTATTATTATCCACACCTCTGTACTTAAAACCTGCATGTTGGGGGTGAGTGGATTCTTTCAGGTGTTGTTTTAGTTATCCACAGCTGTACATTTCCCTTCATTTAGCAATGAATATCAGGCAATAATGGGAAAATCCTTCCTGTGCCTCAACACATGATTCCCCCAAATCAATTTTACACACTCAAGTTTCCAATGCAGTAGCAGCTCAAGCTCATTTAGCAAAATCAAATAGATTTTATTATATTACTTGTATTTCTTCTTTCCATTAGGGAAGGGTGGAAATGCAGAGGTATTTAAATAGATAAACCAAACTGAAAGTTTTAAGAACAAAGACTGAGACTTTCACAAGTAAGTACATTCCTTACCAAGATGTATTTCAGGATCTTTAACTCTCAGGACCTTACAGTTTCTCACTGCCATTACAAGCCTGGCTTTCTGCTCATTTCACTGTAGTAAGACCTGGCATAATTGTTCACACTGTACTCCTTGCTCTGTTTTACTTTCAAGAGAAATCCCTTTTTATTGCCCTGCACTCAGGTCTTTGAGACCCCTTTGTCTGTGGACTGTTACCCACCGGTACCACTGAGGGGAACTCGGGTCCAATTCACCCCTTTAGGGTAAGGAAGTGAAGCTTTTGAGCCTGACTGGCCCTGCTTCTTCTGTCTTTGACTTTTCCAGAGCCTTTAAAATTCTTCCTATAACCTGGAAGTCATCTGGGAATAAAGGTGTGCCTGCTGAGGTATCTGTATGTCCAACAGTCCCAGCTGGCGTCATCTGAGTTGTCACATTCACTAAAGCAGAATGAAAACAGTGTACACCAAACACAGGTGTTGACCATGCACCACAAACCTGGAAGAAAGGAGAGATCAGTCCTTTATATCAGAAAACAAATGAATTTCAGATTTTTCTGGAATTCAGGGACAGGAAAGTTCACCTAAAATGACCTTGATGATTAAACCCCAATGTAAGCACTGCAGTGGTCAGCAAAATACTCAGATTTTTAATTTATTATTTTAAATGAAGTATCTTCATGGATAATCCTTCATTTAGAAAAAGGGACAGGTGTTATTCAGTGATATGACTCACCTGAAAAACAATACTTTCAGTGTTTCGATTTCCATGTGAAATTTCAGAGGCTGAAGAAATTACTTTATGCATTTGGAGTGTTACTCTTGTCCTCACTTTTGAGTTTTTCTTTTTATAATAACAGCCATCTACTGCTATTACTGTAGCTTCTTGTCCAGATCTCCCTTTGGAGACTTTATGACTACTTAACACCATTTTTCAATTTCTCTACTTATGCATATACATCTTCAGTTCAGATATGAGAATTTGCTAATGGACTGCAACTTTTTTCCCAAGATTCCCATGTGTAGAATTTTACATAGGCTGATCCAAAATCTAAATTCTGCTTGCCAATGCCTTGTTCTAGGAATACGCATGTGATAATGAACCCCAGAATTATGCTACCATTTTGAAGTACAAATTTAATTTGAGTACAAAGGAGAGCAAAAGGTGTCAGATGGTATATTTACAATAACATTAAGGTGTACACGTTGTCAAACGGACAAAAAAAACCCTGGAGTGCATGAAAATGTGGCCCCCTCCTGCATTGTATACATTTTTAGCTGCAGATTGAAGAATAAACGGCACTGGTTAGAAAATGGAAAACATGTAGGCAGGCACAGCCATCTCCTGTTCCTGAGGTCACACCACTTTGCATTTTACCTACAACAAAGCAGATAATGCATCCATTTGGCTTTTTTCATTCATTGAAATAACTCTGTGACACTCTCTAGTGGAAGGCAGACATACACCACCTCAGCCACGCTCTCTGCACGGAACAGTCACGGGGAAGCGACCACGAGAAGGGAAACTGGCTGAAACGGAGCTTGGGCACTGTTGCATGTGTTTTGCTGCACTCTTATTTTTTAACACCACAACCAAAACACTTACAGACAGGTCCCTTCTGTTTGAAGCCCAGAGGATAACGTGGTACTGAAGCATAAATAAAGAGTGCCACTAGCAAGGAGTAACTGGCAGCAGACAAAGCCCAAGCCAGCAAACTGTCACGATTGCTCTAGAGGGTTTATAAGCTTTATCAAATCTGTGCTAGCTAATTCACTTGCAGAAGTGTACTGATAACACTGTTTTTTTCTCTTGCTTTTATTATGAAAAAAAAAGATAGACAGGTCCTAAGGACAGATCCTTTTCACAGCTCTGCTCCCTTCTGCCAGCACATACCCTTCTACTCACAGATTACCAGGTTTAACTAGGGATGTCTTTGAGCCAGAAGTATTTATTGCAATAAAACTCAATATATTTCCAAAAAAGAAAAGCTTCCCCCTCCTTCCCAACACTTACATTGTGGTTGGAAGCAACATTTAAAAAAAAAAAAATACAGATCCAATCTGGTGTTCCTTGTCTCACTGAATTTGCAAGTAGCTGGTTTTTGCTGCTCCAAATAAACATACTGAAGCTATCATTTCTGTGTGTGGACAAAAGAATTTATATATATATATATATATATATACACACACACAGAGATATATAAATATACACACACATCTATATCTGGGTGGAGCACTTGGCTGCTTTCCCTGCTTCCCCCCTGCCAAGCTTAGATGCAGTTTTTTGCATATTGTTAAACCAATGCTAGTTTATCAACAGCTATTGTTAAACAACAACTGCTATTAATCTAAATGACATAAATTAATACCACCTGCTGTAAATGCAGAGGAAGTTTGGCTTATACTTTTAACTGCAGCTTTTAAAGTATCCAGGACAGTATGCAGGTAGATCCATGGATCTCTATAATTTTCTCACTCCATCCATGAGACTGCTCAAAATGTTGCCTTTGGGGTGGAAAGGTTTGCAGAAGGGATGCCCAGTTTGAGCTGGTTGCCTTGCTCTGTCATTCTCCTCCATGTCTGGTTCATAATTTCTGAAGGCTTCCTCAAAGCCTTCTGGTGATCCTCCCAAGGAGCTCCATGCACAGCAGCCTGTGGGAAGCTGACAAAACACTGGAAAATTCTGCCAAATAATAAACAAACCAACCCCACGGTTTTTTTCCAAAAGTGTTGCCATGAATAACTGAGAAGGCACACTTGCTAATTTACTGCATGTTTATCTTTATGGAGTATTTTTAAAATAAAATATTTCACCCCCTCCTGCCTCTTCTTAATTTGTCCTGTCATTCAATTTCTGTAACTAATTTGAGGAAATTTCTCTAATGTTTCACCACACTGCCAAAGCATGGTTTTTGCCTGAATGTAATGCAGAACTATTTTAATTACAGGGAACATCAAAAATTACTCCATAACATGGGATTATTCCTTGTGCTAATTTATACAAGTCCAAAGTGCAGATGTGACTGAATTCAGATTCCTGTTTCACACAAACACAAAGGGAAAAATTCTGCCTGGACTCTGTTCAACACAGACATTCATTGAGTATCTCCATGTTAAGTTTTAAACGAAATGTGGGTCAATATTTTTTTCTGAGGAAAGTTCACTAAACAACAGTTTTGAGGTCAATTATCATGAAACATGAACAGAACCTTCACAGAGCTCAGCCTTGTGCACCTGGCTGGGTCAGTTGGTTTCTAGACAGAAGTGAGTGGAGAGAAAGATCCTCTTGCAGGTGCTACAGAACAGGATCTGAATGCAGGTTCTCCCAGATATTTTCTGCAGGAGCTCCTTTCTCTCTTGACCACAGGTGGTGCTGGGGGAGACCAAGAGCCTCTTCAGATATGAGACCAGGGATCTTCCTTTTTTTTCATAAGAAAAAAAGATAAAAAGCTTTTCAGGGTAGAAGTGTTACCAGTTTACAAACTGGAAGAACAAGGATCATCAGGAAGCTCCTGTCAGTGATTTAAATCCTGTTATACTGTACCTGAGGGAAAAAAAAAGGACACCAGGATCTGTCTTCTTCCTTGGAAGACACAAAATGAGTGCAGTGATGTGGAGGCAAAGATGCTGTCACAGGGTCATCACATCACTAAGCAGAACTAAGCTTTGTCACTTTAAAAATTCAAACCTTAAGACATTTCCAGTTACTTATTTCAGGTGCACATGTAAGGAGCAATTAGGGCATTACCTTCACTTTGAGTTTTCTTCTCAGTCTCTCTAAAACATTTAATATTTTCAGAAGATATGGAGGCTTTCCAGAGATAATATGCTTGCTGTAGCCGACCATGACTACCATGGAAATTCCAGAAAATAAGACCTAATTTATAGTTCAAAGGATGAAATTCTGAATAATCTGTTTTTCTAACAGGAAACAAATGAAAATAGAGTTCAAAAATTCTGATATTATGCATGATCAAACACACAAACTGTATTCACTTCCACCTAACCCCCTAACTATTTTATCTGTAAGAAAAATAATTTTCACTGCTGTAAAATCATCAGGATTTAAGTGCTCTAAACAGTACAATAAAACTTATACAGTACTTTTCACACTATAATGTCTCATGACTTTTACGCACAATGAAATATTAAATCACAAAACATTAATGAAAAACTACTAGAAGAGAAAGTTTAGCATTTTCACTGCTGAAATTTAGAATTTCTAATAACTGAAGATGACAAGATGCACAATTGTAAAGAGGAATAATAGAAGACTAAAATTAGAGGCCTTAAAACTGCACTGTAGTCACTTATTCTAACACATACACTGTGATCTTAGGCAACTGCTCAACAAACCTTGACAAAGGAACAACTTGGTTACTCTGACATAGTGAGAGAGGGAAATATCCAAAAAGTAGTTACACTTCTGAAAACTTGGTTCAGTCCCTCTTTGGTCCAGAATGGCATTACCTGAAGCAAGATAAGAAGTTAAAAAAAGGTCACCTGTTGTTTTAAATCCCAATATTAATTTTAAAATATAGGAAACAATCAGAAATAGGAGTTTTGAAACCTAATATTACTCTACTGGAGCGGGCATTTTTCATGAGACTTAGCAAAAATTATGCCTGCAATTTACCTCTCATTCTGAATTTTCACACTTTGATGAACATCAAGATAATTGTGAAAAAGGAAAAAATGTAGAACTAAATAACTGTTCAGATATCCACGCATTTTGGTCCCACCTCAAAGAAGAAATTCTTACTCTCATGTTTACAGCTCAGTGCACAAGACCATAAATACCTGCAGTAACCAAAGATGTTTGATTACAAAAAAAACCAATTCTCACATGAATGTGGTTCATACTAAGAGACCTGTAAAAGTTCTAAATCTGACTATAGAAGAGCTTACAGATATAAATTATGATGGCATATTTAATATAAATCTAAGTAATTTCACTACTTTTAGAAAAGAAATTAAAATTAAGGCAAAAGTTTTAAGCAGTTCAGGTGATGTCCAAACAGAGAAAGAAGGGGGTGGCAGCAGGAGAGCATGTGTGCACGTGCCTTCATGTGTAAAAGATCCAAGAGAGTTCAAGTAAAATTCAGCCAGGCTACGCAGAGGGAGTGTCACCTGAGATTTCTGCTTTTAGTCGTCAAAGTGCAGTGGTGAGTCTGAACTCCTAAGTGAAACCTGTCAGGCACAGCATTTGTATTAAGACAAATCTTGAAGGGGAAGCATAATTTACTTCTTGGATAATTTGGGAGATAATTCTTTCATAGACATCCACCCAAAATAGATAACTATGAGAGGAAAAAGAATTCCCCACCATTCTCTCACAAACAATAACTCTGTACACAGGGAAATACACCCACACATGGCACACAAAAAAACCCACTAGACCTCCTTCTCACATGCATTTCTACTCTTTTCAAAGCTACACTGTTCAAATCAAGAGTATTTCCTATAAATCCATGTTTAATAAAGAGCATTTAATGTGAATCTTTCTCCGTTAAGAACCAAACATACCCAACTTTACGGGCCATCTGGGAATGCTTCCCAAATCCAAATTTAGGGTCCAGTAACAAGTCCTACATATAGCATTTTTGTGTGAACACTTACCCTTCCTGTGTTGAATTTTCCTGAACTGGAGCCACTATCTCTCTGCACATGAAGGAAACTCTGTGGGGGATCAGAAACCTGGCACAGCCAAACGCCAGAGCTGGATGGACCCAACCACTCTGCTCCACACCCTTTCTCTGTGGAGACTCCATCCAGTCTCGTGGATGCTCATCTGCTCTAAACCTATGGGGGGACAGGAGGAAAAGTGTGTTAAGAGCTTTCTTGAAAAAACATCAAAGCTGAAAACCTTATGGTTTGAGGATTTGTTGAAAAACAAAACCTGGCCCCTCAAGTAAGGGCTCTTAAAAAGATAAAAAGCAATCAATGTAGCATTTACTTCCCATCCCACTACTGTACCAACTGTCAAACACTCTTGGAAATAAAAGTAGGAAATACTTCATTTTCTGTTTGCTCAGGAAAAAAGCATCTTTCCATCAACTTTAAAAATTTTGACAAAAATTACTAGGAATAATGCAGGAGTAATTTTATTACAGGGGAAGTTATACAGAACCTTTTTAGGGAGCACCAAACTAAAGTCTTGAAAAACTGAGACCTAACCAATTTTTTTCAACTTCCTGAAGAAGAAAGTTGTTCGGAATTGTGAACATATGAAGTTATTTCTCTCTTCAGTGCAAGCCCCAAGTGTGTTTAATAGTTTTGCTAAATATGATTGAAAGAAAACCATGCCTGAGGGAAACGATCCTTTGCTGGATATGTATAAGGGTTGAAGCAGCTTGGTCAATGAGTGACCATAGCATATGAATCTAAAACTAATCTCAGAGAGCCTGAGGGCACCCAAAGCTAACCTAGTCAAGTAGTTATTTTTTCATTTGCTCTGAGCTAAATACACTGTCTACAAAAGACTCCCTGTACACCTCACAGCAAGTGTTTTGTTTTCCTCACATTAAAAGAGAAAACTTTTAAACAAGATATTGTATTGTGTGCATAACAGCAAATTGAAAATAATTACATAATAGAAAAAGCAGTCTCTTAGTTGTCACTAAAGTGACATAGTTCTAAAAATTGCTGAGAAAAAAATTTGCCACGAGACAACTTCAGAGCTTAGATCTATCCCATGTCATCTCAGATCCACCCTCAGAACATCTGGGGGGAGTGACCTGTCAGCTTGTGGCTTGTGATTCCCCACATGGAATCCATGGTCCACCACACCCTGGCTGCTGACCTTGGTCCTCCTGTCTCAAACAAGAGAGATGGGTGAGAGAGTGCTGCCCTCTTGTCTCACCAGTGCAGGCACCCTCTCTTTGAAACTGCATAATGCCTCTTCAAAATATCAACCAATCTTTACGAAACTGAAGAGAACTTTTGTAAAAATAATCCATATTACCTAAAGCATTAGGAAATGTACAGAACTGATTTTTTTGAGTAAAATACGATAATGAACAAATCCGATTACACTTCACAATAAAGCTGCCTGAGACAGAACAACTGCTCTGTAAACAAGGGCAAGGGATGGGGTGAAAAAAATCACTGAAAAATATTAAGTCCCCTGAGCACCACAGCATGTGCAATTTTCATTGTGCTTCGAGACGTACTTGTGTGGCCTTGTTCCTTCTATTGATCACGTAGGTCTTTCCTAATAGAGTTACAAGGCATTTTCAGTTGCAGACTTAGAAACCTGTGGGAAATGGGATCCAATCATCTGGCTGCTACGTTCCTGTAAGGCCAGCTCTGTCTTGCTGCTACTGCTCTGTTGGGCTTTAAGCACAATACCAGCACATCTAGGGCTGTGAAGCAGAGAGCAGGGATTGTGTCATCACAGGTTATGAATTTCTGCGAAGCAAGAACCAAGTCTGTGTGGTCATTTACAAAGTCCACTTAATTGTTAATTTTCTTTTTTTTTTCTTTTTTTCGTTATGAAACTGCATGTCTGATTTCCAAGAGGGATGTAAATGCAGGAAGTAAGTGGGAATCATTAAGAGGTATTTTATGTCCTTTCTGCATCCCAATACGTATTGTAATGAATGAACAAACAGACATTTTTAATGTTATGCTAAGGCAGAAGGTACTGGAAATAATCAAATCTCAGTGAAAATAAATGTTACTTTACACAAGAAACTCAAGGCACAGGGAATCTCAGTAAAACAATCTGTACTTTGGGTTCTTGCATCAAAATAAAGACAAGACATTTGTGTTTCGCTTATCAGAGATGCAATCAAAGATAATCAGAAAACAAGGAGAAACTTGTGCATTTGAAAATTTTGTACTGAAAAAATTACACAAATAAGTTACCTACTACATTCTATGACTTAGAAACTGAAGCCTGTAATAAGATAAAATACTCTTTTCTCATGTAATATTAGTAATGGCAATTTAAGATGCTGATCTATTAAAAAAATAAAAAGTCTGGGTAAAATTCAAGGCAAAATCTATCCAGCCAAACTGTGGAAAAATTTCAGCTTATGTTGACATGACAAAGTTTTTGGAAACAACAACTTTCAGAATCAAGCCCATGGCTGCTCTCCCCAAGACTTTCACAAGAAAGACTCCTGGAGGCCCAAGGGAGTCAGCTCAGGACTTCCACAAGAGAGATGTGAGTCAGTCACAAATGTGGGAGAGGGCAAAGGGACTCCGTTGCATGCACAGTTATATTTATAGACTACCTGACATTAAAAATACCCCAACAACAACAAACCCAAAAGGTTTCATGGCAGAGTTTCTCTTCTCAAGAACAACACGTCAGTGGCCACAAGGACAAATTACAGGCTCACCAATGAAGAGCAATAAAGATAATCTCTCTGTTCTGTTCCCACCTGCAATGTGCATCTTTCACCACATCAGCATGACAGCTCTGAGATTAGTGGTACCCTGAAAAGCTAAAACACTTCCATGTTTGATTTCCTGAAAAGCTGAAACACTTCCACGTTTGAGTTCATAGTCAAAATTTCTTTACCATCACAGTGTAGACATAAATATTTTATCATGGTCTGGAGGCCCTTCCCAGGAAACAACACAATGTAGGCAAATTTATATGCCTAGAAGCTGGAAAGTGCTCTTGATTGCACCACTTTTACTAAATTATTACACTGGCTTTGGTGAAGTTCACCAAGATGAGAAGAAACGGGGTTCTGTGCTATGCATTCCCCTCTGCAAGGCCTTATCTAAAGAGACTGTACAAGCAAGAGAGTGTGGGGGGAAAAAAGCATCACTCCAAACTGAATAAGGATGAAACAGCACAAAAGTACGTGCAAACATTTAACAGCCCAAAGAGGATGATATGGTCCATGAAGACTTACCCTCATAACCTCAGGAAATACAAATCAATCTGTGTTTCATCATCTGAAACTTGAACTTCTAGCTAGTAGCTCTGTGCTCTTCCCCTGCCTTCTTCAAAAACTCCTCCTTGAGCTGATTTACACTATTTGCTTCTACTGCTGACTTCGGCAGTTTGTTCCAGACTGTATTTCAACTACCCTTTGTGTAAAACTGTTCTGTCTGAATATATCGGAGTCCCTAAATTCTGGTACACATATTGGAGTGGTTACAGGAGTAATTTTAGTGTGTCTGGCAGCTAGCCTAACTCGTGCTCTGATCTCTCCTCCCTTCCCTCAACTGAACAGTTAATACTTTGCCATCAAAGTCAGGGCTACTACAAAGGGAATCTGCTCCAGCCAAATGCCCAGAGGGACAGCGCCTGAACTTGTCGCACACTGGCAGGACACTGTGGCCAGAGCAGCCTTCCTAACCTTTAGAAGGGGACCAAAGAGTAAGCAAATAGAGAGGAGCAGGACTCTATGTCATACTCTGTTAAAGAATTTGATCCTATTCACAGACCCTTTTTCTGCTTTCCATAAACATTTCCACAGGTTAAAGGCAAAACAAAACAAAATATTGATACAAACAAACTAAAATAAAGTTGAATATAGGTATTTGTGAAAACTGAGCTTTATTCTTTATTTTTACTACATTTTGAATGAAAGAGGTATAAAATTTATCGGGATCTCAACTGCAGCTGTACGTTGGCAATTATGTGGCTGGAAAGAAGACTGAATAGCAGCCTCCAGATCCTGAATAAATTGTCAGTTGATATTAAACAGGAAGTACAGGATTCTTAGTTTTGACTTCTGAGGATCTGCATTTTCTAAAAGATGATTACTTGCAAGAGTATTTTTAAATCCTCTTTTGTGCATGAACTAAGGTTAGGAAAGAGGCAGATAATCTATCAAGTGTGCCATAACTTTTAAATGAAGGTGACATATTTTTCCCAGTCTGAACAACTTTCATCAGGAATATTTTTGGAAATTTAAAAAATCTTTTTGATGTCAAAAAACTGTTCTCACATTCTTTTGAAGCAGACAAAAGGTCAATGTTAATTGCAATATGTTGTAAATCATATAGATTACTTTCAAGAAAATATTTAAGGGAGATATCTTATATGTGACATTCATTCTTCAGCCATCCAGACGTGGATGATGTTTAATTTATAAAGATTTAAAAGGTTGGAAGTCTCTTGCAAAATACAGAATTTAATGACATTCTTCTGTTTTGTTACCAATTCACAGATATCATCTCCTCTTATTTATGGAGAGAACTGTATTAATCATCACATGCAGAGTTGCAAATTCAGCAGAAACATAAATTATCAGTTCTAAACCTCAAATTCTTTCAAAGGATCCGTAAAAATAAAAGTTTTGAATAGCCTGGATAGAACAAATGGACAAGAAAAGATAATGCATCTTTTGAAACACAAACCTGTAGAGATGTTATGCTCAATTACTCTGACAAAAGATTTGGAAACCAACAATATCCCCTGTGGAATACCACTGCTAAACTGGAATGCTAAATCAAAAGCTCAAAGTTAAGCAAGAACAATATAGCATAAGCCACATTAAATGTGTGTCATCCCTAAAGCTAGAACACACTTGGATATTTATTAGATAACTATTTCTACCTTTGGGGGATGGGGTAAGGCAGGGGGGAAGAGTTCAGATGAATAAAATATCAGTAAAAGTACCACTCTGGATTTCACATGGAGGAATGGTGGGGCTGGGCAGGCTGCCTCCCCCACTGCAAGTCCTCTGATGATCAGTCAGAGAGTTCAAAGCTTGTTTTAGCTTCTAAACAAAGGCTCAGAACACAGTCCTTGCTTATCTTCAGAGACAACAAAAAGCCCTACTAGAACGTGAGGAAGGGAGCAGCTGCTTGGAAGGGTTTTGAAGGAAGGAGCAGTGACAGCTGTGGTGGCCAACAATCAGCCACTGGGTGCAGCTGAGGACTTGCAGCAAGAAAAAGGCATTGCAGGAACCCCAGTACTGCCACGTTGCAGTGGTGTATGGAAAACACTCTTGGTTTATTTCAGCCAAGCCACACAAGGAACGGGATTTGCATGCAAGCAAAAGCTTCCATCTGCTAGGAGAAACGGGGACACATCCAGGCACCTACTGCGGGATCAGGGCAGGGGCACAGGGGGGAGAGGGGCTCTGCAGGCAGCTGGTGCTATCAGTACTGCTCATCAACCCTGCATCGCTGTGGATGTTTGGGAAGCTGCTGCATTTGGGACACAGCTATCCCGACACTGGTGTTGAGTAACAAGGAATGGAATGCAGGCTCTTTCTGAGGGACAGGAATGACATTGCCAAAAACGCACTAAGAATACAAGTCCAATTTAGGCCAGTCAGTTCTTATTATCTTCACTGGGATGGCAAGTCCATAATTTTGGCTGCACAGAAAAAAGAGATCATCTTTCTGGACTACAGGCCTGACATGCAGAGCTGCTGCACACGCAGCTGGAGGAGGCAGGGGTCTGGAAGGGCCTTGGAACACAGCAGGTGGGAATCTTGAGTTCTAGTACTAGGACATAAGTGATGGGATTACAGATGAGTAAAAAACCCAGTAAAATTTAGGTGAATTATGGTATAATTTAGTCTACCTGTTCTGGATGTTCCTCCTGAATATCCAAGCTCTGTGTCCTAGATAACAGAGGTGCTGCAGGATCAGCTTTGCTACACTCCTTGTTCTCCAGACAGATATGCCAGTCAGCAGGGAATCATTATTCACATGGAAAAGGATGAATTTGTTGATTGATGTTAAAAGCTGATAGGGAAGTTGAAAGGACAACAAACAAGAAGAAATACAGAGCACACAACTGTGGTTTTAAAGTTAATGGGTTTTTCCCATCAGGTAATGCTGCATATGAAATAATAATGGTGCTAACTAAAACATTAGTTACTACTTGATGATGACACTTTACATCTTTCTGTAAACCTCTTATTGACACTAGCAGAATCTCCTGTGAATAAGGGAGAATAATGTCCTACATCAATATCTGGCATATGTAATGTGTTTATATAATCCAGTCCTCTTCGCGGAATTAATTTAATCTGTCTGGTTTGGAGCATGTACTGCTGGTTACCCGTGCTCCCTGTGTGCTTTTATTTCTTGGAGATGCAGCTTGTTCTGTTTTTCTGGCATCTTGGCTGTCTATTGAATGGGGGTAAGAGCACAGACTTAGTGGCAATCTACTGACAATCACTGTTGCCAAACCAGAGCTGTGTTTGTGTGGGATGCAAACAACAGCCACTCATCCTTCAATTTCTGAACACCAAATTGACAGGTAGCTCTTAGAGAAGTTTCACTTCTAAATTATTAAGTAAAGGAGAAAGAAAGAGGAGGAAAAAAAGGGCTAAGAAATTAGAGATGCATACTGAATTACTCCAGTGAACAATATTGATTGACAAATCCAGTCTTAAAATCAGAATTAAAATTAACTGCACTTACCGCATCAGTCAGTCACATTGCAGAGTTTGAAAGTCTGGCATGAAAGATGAACAAATGCTGTGAAAGATAAAACCAAAATGCAATTATGATATCAAAAATATTTGCCAGTTATATTTTATACAGGAGTAACAAACACATCCTCACAAGTTTGAAAACTTTGCATTACTCGGGGGGAGTGAGTAATTGTTAATCTTGAAACTTTTTCAAAAAGTTCTAATGCAAGGGGTTTTAGCTATCAATCAAAATCAAATTAAAAGGGTTTATGGCAAGTGAATCAAAGCAATACAATTTTATTTTTCTGATGAGATTTATTTACATAGTGAGACTAAAAATGTCTCAGATTTATGCACCCTCTCTAGGAACATGAATTTCCCGGATTTGAAACCTTTAATGCAATAACCTTTACCCTGCTTTGAGATAAGCCTGTGTCAGCATTTATAAAGTAATGTCTTTCTAGCTGTTTGGTCCAATATAATAAACCAGTTCCTCCTCCTGTGTTAAATAATAACTTTTATTCCTTTAAGGCCCCTTTCTTTTAATCCAGCATTTCCGTTCCATTTTCCTCCTCTACCTCCAGATCTAGAGAAATTCCAGGAAACTTTCCCAAGAGATTCCTCTAAGATAAACAAGAATATATCTCTAGAAACACTTTGAGGACTAAAAGGCTTGTCTGTAGTAAAATCAGTGGTAGAACTGCCTCGGATTACACTGGAGGCTCTAAAGATCTGCAGCTTTACTTTCACTGCTGCTGCACCATCGGGTGTACTCTTCCAAGGAAGAGTGTTGTATCAAAGGACAAATTTGTGCTGCCCATACACACATGGAGTAAAAAATGCACAAAGAACATTTTCTTTGCTGGCTTCTGTCATTAAGACCATCTTCCTGGATTTAATTACTGAGCACACCAAAATATCAATCCTAAACAGACATCTCATTTACTGCCTACCTTTCAATTGACTTCATTTTTTTCATACTTTGACCCAAAAACATTGTCAGTTTTCCCTTAAAAGTAGCCATGGAAGTTTTATTTCTTACCAGCCTTCAAAGACTCATATTTGTTGTTCCTTCTTTTTCTGTCTATAAAGTACATTACCAATAAGATACAAAGAGACTAAATACAGCTAGGTTAGAGTACTACAGAAAGGGCTTGTGATATTTTTCACAAATTTTTAAAACTGTGCAGTTGCCCAGGACTGGGAAGATGCTGAGCTGTGCTCAGTGTTCTTCTACAGATAAAATAGATGTCCAAGACACAGAAAAAGCGTGTTATTCCTCATGGTGCATCTTAAGCACTGTGGCAGTTTCCCTGTGAAAACCTGAGAGGAGGAATCATTATCAGGGCAGCAGAGGGACATGCTCAGTTGGTTAACAAACAAGGCACACTTTCTTCATTAGGCCATGCCACACATGGATACCTGCTTCCTGCATCTCCATAATCACAGTGACAAGGAGCAGGACTTCTTCTGCTTGCTATGAGGCTTTCTGGATCACTGGAGATGATTTTCAGAGCCTTGCTGCACAGATTCTGCCAATTTGTGTTCAGGCTCCTCTATAGGATGGAATAAGCAGCCGAACAAGCACCTGGCATAGAAGATGAATCCAAGTGCCCAGGCTGCACAGCACCCACGGCAAAGTACAAACAACCAATACCCTAACCCCCCATAATTTACCATAGTGCCAAAGCAAATCAAGTGACGAATACTGCTGACCTAATGGTGGCCAGGGGAGAGCTGAACTTGTTAAAAACTTGCCATAGGTTTATTCTTTGATCCTTTGTTTAATCTTCTTGCTCATCCTATTTTGTTCCCTCTCACACAAACCAACATACAAAAAAAAAAAAAAAAAAAAGCTGCGTAAGACAGGTGCCCAATTACAGCCTCAGGCACCATGCAGCTGTCCAGGTAGGATATGGCATTTGGGCCATGTCTCATTCCCACTGACCCTTTTCATCCAGGGCACTCAGAATATCCGGGACAACCAGCAGCAGCCCTTGCTCTCAGGTGCTGTTTTCCTCTGCACTTCCCATGTCACGAGCCCTGGGCTCGTGCAGAACTGATGGGCTGTGCACAAATGTCACACATGCCACATATGCCGTGCAAATCTGCTGCTCTTGGGTGGGGACGGCACAGTTCCACCAGCTCAGGACTCTGAATCCAAGGATGAACAAAAGACTGGTGTTTCCCGTATATCCTGGATTTTGAAAGTGCTGGTGAGCTGTCCTTGGCACACCTCACTTTACAGGCATGTCAGGGGGGGCTGTGTATGAAACAAATGATTTGATGAAGGCACAAGCTCTTCTGCGACAGGTGAGGGGAGACAGGGTGTGGCAATACCTTGAGATCAAAAGAAGGTAAATAGCCTAGTTAGCAATAAAGGTTGACCACTACAGTCCAAATAATTCAATTTAAAGTACTGCAAATCTACTCCTGCAGCATATAATATCATCATGAGCATGTCTATTCTAACCCACTGATGACCTCAGGGAGTTTTAAAGAATATTGCTTCTATTTTCTGTCCTTTCATCCCTAATGTATACAGGCAGACTTAGCTCTGTCTGCAACAAGAGAAACCATTATGTCTTAAGAAATAAACTGACCACTCCCATTATCTGAATGCCAAATTTCATATACTCAAGTCAACAATATCCCACACCAGCCTTTCAGCTCAGTGAAATGATGTGGGCTGAGATCTCTAAAATCACCAGGATAGAAGCAACATTTTAGTCAACTGCAACATGAAACCATAGCAAGAAAAACACTGCTGGCATGCTAAAATATGAAACACTGCCATTATATTTAAGATGTTTCCAAGAGAGAATATTACATTTATTCTTGGGAATAAATTCACAGATTTACTATACATCAGACATTAGGGTTTATTTTTCTGTATAAAATAAATATAGCAAGAGTGTAAGATTATGACTTCACTATTATTTTGTAAAACCATTTAATTGAAACAGAGATGCCTATTCACCTGATGTCATAAAACCAAAAACAGAACCATCAAATTATTGTACATCACAAGCACATTGTACACGAAGAAAACATAGGTAGACTTTCTTGTGAAACTGCTGGGTTTTATCACTGTTTAATGATTTGTTGCACTATTTATAGGATAAACAATAAATCTAACATGATTCATCATATTAGCCAATAAATCATGAGACAAGTCATTAGGCAGAGTGATAAAATCAAGTGTTTTAGAAATAAGTTAATCTATGATGCCAATGCCTAATCTAAATAGTTGCTTTAAAACCCTATTTACTAATCATTTTTACCTAAAGAAAGACTAATGATTATGTAGATTAAATGTGTACTTATTCCTATAATCACATGTTCTGTGCTGGTCTGTTTAAAAAGAAAAAAAAGATCAAAAACATCCACTGGAAAAAAAAGTAACATCATTTTGATTGTGTTTGTATATTTATGAAGGGATTTCTGCACCACGTTTGAGTCTTCCTTCAATTTTGGAGAAGAAATGGTTAATTAAAGCATGCTGCAAGGTTGCTGGACATATATTATCTTCAGCTATGAATTCCATAATATCCTAATTAACAATTTCATTAAGATGTGAAGGCTGGTTCTAATGCGTCTTCATTCTTCAGCCTGAATATAACCCTGTAGACTTTCTCTTTTGTGACAACTGTGTTTATAGCTTCTCTACCCATAGAGCTTCATGGCACTTCGAATTATGCTCAAGAGTATATGGGCATCACGTCACATTTGTGTGCCTGATATCATACATGACTCGCTGCACTCCAGCCAGGGTCCTTAATGTACATTCTACAGATGGACTACCCTCTGAATGCTTAGCCAGATATTAAGTTAAATCTTTTTGGAGTCAAGCTTGTTTCACATCAGTTATACAAACATATTGGTTCCTTTAAAAGGACAAATGCACTGAGAATAAGACAGGGAATCTAGGTTGGAAATCTAGGAAAATCATTTTAAATTTCAATTTAACCTTTACATTTGAAAATCTCTTCTGTGGGAATTATTGTTATCTGTGGAGGGTTTGTTTTCATTTACTTAATCCCGAAGAGAAGTAGCTGAGCAATATTTATCAAGAGTAGGTAAGCAGTATAGTTGGCTTAACATGAAAGAAACAAACAGCAACGCAACCTCCTTCCCTCTCACTTTCTATTTTGTATTAAAATGCAACAAACCTGAAAAGATAGTGGCAAACCAACACAATATGTTCTAGTTCAGGATTTTTCCTCAAAAAGAAAAAAAAAAATGTTAACATTTGCTTGCCACTGCTGCCTATCTATTTATCATATTGGGACTATGTCATACCTCTACTGTACCTTCTCAATAAGGCTAATCTTGAGAGCAAGGTATTTTCCTCTAACTGAAAGAATATGTTTGAGTAAAAAAAATAAAGCATCTGTAATTAGGGCTGTGACCAACACTTTACTTGTCACCCAGAGTCGGGTGAACAAACCCCTCCAGCTCACCAAGTGCACTCGGTAAAGGAAGGGAAGAGGAGCAGCAAGCCTGGCCCTGGGAGGGGGGCTGTGTCACAGAGGCTGAAGGGAGCAGAGGGGATATTGTTGGGCTTGTTGTTGCTTTCTTGCTTTCTTTTTATCTCAATCCATACAGCATGTTTTGTAAAATGTGTCTGAGACACAACTGGAGAAGTGAGAGCAATTTGATGCTTTGTGCAGTATAGGCAGGGATGGTTTGTTTCTATCTTTGGTTTACAATGTGCAGACACCACATACATATAAAAATGTAATAACCAGGAGCACGCCAGAGTCATATGCCAGCAGTCCCTTGTTATTCTTTTAGAACCTGCTTATCTTTTGCTTCACTTTTTCCTGGTGACACTTAAGGTCAGATTTTTAAAGGCACTTAGATGCCTCATTTTATTGAAATCAGTGGGAGCTAGGTGCTTAAACACCTTTGAAGAACTAGCCCTTTAATGTTTATTAACAATGCCTCAGATGAGGGTACATCCCAGAAAACATAATAATTGCCTTCCTTTATTAACTGTGGTGTGTCAAGATAAGATAGAATCAAGTCCTCAGACTCATCTCCTCTCAATGATTTCCTAAATGAGATCAGTTCCCACTTACATCCTGAATGACCAAGGGTGACTAAATCAGAGCAATGAAGTATGTTTATGTCCTTGAAACTCAAATAATCTTGCAGGCACTTCTCCCAGTGTTGCTGATTCACATATTATCAAGTCTTAAAAAGTTTTTTGTTTTTCTCCAACACTCAGCTGTGACCACTTTAACTTCAGGAGAATATCTCCCTTTTCTCTTTAGGTAAAAATGAAACTTTTATTTTCCCTTGGGAGCTTAGACCCTCACATGTGAACTATTGAACTAGAAATAAACCAGACTTATTTCTTTGTATTTTCCTCCTCATAATTTTAGTCTGGTGGATTCACATATACTTTGTTCATCAATGCGTAGCACAAAACAGAGATCTCCAAGTCAGCCATAAGGATACATCTCACATCTCTGGATAAGAAAAATAAAAAGTAAGGAACAAAACACTTCTAAAAGAGGCTTTTGGATGACTTTTGGTAAGGGGAAAGTAGGGAAGAGAAAAGGAAGGACTGTTTTCCTGACAGACCTTCAGTGTCAATGGACAATCTTTTCAACAACTCGAATGAGCTTTGGCTAAAGCCCTGAGCTGAACCTCCTAAAGCTCGAGCTAAGACATTTCAGCATTTCCACTTGTTACACTAAAGGCAGATTTCCATCGGCACTCATTTCTACCTTCTGCTTAACTGTGGGCACCCCTGGAGACTGTATTCCTGATGGGAACCTTCCTCCCTTTTTGTGTCCTACAAGCACAGCAGTCACATTTCACCCCTAGAAATCTCTCCTGAGGGTTACGTACCTCATGTACCAACTAAGAGGTGCTCAAGCTTTCACACGAAAGCCATACCTGTGCCTCTAAAGTCATTCAAATCTATTTTTGCTTCTGTGATTCTCTTTGTCACTGCTGTCTCTCTACCCTACTCATCCTATTTAATCCCCTCCATAGCGAGAGACCAGCAGACCAGCACTCTGAACAGTGAGCAGGGTATGTTAGTGCACCGTGAGATGTATTCAAAGCATCTGCCAGAATGGTGAAAGGTTTGAGTTCAGCCTTAACTAACTACAAGAGACCCTCCCAGCTTCTCATGCTATTTCCCTCTAATCACCAAAACAACAACAAACCAAAACAACCGACCAACAAATGCATTTTGGGATTTTTTACCTAATTTGATTTTCTCTTCGTCAATCATCAGGTCATTTCTTGGAAGTCTCATTCTGCACCTGAGACACCTGAAGCATTATTTTTTAATTGGTCCAGAACTGGGAGGGAGAAGACTGGATTCGTGTTGTGTTTCTGCAGAAGCAGGTAATTCCTGGCCACACCACCTCTCCAGGTAACTGCTTCTAATGCCTGCTAAATCAATTTTAACACTCTGCTGTTTAATAACAGCATAAAGTACAGCCCTTGCATGGATTTAATTAGAGCCATGCAATTGACAAAGAGTGCACAGAACAGTGCTGCATTGAAAGAAACCCACTCGTTAGCTCAATAAATTCAAGACTGACTGGAAGGGCGCTTCTTAAAAACTAAATTTTTGAGGTATTATGATCAGTGAAACTAACCCAACAGTCATTCACAGATAAAATTGTAATATTTCAAGTACCTCCCCTACCTACAACATCTGTTGATGTCAGCAGACACCCTGTGTCCATTTATATGCAGGGCCAGGGCTATTTCGTACATCAGCACTGATATACTCTTTCCTATCGCTAGTCAACCCAGATGTTTTCAGAGTGATAATCAGGTCATGTGGGAACTGCATGGCTAAAAAATTGAGTAGTAAAACTGTATTCCTGTAAATTTTTTGTATAACTAGATTTTAGTCAGGGATGAAGAGGTTCCTATCTAAGACATCCAAAATTATTTGTAAAGTAGTACTGCAAAAACATTTTACAGTGAATTACTTTTTAAAACATATTTTAAACAGAAACACATCACCATATTTTCTGTGGGCTTGGAAGCTTATGTTAAGTTTCCAAATAAGTCAATTCTATAAAGATAACATCTTTTCTTTAAAAAAAAAGTGTTGCAAGCTACTACTGTACATAACAAATAAGCTTTAATTAAAATTTAAATTGAAATCTGTATTGGCTAATCACTCCTGAACAGGAAATATTTTAAGATAAGGTTTTCAAAAGCTCTCTGGTCAAATGGTCCAGTGTTTAGTACCTATAATTAGGGTAAAAATGTCAAATTCTTCTGTTCGCCAAAGTCTAAGTGAGATTTACTAAAGTGCTTGATATCCATCTGTTCCTACTGTGACATTTACAGCTGAATTGCTACACAAGCTCAGCACCCAAAACGCTGAAGTCCTCTGGGAATCTGGATATGTTTTGACAAACAGTATCTGAGCCCAGGTAGAATCTCTGCTTGCTTAAAATCTAGTTCCAACTGCAGGGGATGAACTATGCTGCAAATCTGTCCTGTAACCATTAGCACCACAGCGCCACGTGCCTTTTCCTTCACCCAGCTTTTCTGAAGGGCGTTGCAGTGAACACAATACTTGCATTAGTATAAAAATCGCATTTTTTTTGTAAGTTCACACACAGCTAATTTCCTGATTGACTAGTTACATATCTGACAAGTCTCTTACGTACAGAGATACTCAAATCACTTAGGCCACATGCAAAAGTTAGCTCCAGATGAAGAGTAAGTGAAACCCACCCCGAGAGATCAGTGCCCAGTCGGATTTGCTGACCCATGAGACTGTCCATTTCCAGTGGAGGTAAATAGCTGTAAGATTGTTAACAGGGAGACCTGAGGCAGTCATAAAGCCCTGCCTAAGGTGATTTGAGATATCACCCCATACTTTTAACCCATTATAAATAAATCAATAAAAGCCAAAGTAAGCAAAGTGAATACATATCATATTTAAATCTAATTATTGGTTAATTTTGTACAGATCTCTAGTAGTCTTCGGTAGGGGTAATCTCATCTTCCAGCCATATCTTCCTGCACATACCAACACTACATATAACTGCAGGCACGCAGCTGACTTCCAAAATGGTCTCTCAGAGAAAATTACTCTTTTTATTGTGTTTTTATGGTATTTTGATTCATATTTTATAATAAAGTAACTTTTAAAGTTTCCCAAATGCAACATTATTTCTATGTTTTCCTAAGAACAAAAAAAACGTGTATGGTCTTTAAAAAAAATAAAATTCTTTTCATAAGCCAACATTTATATTTTCTATTGAAAACGTGCTACTGCAATAAAGTGGTTTATGTTAATATATTAAAAAAAAAACAAACTGTCAAAACCTGCATGAGTTGTTTAAGCACTAGAAATGAAAACCAGCAACAATGAAGATGTGCTGCCTTCGTATTTGGCCATGTGCCACAACTCTAAAGAGGAGTCCATCTAGAACATGCACTGCATTACCCTGTTGAGCAAGCTATTGGCACTCTTTCTTTTTTCCCCTAAAGTAAAACATTTTTGACAAGCAACTCATCTATAGCCATTTCACACAGCTTTTCTTTCATTTGCATTCTCATTAGAAAAATGAGATTATATAAAACCGAACGTGGAAGTGCTCACCACGGAGTGAAAACAGGGAACCCCGCATCCGAGGTGATAATCCAAACCGAGCTGACAGCAGATAGGATGCGAGATCCATGATTGGCAATTTAAGCAACACCAAGTGAAATATGAGCAGCAACATCACATCACAAATCATTGAAACAAAGGGACTCAACCTTTTTCAGGTTAACTTAATAGGGGCTGGACAAAACAAGAATGGACACTTTATAGGAAAAGAAATAAAAAGAGGATTTTTCTAAACACTTTAGCCATTTTGGGAATAATACTGGGGGGAAATAATGCTTTAGCTGTGATTGTATTGAAGAAATAATACATTTTGGCTCATCCAAATGCTTTGATTTTATTGTTAGGAAATCTCCAGGTTCACAAGTGCACGATGCCAAGTTTTAAACATATTGTAATAGAGTCAATTTTCAAACCAGTTCCAGAGAGCCACAAATGCAGAAGTCATTAACAAATAATGGGCTTTGTGTGCTTGCTGATATTTTATTTATTTATTGCACCTCATTTTGTAAAACATTCCTCTGTCACTAGAAAGCACAGAAATAGGCAATGCAAAAACAGTTGCTCTACCAGACATCATATGCTTGGATGAGGTTCCTAAAATAAAAAAGTGGCTGCATCATTTTTGTTAGCTGCTGACGTAAGCTTTTTAAAAATATTTGAAATCTGGGAAAAATGAAAATAAAATATATCAGATAGTATGGTGACTGTAACAACCTGGCTCAGATTAGGCTTAGATTCTAGTGTATTTAAGAGTTCTTGTACAACTTCAATGATAAGGAAAATGAATGCGTTCCAGAAGTTTTTAAAGGCACCGTAGAAGAGGCAGCACCAAATAATTATAAAAAAATGTGTAGTTTGCTTTCTAGAAAATCACATTCGAACTCAGTATCTTTCCTTTACCTTATACATGTCTACACAAAAGGCAAAGCCTAATTAATGAAAATGTGCAGGTGCAATAAACAAGCTCAGTTCTTCTGGATGAGTTTACTTCCTTTATTGGGTCAGTTTTGGAGCTCGTTATAAATCAACAGAGTCTCAGCCTAGAATTGCAGACACTCCTGTAT
Source organism: Corvus brachyrhynchos (assembly GCF_000691975.1). Classification (NCBI taxonomy): domain Eukaryota; kingdom Metazoa; phylum Chordata; class Aves; order Passeriformes; family Corvidae; genus Corvus; species Corvus brachyrhynchos. The sequence goes on from NW_008239324.1 coordinate 13,576,853, forward strand.
AAATACTGATAAAATATAAATAGATACTTTTTCTAAAATATGAGCTAGAAAAATAATAAGCAACATCCATGATGTTTACAGCCAGTGCCCAGGCTTTATAATCCAAGGCCCTAAATCCTTCTTAAATGCCTTGCTGTTTAAAGATTCCAGGAGCATCCTGTGTTTCATAAACACAAGAATGACATTTTAATTTTTCTATAATGGCAAATATGCAAAAAAGAAAAAAATAAAGTCTTTTAGACACAATCCCTATGCAGTCAAAAAAGAATGTGAGCGCAGCATCCTTCTGGCACA
>NW_008239324.1:13582146-13638878 GCF_000691975.1 Corvus brachyrhynchos
TATCAAATGGCAATGTATTTCATCATTTGAGATTAAACAAGAAATTCAGAAGGATGTTAATAAAGAAATCGACAGTCTCCAATGGAGACTCTGTTTGCTCTATTTTCTCAGAAAGATTTTAAAAGGTTTCTTTCTCATGACTTTGGCCTTAAATTTTCACTCTATTTTCTTTCTTTGAAATAAACGATGTCTGAGACTATCCCACAAACCAGAACCACTTTACAAAGAAGAATCTAAAAACAACCCTTAATGTGCTGAAAGCTCTAACCCCAAACAGATGGGATGCCATTACTAAAAGGCAGGTCCTTAAAATCTATCATCATTATAAAAAGCTTGGACATTGTTAAATCTGGGATGCTGTGTGCCCAGCTGGATTAATTAATACCCACTACTCATTGACCTTTCACTGAAAATGTGGACAATCATTCCCCCAAAGACAGATGATTCTCTCCCTTGCCTTACATTGATGATGCATACAAAGCCTTTTGATGCAAAGAGAGGAAAAAAACCTAATAAGTGTACAATCCCAGTTCATGTCGTTTAATTCTATGTTAAAGGAAATTTCATAGCATATTCCAAGGAATGTGTGTCAGTAAACTTTCAGTGCAAAATTCAGAACGCTAGCTCATCAGGCACATCTAGTCATTCATAACACTCTAGTGTCTTCACAGATGTACAGACATGCAGCTCTGCTGGTTTCAATACAATTCACTTACATTGCTGACTCTGCTTTAGTGCAAATTATGGCCAGTCTTTTACAGAACATACAAGTGTTCACATATCCTTTTCATTCCTGTTACATTAAAGAATTGTTGCGGTTTACTGTGTTTACTAGGTTAGACAAGAAATAATCTGTGTTGAACTTTTATCCACATGGAGCCTTTACAGTGCTGTTCTCCAGTAAACCAGCAGCACACATTGAAGGGTGAAAAAGAAACCTATCCAAGTCAAACTGCAGGAGACACATAAGCTGGAATTAGACCAGGACACCAGGGCTAATATCCACTATCCTATAATCAGTACATGATAACTTTAATGACCACAAATGGTCAAAATTCCAGCGTCATGTCTTATCCAGCTGAATGCTGGCAGCTCCAGCAAACCCATCCATTAACACCATGCTTGTGCACTCACAATTGACTCTGGAGGCCACCAGAAAAAGGAAATGCAAAGCTGTGGTTTCTCTTGTTACCTTTCCTAAACAATCATTTATTTCCTATGACACTGAACATGAAATAACAAGCTAAACAGATATGCTATGAGAGATATTGAACCAGCACACACCCAATTTTATGTATCATAGTAGCTACAGTGAACTCAGAAAAAAAAAAAGATAAAAAAAAGGAAAAAAGTACATAACTGCTACTTTATTTACCCTTCCCCAGCTTCCACGCATTTATGGCTCAGGGATTTTCTGATTAAGAGTTGGCATGTTTTTATTTAATAGCTTTGAGTGGATTCCCCTTCCATGAACTTGTTTGTTTCATAGTTTTGAATCTATGTCAACTTTCAGCACCGTTAAGGACCTCTGAAATGGAGTTCCATTGCTTAACATATGAGTATGCAAAAAACATTCCTTTGTTTTGAACTGCCCTATTAGTTTCACTGGATGCTCACTTCTTACACGTGAAGAAGGTACAGCCATTTTCCACTTACCTTTTTCATGTCATTCCCAGTCCTGTAGATCTCTACCAAATTCTCCGTCAGTTGATTCTACTCCAGGCTGAAGACTGTCAAATTTCCTTCATCACATGGAAGCTGCTCCAAAAGTCTGATCACCTTCATCACTCTTCGCATGTTCACTCTGAAATAGGAGCATGAGAATTACTCATAGCACTGTAGAAGCAGAATGTACGAGAGCTCTACACAGACACAGAGTCATGTTTTCCAATTTGTCTTCTATTTCTCTCCTAATAGTTCCTAACTCAGATTCTGTGTGGGTTTTTTTCTGACTAATTCACCTGAAATCAATGGAATTGGGAATTACTCAACTTCTGTTATTTAACACTGTGCCCAATTGTACCCATAGCAACTACCAACACCATGATACCTCTGGTCCTTTTAAAAGACATTGCCTACTATTTGTGATTTTCAACTGTCCAGCTAAGTTTTCAAGACATTATTTTCCCATAGAACACGACATCAAACTCTTCTATTTATCCAAAGATGAGTTGTCAACTAGTTCTCTCTGTGTTTTCTGTAGGAAGTAACAGCAGACTCTCACAAAAAGCTTGGCAAGAGTGAAGTTTGCTGTTACCTAGAAAAACTGGGGCTAAAACTACTTATCATGGACAAATACAAAACCTTTGGAGACCTTGATGTAAGCAAAAATAAGTCTGCCCTCTCCAGACAAATACACAAAATCTCAAGAAACAGCTGATTTAACTTAACTCAAAAGATTAGAGGAAATCTGGAACTGAGTAGAAACAGTGACTGAGGCTTTTAGAACCCAGAAAAGTGAAATGGAGATTAGCTTCTCTCACCGACATGCAAAACCACCAGAAGCAATATGAATTTCACAAAAAGCCCCAACACTGACTCAATCGGCAGAGCATTTCTACCAGCTCATCTGCAGCGTTGTCTCTGATTGTCCAGCTCAAGGTTTTACCATTACAGGTAAGATTTCAAATATTCTTCATCCCACCTGAGAAAAAAATAAAGTTATACATGTGCTACAGGGAAAGTAATTTGAATACAACAGAGCTTGTCCTATGCCCATCAATGTCAAAAATCACCTGTAAAATCTTTATAACCAAAAGAGATTTCCAAGGAAAGAACAAATATCACATTTGGTTTCTCACTGACTGGATTTTCAAGCAGTGAAGAAAAAAAAAACATCTCTAAGCTAAATAAATAGATTCAGAAATCAGTAAGTCTAAGAAAAAACATGGCAACATGGTTCTCCATAATCCAGATAATGAAAACACAAAAAAGTGCTCCAATAATTAATTTTTCAAAAATCAATTAATAAAAGATTTGTTCAATGGATTATAAGCTTCCTTTTATTTCCAGATTCATTTGTAGTCCACAAATGCTTGTCAACAGCAGTATATAAAGACCAGCTAGGACTGGGCAGAGAAAGGAGGAGGCAGCTCTTGTTTAGATTCATGAAGGTAACGCTCATATGCTGTAGCTGAATCTTATTTGGAAGACATTCACAAGAATTAAGGTAGAGGATAGATATTCTACATATGTATATATTTATAGAACATCAAGATGTAGACATAAAATACATAACAAAAAGGCTGACATCAGGACAGATGGCTGGTTCCTACATTTTTGCCAGGATATAGCTTCCTCTCTTCAATTATGACGAGATTTGTCAGGTTCTGATTATGTACTGACATAAAATTGTTATGTCCAATCACATAATCAAAACTATGCTACTAATAAGAAACATTAAAATAATTATAAAATATTCTCGCTACAAATCTTTATGCATTTCTATATGTATCTTCTAAATTTAAAAGCAAGTCAGAAGAGCACGGTGGGAATCTGTATTTCTTTATATGCATAATCTATGCAATAGACACTGATTTTTAAAACAGCCAAATTATGATAGAAAGAAAAATACACTGTAAGGGAAATAAAAATACATTGTAGGTAAAAAAGAATATAAAACTATTCCAAAGAAGAAATGCAAACATACACACCATAGTTTCAGTAATAAATTAGAAATTACACAACATGAAAAATACTATAATTCCTTGGTCTGCTACTAATTCCACACTGATATTATCTTTATCTAGTGATTATATAGAAGCCTAAATAACAAGTACTAATTTCTTTTCTTCATGTTATATAAGAATAGCAACTACAGAAGTCCTGAAAACGGATTTCACCCTTTTCTCTCAGTTAAATTTTGTATATTCGAAGAAACATATTTAGGCAATAGTAAGGCAGTTTTGAAAACACATAATTGGAACACATTAAATTACTTTGGTGGAAGGGGTGCCACAGGAGAACTCAAAGGTGGACATTTTTCTCAAGCTAAGTCACAAAGATGACTAGAAGGCAGGAGTATATAGTTAACATCTACTTTTTCCCTGTGAATTTTGTCCTCTATAGTATCAGGAAAGCAAATGATAGCATTTTTTTTACTCTGTGTTTTACCGCCCTTCTGAAAGCATTCTTCGTGTTCGATTGCACCATCTGGTTGGCAATTTGCCTATGTGTCCTTCCGGCTTTCTCGGAAACTAAGTGTGGATGTGCTTAGGAAAGAAATGGGAAACACTGCCACTCAAAGAGTTGCCTGCCTGCACCATTTTAATTCTGCTCCCATTCTTGCCCCATTTCTTCCATTTCATTCCAGTGTTCCTGATTCTCCTGACCATCCCTGTGGCCATGGACTGGGTTACTTCCAGTAGTGGTGATACCAAAGGTTTAAATTTCAAATTGCTTTCTAGAGAAATGCTTCCATGCATTCCCTCCATAAATAAAGGCATTTTAGGGTTGGTTTACGTTGGCTGTATTTAAGGTGCACAGCGCCACAGTATTTTAGTATGTCTTGGTGTATTCGGACACATGGTTCTTCCCTCCTCTTTCTCTCAGTTTTTGAACAACTTATGTTTTGTAACTAGGAACTTATTTTCCACACGTTTTTCACTTTTATTTTATCTATAAGGTCTTGTACCAAAACTCTAGCCATTCAATATAAGGACACCATAATGATAAAACACCAAAAACACACCTTTTTAAAAATCTTATTTATATCATGAAACAGTATCAGCAAAAATGTGGCCCTGCTTCCTCTACAGCACTCCCCCTAACCATGAGACAGTTGTGCTGGAGGGCTTTGTACAGCTAAAGACCTCATACTAGGATGACATGAAGTGGATGTAGCTCACAGTACATTGCCCACTCTCTAACAGACCTTGGAAGAACCCATGCACTATTTTCCCTAGTCTTAGACTTGCCATGTTAGAAACAATAACTTTACCCAAATAGAACAAAGATAAATGAGAGATATCCAGGACTTCCAGCCTTTTCGAAAGTAAACATAACTGGGAGCATGAAAGGTATGGTGTGCACATATCTATTGCCATCTGTGTGGGTCATATATGGGCCATATATGGGCAAATAAACATTTTCTTCCAGCAGAGGTCAAAAGCTCTAGAAGACATTGGTCTCAGAAATCACAGATATTAGAGAACTGATTTGATGAATGTATTAATGAGGATCCAGATGCAGAGATTGTACTTAAATATCTGTGTTTTCTTACCCTGGAACTAACTGCACATCTGGAAAGTGCTCTCCAGAGTAGCAAATTGTTTAAAGGCTTAAGGTTAAACCCTGAAGCCATTAGAAGTCTAAGATAGGAGACAAGGACTAATACAGCATTCAGATCCTTCAGAATCTCAGCTCAGTTAGCACCTAATCCCACAGTTTATTGGCCATGGCTGCCAACGTCACAGTCATCAATGGTTCTTTCATGGAGAGCTCCTTACGTACCTGAGGGTTTACATTTGGGCACGCCTGGAAGCACTCCCACTTCTTAGTGCTGATAAACTCAATGCTCTGGTCAGACCTTAATCCCCACTAGATTCACAAGTATTCCTCTGCCTACCACATTGCCTTCGGTGGATGTTCATCATCTAATTGGATTCCTTACAAAATATGGAATTGGAAGATCATGGAATGGTAGCATAACTTTGTGTTTTGAGCACCTACAAAAGATAGCTGCAATATCCCCACCTTAGTGACTAACTAGTGCCAGCTGCTCATTCTGTATACATTGATCAGCACACCATCCTTCTCCCTGTGCCTCACTTTCTTCCCACCTTCACTCCAAGTATTGCAATAAAAATTGCAACCCACAAGTAATAAATAGAACCTATTCATTCCATTTACAGCACTGGAAGAATGTGGTGCTCTGTGAGCAGAGCAATTTATGATGCTGACTTCAGTATGAGTAGGGAAATCCCTGAGATTATACAGTTCATCAGAGCAAGCTTTTTTCCCTTTCGTTACAAATGTCACCTTTGACCTCAACTTTACACGTGATACTTTCACATTTCTGCGCATCTCGCATCTCCCTGCTCTCCTGCAGAAAAAACTTTGTCATTACTCTCTAACTGTTGCTTGCCTCAGCAGCAGTCTCTTCTCTTTTCTGAGCTATTTATGACTTAATTTGGTGCCACAATGTTTGCTGACTACTTCTTTAACTGTCTCCTTGATACCCTGATATAAAATAATCATGCAAATCAGAATTTTTTTAATGGGAAATGCCCCTGGTTTTCCATTAAAATGCTTTTGGTTATGCAAAAGCAATGCAACAGGCTATAACCAATATGTTGAACACTGTTTTGTTACAGTCCTGCCTTGAAAACTCTTGCAATACTGAAGGAATGTCAGAATTTTAAACAGGATGCAAGATCTATATTTACATATGCAATAGTCCTTAAAAACCTTCTGAGTACAAAGAAGTTTTCAGCATCAAAAACACAAGTACATACCATAGCTAAGATACCCATAGTGTCTTAAATAGAATCATTATTCTACATTCCAACTATTGAGATATACTGCAGTATTCAATATGGCAGAGCACTGTAACTGTTAGTTAACTATGACTTTTTAATAGGAAACCCTGTACATATTAAAAATATGATATTGTCCCTAATCCTGTGAAACTAAAGATATCTTATACAGATCATGAAGATTTAGAAACCTCTGAAAAACAGATATGCCAAGCAACCCACTAGAAGGAAGCATACATTGAATTTATTAATTTATACTGTGCCCGTCTCAAAGCAGAGTCAGGAATCTTGTACAAAATCAACAAAAATTAAACCAAACTGGGCTCAGAGCTGAGAGAAATCAACTGTACCAATAAAATGGGCAGGGTGAAAGAAAACTATTCCAAAAAGATTTATCCACATCTCCAGATACTGTGCTGTCTTAGTGGACACATCATAACATCAATACTCAAAGTAACAGAAATACAATTTACAGCAAGAATAGAAATATTCAAGAAAAATAAAAAGAGAGCAATTATGACAGAGTTAATTTACAACTATTGAAAGCCACAGTATAGAGGCAATTACAGTGGAGGAAATACAAACCGTGTAAATTTTGAATGAAGATTGAGCACATTTACTGTCATACAACATCTATAGGATTTCAGCTCCAACTATTGATCATATTGCATTTCATTTGACTGCAATATTTAAACAATAAGAAAACATTGCAACTTCTGTGTGAGAGCTTTTGGGTGGGTATTCCCTCAAATATATGAACTCTTATTCTATTACTGTCCTTCTTCCTGTATTTTATTTATAACACATCAGGGTTTTTAGTCCTTTTAACAATTTTGATGACTTAGATGAATAATGATGAGGTAGCTGCCTAAATACAGAGCTACTATGAAGAAATGCCTCTGAGATCTAGGGAGAAAAGAGAAGGAAGCAGCATATTTTGTGTTCAAAAGGTACAAAGACCAGGCCATGTAATTAAAATGGCTTTTAGCTGCGTATCCTCTCCTGATCACAGAATGCATCAGATAGGAAGGGACCACAGTGGGTCATTTGGTCCAACTCTCCTGCTCAAGCAGGGCCATCCCAGAGCACAATGCACAGGATTGTGTCCAGGTTGGGTTTGAACATCTCCAGCAAAGCTCTCTGGGCAGTCTGTTCCAATCACCCAGAAAGTGAAGTTTTTCCTGATTTTCAAGTGGAAGGAATGTCCTGTGTTCCAGTTTCTGCCCATTGCCTCTCATGATATTCCTGGACCCCACAGAGCAGAGCCTGGTCCATCCTGTGACACTTCTCTTTGAACACAGACACAGATAAGATCCCTTCTGAGTCTCCTCCAGGTTAAACAGGCCCAAGCTCTCTCAGCCCAGAACTGGACACAGGGCTGAGCACAGGGTCAGGATCCCCTCCCAGACCTGCCAGCAGTGCCCTTCCAAGCGCACCCTGGAATGCCCTGGCCTTGTCCCCCAGGACGCACTGGTGGTCAGGGACACCTGGCTGTCCAGCAGCACCCCCCAGGTCCTTCTCGACAGAGCTGCTGCCCAGCAGCTCAGCGCCCAGCCCGGACTGTGATGAATTCCCTCTGCAATTCCCTCTTTTGCTCGAGCACGGACACCTTTTGGCTGGATTCCCAGGGTGGGATCCCTTTGGTGGCAATAAGCCAGGCCCAGGGTGGCTGGGCCCAGGGTGGCAGTGTTGGCAGGACCACGGAGGCTGCGTGAGGAGGAAGAGCCACCACCGGCGCCTGCTGGTTTTGACCCTTTTTTCATTGTTATGTTATTTTGCCCCTACCACTGGCGGTGAGCTTTACAACCACTTTTTTTTTTTGACATCCTGGCTCCTAGGACAGCCCAGCATCAGCCCTGCTGGTGACATACAGAATTTTACATGTTTATTCACTGAGGACAATTTCAGTGACTCCCCTGATCTCCAGCTTGCTTTTTCAGAGCCTCTGTCTAAACAATCCTCTCCTTATAAAACTAATGAAAACTTTAGCAACAGGTTCAGATTCCCTTACCAAGGGACAAGATTTCAAAGTGAGGTTCAACAACCAAATCCCAGTCAGAGAAAAAAAAGACTTTTTCTTCATCACTTAGTAGTTTTGAACTATTTATAAGAAGTTTTATTGAATGTGAATGGTACAGTAATACTTCTGAAAATATCAATGTTAAACCTCTGAGAAAATGTAAACACATTTGAGACATGAAAACAAAATATGCTATAAATAGTTGTAAGGGTGGATAGTAATCAATAATGTGTGGGCCTAACTCAATTAATTCTTCTTGTATTGCACATAATACCAATATACAGAGAAACCTTATTCTGGAAAAACCAAAGTTGCCTAAAAAACAATTTAAAAATATTTTCAATGCCTTTGCACTTCATTTAGCATTTTAAAAATTGCTAGCTAAATTATGTAACAGTAAGATAAATTAATCTCTTACAAGTATAATATAAAGAAACGTACCATCTCAAAGTTCTTCTTAACAGTTCTTATAAAAGTGTATTTCAAATTAGTAGATGAAGTCAAAATCCTTGAGTGTATTACATAAATCCCTCACAATTAATCTCTCATTTTAAATATTTCTATCTATATCTAAATATTTATTTCAAACAGTGAGTTTTCTCCTTAATTGCATGTTACATTTTCAGGGGAGTGAGCTTCCCCTCATGCCCTCTCCTGCATACCCATGAGCAAGAGAAGTACACCTGTATAAACCTTTATTCCAGGGAAAGTTTAGCAGAACATCTTTTACACCTATGAATAAAAAGCATTTTCCCCTTCATTTTACTAGGAATCTTATTGATTTAGATCATAGCTGAAGCCCCCAATCAGCTTTATCAGAAATGAAGCTCTTCATACCCTTAATTATAACACAGTTTTCATTTGCCCTTTAAGGAATCACAATACATCAGGATATAATTTTCTCTCCTGAGTGCTTGCCTCCAGATTATTAGTACTTTCTGAAAGTTCCAGCCAAAACAGCTCATTTCAAAAATGCAACAAAGAGAATACTGAGTGCTTTGCCAGGGTTAGCAAAATCCGGCAACTTGTTCCTTTAAATGCTTTTGCACTCCCAAACTTGAGGGCAAAGGTATAAGAAACAGAGGCAGGGAGGGGAAGCTGAAATTGTAAAAGAAGGAAAGTAATGAAGGAAAGAATCTGAAGGACAACTCTCCTCAATAAATTAAATTAGGCTAGTCCAAAACTGGAGAAGAAAAAAAAAAAAGAAAACCAATTCTCCAATACTTAATGGCAACTTACAGAGCTATAGCAGAGAGTCCCAGTAGCGCTCTCACAGAACTGTGGCATCAGTCAGGTTGGGAGGGACCTTGCTGGGTCTACAGTCCAATCTGTTGCTCAAAGCAGGGTCAGTCCAGAATTCAGATCAGATTTTTCATGGCTTTGTCCATTTGGGTCTTGAAAAGCTACATAAACTGGAGAGTGCACAACTCTGGGCCTGTTCCAAAGCTTAATTACCCTCTAGCAAATTTATTTTTCTTTGAATCCAGGCAGATCCTCCCCAGTTCCAGTTTGAGCATCACCTTTGTCCTGCCACTGTGAACCTCACTATGCTTTCAGCCACCTCCTCTTTTGTCTTCCAACTTTTGGAAATAATTCCAAGATCAGACAAGCTGCTGGGGAAAAAAAACCCCAGGACATTAAAACTGGATTACTACAGAGACTGGGTGGAGGAATTACATGAAATAAAATGCAATAATAGCACTCAAATAAACAGTTAAGATAGAAATAGAGTGAAAGAGCATGAGAATTGGGACTCAAATTCTGTGGCCTGGTGTCTCTAACAAGAAACATGGTGTAACAGTATAAGTGCAGACAAAGGAGATGGAATAAGCCTTCTGACTTAATTCTGACCTTAATTAGGTATTTACCAACTTTCCAACTGCAAGATTTTCTTTTAATGCAGTTTTCTGTATAATAAACCATGTACCTACTTAATTGATTTTGATACAAGAGAACAACTGATAAATTAGAAGCAGAGAGTCATGAAAAGCCCATGGCATACAAGTTGTGATGACTGCTATAGCATCTGCCATAGTTTTCAGGTCTGAATTGCCCTTTAGTAACATTAGTTTCCCAATGTGTGACTGTTTTTCCAGGCACTTTCTGAGATTGGCCATTGTATAAGTAGCTTAAACTTTTTTCATACAGACCCTTTTCAAAATCTCATTACTGAAAACAGGAACAGTTCAACTGATGTGGATTGAAATTCTTGGACTTTGCAAGTATATAATATTTCTGAATGCATAAAGTGACAACTCAGCAGGTACTTAGGTATGTGCATACTAATTGCATACTAATAGTATTTTTTATATCAGTGGAATTGACAATGTTTTTGAAACGGATCATCCACATACCCATAATGCCAAGTACGAGATCACACTAAACTCAGAGAAAAAAAGGGACACAAAAGGCCAGAAATATGATAAGTAATGGATATGTTAATATCTAACAGGCATTGCAAAAAAAAAAAGAAAGGAGACAGAAGAATATTAGTAAGTGGTCATGACAACAGTTCAAGAACACATATTCAAGATGTACATAAAACCTTTAGAAAGATTTTCATTCTCTTTTGCCCCAAAGACTCAGCAAGAACTGTTGTGCTTTTTGAATTGGTAGCTTAGTGGCAGATGGGGATCTTGCCTTTAAAGCAATTTATTAGTTAATTAATTAATTAGAGAGCAATTCAGTATCAGATCACACTCCTGAATGAAGTGGAAAGCAGTCAAAGAGAGGATCTGGGATATGCCTTTTGCTTTTTTGTTCAGGAGGAATAGTGCAGCATTTAACCCATGTTCCTTACTGGACAATCTCATGGGAAAGAGAGTTCCAGTTCACACAGCAAAACCACAGCTGAAATCATTCTGACCAATGACGGAGCAAATGCATCAATATAATCTGTTGCATAAATGTTGGGACCAAGCCTGCAAAACCTCATTCTGTGAATAATCCCATCAATACAGAGTCTAGATTAAAGGATACACATCAAACCCCAGCAGAGTTAAGGTTTTAAGCTCAGCATTTTAGAGATAATGTTCATATAAACATCCAAACATCTGGGACATTCATTAGAATCCAAGTGCAAAGCTCTCAGGCTCTGACCATTGACATGCTGGCGCACAGCAATCTCTGTGAGGCAATCAAGCTCTTTTTCAGAATTATATGATCATCTCTATGTATACCCCACTTTTTAAATTTTTCAAAAGCTTTCTAGCTTTTGATTTACTACTTTTCTTCTGGGGTTTATCAACTGCTTTTAGCTTCCTGGCACACTCCCAAACTCATCTGGGTAGTAGCATGAACCCAGTGATCTTGGCATCTAGAATTCTATCTTTAAAAGACCAAATACCTTTGTTAGTGTCAGGGTAGGTTCAAGCTTTCAATACACAAACCTGCTCTCTCCTGCAGAGCACACACACAGAAATAACCATGTTCCCAATGCAGCCCACACACCGACAACCCAATTGCTTTGTGGTTGCTGTGTCACACTTAACCTCACTGTTTTAAACCTATGTTTCCTATATACAGTGGTAATTGGAAATGGCCTTCAACAGCATCTCAAGAACACAATTATACAATATAATGACGTTTGAGAATTAGCACGACGCTATATCACCCTGTTTATCCATAAGTAACAGGGTATGATGAACGAGAAAACCTGATCCTAGCTAATGCCTTTCTGACCACCAAAATTCACTAAATGGATGATTCTAATTGCTTTCCAGTGCTTCTGAAATAACGCATTTGCTAAACTTTCCTCTTATAATCTATATAGATAGTCCTACTTAAAATAAAATCTACCTGTGTATGCTTTAGGCCCTACTTTAATGAAAGTCTACCCTTATTGTAGATATGGCCACACAGAAACCATGGAAGTGACATTACAGACCAGGATGTTCACTTATGTAAAATGCTTTTTTAATGAAAAACTGACATTTTGCTAAAGTAATCAGCCCTGAACTTATCAATAGGTAAAACACTAATCTCTCCTTTGCCAAACCCTGGGGATTGCACAACTGTTTAATCTTGCGTAAGTTTTCATTGAACTATTTTTTAGGTGATTCAAAATATTCACAAGCCTTATTTAACACAGGACACATTTTCACCTTTCTCTGTTAGACTTTATTTGGGGGCCCCCAAAAAAATGAATGCTTTCCCATCCCAAAATCATAGCATGGATTGAGTTGGAATGAACTTTAAAGACTATCCAATTCTAACCCCTGCTATGGGAAGGGACATCTTCCACTAGACCAGGTTGCTTCAACCCCTGTCCAACCTGGCCTTGGACACTTCCAAGGATGGGGCAGCCACAGCTTCTCTGGGCAACCTGTGCCAGCACCTCACCACCCTCACTGGGAACAATTCTAATCTAAACTTACTTACTCCCTTCTCAGTATGTGCATACAATTGGTAGCTAAGATCCATGCTAAAAGGCACTATAAACACTGATTTTTTAATTCCTTTAACTGATAGAGAAACGGAATGTCTTGAGGTTTCCCAGTTCTGATGAGCTCTCCTGTGCCCAGTATTCAGGTCCCAAACCAACTTCCCCTAAACAGCAGCTGGCACAGGTAGAATGGTGCATGGACACAGAAGCACCAGTTTCCATGAAGATGGTCCATGTTAGTAAATACACTGCCCTGGTCATTTTGCTACTCAACCTGGTTTTCCCTGCAAGGGTAAAGTCTGCTCCGCTCCTCTGCCTTGAGGACACGTGGATCTACAACTCTGCTGCATAATGAAAGTGCCTGTTGCTGCCAAGATTTGGAAAATGTTTGGGCACAGGTGTCAGTCCCTTGTCAGCCTCCAGGGCTAATAAACAGGGTCTCTGCAATGTAAAATGAGACAATACATTCACAAAGTAATCATGTTTTCCCAGAACATGCTAAGCTCCAAAATAAATGCATTTCAAACATTATAACATTCCTGTATTCATAAGGCTCATTACTGTTTTTAATTTTGCTTGCTGCTTATTTACTGTTTACTCTCTTGCTTTACTACCCTGGTGAAATTGCTGTTAATTGATACCCCAAATGGGAAAAAAAAAAAAAAAGAACACAATTCCAGAAATGCTTGGTCCCTAACTAATCCTGCCATAGACTCGCTACTGCCAAGATGGCACGGTATTAAAAGGTTAAAAGAACGTCTTCCAAAATTTCTGTATCCTCTCTAATGTCTCTTGTCAATCTTTTAAAGTGGCTTTTTGGCAGTGAAAGTAGCCCTCTCTATTCTATGACAAAACACTTTCAACAGAAGATGACCTTACAAGCAAATGTCTCTCTGATGACTGCAGCTGTCTTAGCAGGATTTTCACAGAAACAAAGTCCCTCTGAAGAATGAGAAGTACTACAACATAAAAACCTACAAAAAGATTCTATATCCCTCAAAAAGGTAGGATTCCCAGCAGACTCTCACACTTTAGCTTTTCAGGGAGCCTTCCCCACAATTGGCTAATAATTTTTGAATAGCATTCCCCAGGGACACACAGCCCCACTCCCCACATGCGGCACAGGCACTTGGTCTGGTTTTGTTCTGGTTAATGAATCGTATTCTACTTAGATGGAAAAATTTCTGTTGTCCCTTGAAAATCCCCCTGACTGTCCCTCAAGCTGCTTGCCTACCCCAGTGCCACCTGTATCTGCCTCCATTGATAATGGTGCCACTTTACATCTATCCAGCTACACAGATGCCAGTTTGCTCTTCAACAAAGCCAGTCTGTTCCATGCATAATTTCATGAGGCTGAACCCCTATATCTTATGATGGCTTAAAAACTGCTTATCTAGGCAGTTCTCTGCAAATTCTCATAGGCTTTTGTGCATGCCGCATTGTGAACATTTAATGTTTGCACTCATTTTAGTTCAGACTCATTCCACTGCACAGTATTTGCAAAAACCCCTTTCTGACTGGGAAAATTGTGCAGTAAAACAAGTAAAATCAGCTGATAACAATAAAGAATAGTGCACAGTTGCTCATTTCCTTAGCAAAAACCCAATCAATTTAGCAAAGCAACAAAATCAATTAAATATCAGCTATTCCCCAAAGCTACTGCTTGCTTTCTTCCATCTGAACTCTGGAGCCTTTCTTTCTGTGATGGCATAAATGACAACAGGAAGATTGGAAACAATGGTCATGGTGTTCCTTCACCTTTCTCTCAGGAGCAAGACCAGCAGAAAGGATTTTCTAGGGAAAATATCATGCAAAAAAAACTCTTCTGTCTGAGGGAAATTTACATTTGAACCTTATTGATAAGAAGAAGGAATGATTAATTTCTTCTGTAAATCGTGCACAATAGCTTGGGGTTTGGTACCGTATTTATCCACAGAGAGTGGGATAAAACTATCACTGTGTGCTCTACCAGGCAGCAATCTGATACCATCAGTGTAACTCACAATACTTCATATTGCATATGAAATAATAATTGACTGCTCCATTATGACAACATTTTTAGCTTTATGATTAAAAACATGAAGTTCTAAGTTGCAAAACTGATTTCTTTTGCCTGTCTAAAAAAAAAATGCTCTATTAAGCCCAAAACAGATATTTATTAAAGAGGTATGCATAAATACTCATAGTCCAAGTGTGTGAAGTACAGTACTTCATCTTGACCACAAGCATCCTTGTATAATTTGCTAGGTTATATCTTAAAAAAGAGCTAAATCTACTGACAGGTACCACATACCTTTATCCAAGATGCATCAGGATTACTGCACCCTGAAACTCCTGTTATTTTTCAGTCTGCACTATAATCATACCATAATTATCAATCATTATTTTTATGGCTAATAACAATTATGAATATAATTTAATACAACAGTAATTTATATCAACATCAAATAAATGGAAATTAATAGATTTACCTTTTTCTGAAAATTTTCCCGTTGATGTAAGTTATGGTGAAGTCAGTACATTTTTTTAAAAATACACCAGTGATATGACTAGTAAAACTTATTTTTGCAGTTCTTTTACAGTAATTTTCTATCCAAAAAATCCCATCTTTTAGTAATAATCACCACCAGCTAACTACGTTTTATGAATGCCTTATTTCTAAGTATTAATACTCTATTCATTTTTTCAATTGGCTTTTAACGCTATAGCTTTAAGTGAAAAATCTTTCAGATTAGCTGACAAAAATAACAACCTTTTACAAGATTAACCCATTCCTTTGGAACCTTCCAAGTTAGTGAGATATGTTCCTTGAGAAATAAAATGCAAAAGCCTTTGACATGAAGACTTGCTATGCAAACTGATTGTTCACAGGGCTCAATCCTGCTCCATTAAAGCTCACAGAAATTATTCCTCAGCTGCAATGTGACTGTGATATTGAAGCATTTAGGGCAGCTTTCTAAAACATTTTTTATAAAAGGGTTTAAGCATGAAACTGAAAAATTCACATCAATGCTTTCTGTGAATCCTTTTAAATTGACAAAAATCACACACTAAGCTACTAAGAACAGTCTGAGAGTGTGAGGCAGCGAATGCAATGCTTTTTAACAACACATTTTCAGTTATTACTATAAAATTGTAATTAGATAGTAAATTACAATGTTAATATTCACTTTGAACAAATAAGTGTTTGTAGTTGTAGAACTGGGCATTATTATGGTAGCACAGGGACCTATTCACCAAGTAAGACATAGACTTTCTTCATAAAAGTTATTCTATTCTGTAGTTTTTCCTTATGAACTTGCGGGAAATGCTGGCTTTTTATGTGCACTATTTGCTGTAGTCATCTTCGCCAACAACAAAATCTGTATTTCTCTTTGGGGAAGTGCCAAAACAAGCATTTCTCTCATCTGGTTCCACTACTATCCAAATAATATAAAGACATGAAGGAATCATTCCTCCCTGCACAGAAAAAATTATTGACACGCTTTAACCAGTTTTACAGGAACTGTAATGTTGCTCTCTCCGTTGTGAAAACAAAGTTACTCCTATAATGTTTACATTATATACTAAAAGATACTAAAATATCTAAAAACATACATAATATATGAAATTAAACACATTACATAAATATTTGTGATAAAAATAATAACAAAAACAGACTATATTATACTCTAATAGATGTGAATATGTATAATATGTATTATACCTAGAATATCAATAACAGTTAAAAATAGAAAATTCCTACTGTATTTTAATTATTTTTACTGACTTTTTCCCTCGCCTTTTCTTTTTTTTCCAGTTAAGGAAGTTGTTTTGAAACACATACAAAGTTTTCTTTTCCCAGTTTGCATACAAAGAGAGATTGAAGAAACATTTTATTTATTATGTTAAACCATTTGCAATATATTTTGAATAACCACTGTTTATACAAGTTGAAATTTGATTTTAGAAAAGTCTCTGAAAGCATGGTAGAGCACAGCTCAGTGATAAACTTCTGCAAATTATGTCACAGGCATGTAAAATACAATTTAAACTATGATCCACAAGAAAGGATTCATTACACACAGAACTAGCTAGCTCCAGAGTAGGCACGCACGGAGATGTCTCATTCCATGTGTATAATAAATACCTTCCAGGAAAAGTGTGAGAAAGCAAAGTTTGCATCCCTTTGGAATGTCAGGAATCACCATGTTCCACGAGCAAAAAGCCAGTGACCATACAATGACCACAGAACTTCTGCACAGAAACCTGTGAGGACTGAAGCTGAACAAGGCAAATCTCCACTGGGCAAAAAGGGGACAAAACATTTCTAAGAGAATTTGATTTTAAAATTTCAGTGATTTATTGACTCTGCTCATCGGTTTCTCCATAAGTCCCAGGAGAGATGGATGAGTGAGCAGAGAGGAGGTAAAACTGCCAAAAGGTGCATGATAAGTACATTTATCACATGGGTTTGCAATTTATCTTATATGTCTCAAATTTTTCATAGAGCCCCCATTTGTAATCACCATGTGAAAAATTAGGGAGGCATATGATAAATTAAGCCGTGAATTGTGATTTCTAATAAGTTAATTATTTATCCATGCAATTTAAATTTAACTTCTAATCACATCTAGTCTTTCAGGACACAAAAGACCAAACAGAGGAAAACACACAAGAAAGACCAAAATGAGACAAAGTAAAGACAGAAAATGTTTCATCAATGTAAATGCATTTTCATAACCTAGTTTCTGATCCAGTATTTCTGAAAACAATAATTTCAACTTGTCAACTGAAAAGATTCCAGAATCTTAGACCACATGAGGAACTTTGTGACCAAAAATGAAGTATCTCTTAAACCAAACTGCCTTTAGGTAGTACTATCACATTACTGGCCCATTAATCCTTTTCCTCAGGACTTAACACATTCCAAAATGTCTTAGCCATTTCATTTTAAGATCCCATCCAACAAAAAGCTTCTTTTTTTTTTTTTTTCTTAACCACAGCTATCCTGGAATCCTTAAGAATATATCCATCTACCTATCTCAATTAATCTTGTTCTTAAATTTATACACTGGTACTAATTGCACTCTAGCCACCCAGTATGTAGCTGAAACTACTGTACCAAAAACAAAACAACAACAAAAAAATAAGCTAAGTATTTAACTAGTTTGGATAAAATCCATTATTTTCATTAATGGATCTCATTTTTATTTTATTGAGGTTTTTTACTATCCAGATTAAAAGCACATTTTTTATTGTTTTTCCTAATGCAATTCTGTGTGATGCGCTCAGAATGAATGGAATAGTTATTGGGGTTTTTTTTTGTCCTTCTTGCTTTTTTATCCTGGTCCTATTCCTATTATTTACTACTTTTCACGTTAGCATTATACCATATACTGTGTACACAAGTACACATACACTGAATATGCCTATGTACAAACACCTTTACACATACATATGTGTACATATATATACACACACACATATGTGCTCTTAGAAATCTCTTGTAACCTGCATCCTTTCTACTGTTGGAAAGAAGTAGAGTAGCTCTAAACAATAAACTGTTACTAAACAGATATAAGCTTTTGCAGTATTTAAAAATTTTAAACTATCTTTCCCCACCCTAAATAATTTAGCCAATTTCCTCAATGAAATTAGGCAAACTCGTATTCCAAATCGCAATAAGAATTTGAACTCTATCCGATACTTAAAAGACTGTAAAATATTAAAACCACTTGTTTAAATATTTGGGTCATGTAAATTCCAGGAGACCTAAGTGTAGAGTTTCCAACATAAATAGTCATGACTGTCATTCTTGTAGGTGAAAGTAACGTGTGGGATGACAGAGAGAAAAAATCTTTAGAGCCAGGGTCTGCTCTTGATTCCAATGTAATTTTTATGTGAGTATTGCCATTCATTTCTGTGGAAAGATTCAAACATAAGACCTATAAGGTGTAATGGATATTAATGTAATTCTTTGCGTAGTCAAGTAGTTGTTTATGGAATATGAAAGTTTCCTATAATCCTTCTCTGTTGCACCTCCAAAAAGAGTGGGTTTTGAGCCTGATACCCAGGTACAGTTGTAAATTGTGCAGACAATCACTAGTACATAGAGAAAAAACATCTGTGGGGAAAAAAAATCTCAAATTACTGTCTACAAGGGCAAAAATCTAGGCTTCAGGAAAGTGACTATAATTGCACACAAAACATGGAGCAGGACCAGTCTATGCCAATTAAACATTTGGTCTAAGTTGCTTACAGTAACTTTCCCATAACTACAGTTTATATTTCTCTCGTCATTGTAACTAATTGAGAGCAATACTTTGCATTCCACAGAGTTTAAAAAAAACCTCTTAGTGGAAGTAAAAGTTATTATTCGCAGCTAATAGAATACTCAGTATCACTAAAGATTAATTACTGCTATTTTGAGGGCTTCTGAAAGACCAAGAAAATGATATGCACTGAGCACATACAAGGAAAACAAAGAATTAAAGACAGAATCCACATATTTACAGGTATTGTGACTCTTCCTATGAAATAGACAAATAATCTCAATTATACCATTGTTTTCTATACAACAGACTCATAATGCTTTTCAAAGTTTAACTCTCATGAATTGCTGATAGATCTTTACTTACAGTATGCAAGGTATAAACAAGCAGGAAAAAGCAAATTGTTAGTTGTACTTACAGATTGACCACTTTGATAACATGGTGAATGCACTGTTACTTAAGCTAACAGAAGGTTTGGCCTTTTCCCACAATTTCAGCCTGTATCAGACTGCACACAGTTGCATCACAATATATCATGATTAGTCTTCCAGTATCTGACCTGCCAAAAGAGGTGAGCTGCGGAGCTGTTTAAACAGTAGCCCTCACCCTGCTAGTTTTGTCACCTCAAGGCATCACTTTTTAAAGCATGGCTCTTTTCCTTAGAGAAGCCAGGCTAGAAACTGAGCCTACCACTTGGCTTGCCACAAGGTATTATCTGGAATTTCTTTTCTGGACTTGATAGTAGGCAACTCAACCTCCAAAGCTGAACAGTTCTACTTACAAGCTCAGCTTACTGCTCATGTCTGTGAAGCTTGATTTATTTTTACCACATCCCAACCTACCAAAACATGGATTGTTTATTTGACAGAAAGAATAAGGCACTTGCTGTCTGTTCCTGTGCTTCTCAGAAGTTGCAAGCAACGCCATCTGGAGCAGACTATTAGTTGGAAGGGTTCCAAAAGGTACTCCATTAGTTTCTAGGGAAAGTGGTCTTGAGTTGTGCACAAGATGTTTTGGCTGTATGGCAACCCATGAAATAAGATCTTATGAAGCCATGAAGTCCTAAAATAAATGACAGTAGGATTTAAAAAAAAAAAAACAAATAAATGCACTATTTACCTGTTTGTCCACTAAAGACAAAGGGACTTTTATGAGTCACACTATTTTGGCTAATATTGTGTGCATCTTGAAAATCTCACCTAAAAGACTTTATTGTACACTTTTGACAAAACTTAGAATAGAAACAATATTTTGAAGCTCAATTACATCTTTCCTGTTACAAACTGGCAATGGAAACAGGTTTCTTAATATGCTCTGGCTGTAGGAAATCATGATCAGATTTCAACCCACAAAAGTGGTTAAGGCAAAAGGTTTCAAAAGAGGAGAAATCCTAAATCAGCATATCATGCTGGTATGGTGATAGATGCTATAGGAAATGCACAGGTTACGATGTAGATTCAAGTTTTTCTTGCTAAATGAAGAGAGAAATCTTTCCCCCTAATTTTGGAGATGTAATACAAACCCTATGTGGTTTATCCCTTACCTGAAAACCCAGATTGTCTTTATGGACTATTTATCTCTCTTTGGAAATCTCATTTCAGACTCTTTGGCAAGTTTGGGAGCTGTTTTCCAATAGGATCATACTACACATAGAGTCAATCCAGACCTATCTGCAGAGCTGTCCCATAAAACATTCCAGTTCCAAGGAATGACCCCGCTCGAGCAACATTGGTTTCCATAACAGGAGACAAAATACCAGTAACGCTTGTGTTGAAAGTAAAAGGTTGCAGAAATATAGAATTAGTATCTTTATCACTTTCTATGTCATGGAAAGGGTTAATCTCTGGCAAAGCTGAGAGCTCAGGGAGGTGTGTCACTCTGGCCAGAAAATTCCAGATACTTTTTCTTTTTTTTTTCCTTCTTGATTTTTAATCTGAGGGGAAAAAAATGTTCAGTGAGAGGTGGTATATTTTTCTTTACCATTGTCTACACAGGAAATAAAAGAAAAATTTCCTTAGTGTTTGTAAGAATTAATGACAGAAGAAATTTGATTTACTTTCTCTTATGAGCAAAGCATAAGCATTAAAAAGCAGAAGATAACTCTGTGGATTTATGCAGCAAAAATATGATGTGGGACAATCCTGGTGAATGTACAGATGCTCTATAGGTCTGTACAGGTCTGAATATTCTCGCTGTGGACTGATCCTCAGTTCTGGACTGCCAGATGATTCAAGACTGGCAGAAGTTTGATCAGTTTCCTTTACTTGAAAAAAGGAAATTAAAATCACCATGTCTGGTGCTTGGCATGTGGATCTTCTAGCTTTAGGAAGCAGTGACACCAATCAATTTTACCTTAACTATTAATACATAACTCAGTCAAAACCCTACATATGAATGATGGCACCACTTCCATTAAAAACAAAAACCACCACCATCAAAAAAACCAAACCAAAGTAAACAAAACCAACCAAAACAAAACCTGAGTTCATAGTAAGATAATGTTAAGGTGGAAAATCCAAGCCTTCAGAAATCAGGAGATACCAGGATTTAGCTTACACGTGTTGTCTTGCTTCAACTTGATACGTTTGGATACAGCCTTTTATTTTGTGATCTCATGATACTCTTCCATGCTGTAGAGTGCCCAGGAGGTTGGTTTTATACCAAGTTTGTTATGTGCAATGTACACATATTACATCCTCATGTTCTACATATTTAATAGCAGTTCTCATCTTCTAAGACATACTCATGGCTGAGTTGTTCATTAAGCAATTTTTAAAGAGTTTTATGGCCCTGTGAACAATAATTTTTTGTGGAAGCAGACTAAATTGTATGCTGTGATAATTACACCAAACTAATTGTAGGCAAAATTAGCGAGGGGTCGGACCAATTTAGTTTCACAAGAAAATATATTCTTTGCTTACACCTTAAATGATCTTTAGAAAATTAATCATGTAAAACTGAATCTCCTTAAATCAACATATATAATTTTCTGTACCTTTGCTGTGAAACAGGAAGTCTTAACATTGCTTTAAAAAATGCAACTGACTAAATGTTTTTTTGATTACCATTTTTGTTTAAATTACCAATTAACTTTACCCTAGAGAATCAAGCAACGCAAGTCTTTTACACTCTATCGGTACATTAAAACCATACCTAAACACAGCATGTAAGGAAGAAACATCAATAATACAAGTACTTTTTCCAAATCTCTTTTACTACCAGCTATAACATCAGCCCAATAATTGTCTCTAATATCATGATACTCACATATAATTTCCTTCAATTTCCTGTCTCCAGACAACGTGAAGTCCATTGTGGAGCTCTTACACAGAAGCCTTTGATGTTTCAAGCATGTCATTCGGACAGTGTGGGAGAGTTGTAGCTGCCATTTCAGTCACCAGTGGTACAGCCTGACTCCCTAGCTCTGCTCCAGAGGTTTAGTTCATCCCTAAGACACTGTGACACTGACCTAACATCCAAGCAGGTGGACTGCACTCTCACTGGGCAAAATTTCACACGTAATGAGCAATATACTCCTCATTTTCCTTGTTTGAGATAATTTCTGGTACTATCCTTACTGATACAAATTTGTACTAATTTGAAAGTTTTATCATTTATAAATGGTATTTTATGACTTTACAGAATAACACTTTGTAGAGTCAGTGACATAATTTACATCAGTGGTTGCTAAAGAGCTGGGAAACTACTCAATAAGTAGCTATTCAATTATTTCAATTGAAAAAATGGAACTGCAATTGTTACAAAACAACGATTCTTTTATTTCCTAGTAAAATATTATCCCACCAAAAAAAAATCATGTGAAAATATTGTTTCTTTAGCAAAATTACTCTGATTCAAATAGTTTTAGATTTTGTAGCATGTAAAACATTGAGTTGCACATGTAATACTAACACTCACTAATTGTAATACTTAGAATGCACTGGAAGGACTTGAAACAACTTTGCCAAAACAAAATCGTTGAAGCCAATTATTTGGATGCAGTGTTCCAGCAACATGTTAACTGAATTTAAGTTTTTCCCATAACAAAACTATACATTTGAATTTTTCAGTAAAAAAATTATTCCGTCAGCTGCTTTTGATCAGCTACAGCAAACACCAGATTTTCCCTAAAGTATTTGAAAGGTACTTCCTTTTTAACTTGAGGACTTAAAAGATTAATACAGCAGAGTTTGTATTTTTTGCTGGCATAAAGTATTCCTTGCATTTAAAAACTGTTTTAGCACAACTGTCTACAAGTAAAAGTACCAAAAACGTCGTATTTACAGTGACCTTGCTGAGGATTACATAATTCTTGTCTGTTTCATCACTTTTCAGTGATTTTGGAGCTAAAGCTTTTTTGCCATTCATGAAGCCAACTTTTTTCTGCAAAAGACAGCAATGCCAATCCAATCTACGCTGTCTTTTGCTCTTTTATGGATGCTTGCATGCATATATAGATTCCTGAGGAAGATTATAGAGATTCCTGAGGAAGATAAGAGCTGGTCTGTGGGATACGGGAGTCAGGAAACTTTACATGACCTTGAGTGCATGCCTGCTGAGGGTTTTTTCCTTCCCCTTATCCCAAGAAGGAAAAAACTCTTTTTAATGAATAATTCTGGGAAGTGCCATTTAACATTTGTGACTGTCAATGAGGTGTACAGGAGACTAAGAGCAGCTCTGTGAAGTGAACTGTCCTGGTGAAGAAGTCACACAGGTGGGAGACAGCACAACCCTCAGCACAGCCACTCTCATCTGCTGTGACAGAGGAGAAACAGGTGGAATTATTTTGCATTGAGGCAAAAAGCAGGTACCTCCTCACTGGAAAGGTCTGAACACATGGATGATAACCACTTAACACTCCTGCTTATTAAGGTCCACACACTCATAACATGGATAATACATTACATCAGCTTGAAATAAAAATGAATCATGGGCAAGGAATATATAGACACAGACCCTGCACATCAAAACACGCCACTAAAGTTTAAGGAGCAAAGATGATGGAACAAAGACACAAAGCATTTATAAAATCTTTAAACGTTAGCTTCAGCAAAGTAGCTACAAGAAATGCCCTCAGAGATAGAATATCTAAGAAAAATAGTACTGGCATCTAATTACAGCAGTAGAGTTTGCTGCTTTTATCTGTAATTGGACTGTATAGTCTTTCATTCTAATTTACTTTACATCCAAACTGTGATAATCAAGACAAGCAGAACAGAATGGCTTGTAACTGGCTATACCACCGACACCAGTTAATGCCTAATTATAACAACTAAATTAAAGAGGGGACTGTAAGGAGGTTGAGTATCAGTTTGAAGCATTTAATTCTGTGGAAAGAAATAGAGATTTTAAATCCTTAGTAAAAAAATCAATATTATGGCTCATTATATTGGTATTGCTAAACAGATTAATGAAATTAAGTATTTTGTTTTTTAAAGAAAAGTTTTATCATGATGTAAAGATAGCTTTTAATGAAAGACCACACTAGAGAAGGAAATTCACATTCCAGACCAATTTATAAACCAATCTAATCTAGAAAAAAACAGTAGGTAGAATTGACTTTCCCAGGATATCTCTAAGAGTTGCAGGACATGTTACATGGTGGTGGAATAACTGCAGCATTCTGAAAAAGTGTACACACAGTACAAAACAGCAATAAAACCCAGGATCCCAGGAAACATTTTGAAATAAATCTAATTTTTAGTTAATTTTTTTCTGAATGCTCTAAATATGAATTAATTATCTTTAAAAGACAGGTTAACCAAAATGAATATTGTTTCCTTTCAGAACCCATGCAAGTAAAGAAAAGGAATCTGGGAATGCTGAGCACTGCTGAGCCATAGCTAGCATAAATTCTAAACACACTGTTTTAGGAATTACAACAAATTGGTCATCTACATCTTGAACTGACTGCACAAGAATTCATCTTCAGGGATTTGAAATAGGAGCAAGGGGAATAAAAATGGTGTCTGTTAACGATCTTGCTAAATTGACCCATAATATTCCAATGGTAGGTGGATAAAGAACTAGTTGGCATTCATGGGGCATGTAGCATAATTTGCTCCATTCAGTATCTTCGATAGAAGGCAGTAGAAAATATTGAGAAAAATTAAAATATTCACATTGTTAAGCTTATAAACTCAAAGAAAGTAGAATCTGCTTTCACATGACACTCATAATTATCTTGAGTCTTCATCATCTATAGATGAACCCACAGCTGGTGATTCTGAAGTTCTAAAACACTTAAAGACTAAATATGCTCATCAAATGACTCCTCTGTCCCTTCACTATAGCAGAATCCAGGTTGGGGAGGGGGATGCAATGATCATTTTATCAGATGTAAAATGAATATAATGGAAATTTCTTTCTAAAGTTTTAGAAATATTTCACTACTTCCTAAACTCTCTAAGGCTGAAACCACCCTCCTTAAGAAAGCAAGGCCTCTGCAACCACCTCTGCCCATCTTTGATGTGCCACTGACCACTGCACCTTTGGCCTATTTCAACCAAATTTGTAAAGTAGTAGAAGCCCTTCTCATTCCAGCTCTCACAGAAATGAAATTCAGCATATTTTAAGAGGAGGATGACTTCTCTGGGTGTCCTCATGAACCCGAGGTAATTCTAGCTGACAAATCAACCCACATGCCAGACAACAACTTGCAAGTCATTCCAGATTGCTCACGGCATTGTCTCCTGGAGCTTCCTACAGGGCTGATTGCCAGGACAGGCACAACACACATATTGTGTACAGGGCACAAAACCAGGGGCTCCAACAGCCACGCTTTGGCACAGAGGTGCTATCTGACTGGAGAAGGATATGCATTTCTGAAATTAAAGGCATTATAACCACAAACTAAACAATTTCACAAAGCAGAAAATGAAATGTTCTTCTCATTGTTATTTCTGCAAGTAGGGAACCGAACAAAAGTAAGGTACCTGATCTTCAGGACTGCTCCAGATTACTGAATCTTGCTTTAAACAGAGGAGCTTAGATTCTGATTATTTTGGTTACCAACAGGCGGATGAGATCTTTCCGTTATCTACTCTTTTTTGGAATATAATGTACATAAATTACAGAAGTAATGAAGCAGAATTCCCAGAATTTTACATGCTTGTGAAATATAAATGACAAAAAGATGGATACTCTAAAACTGTACATCCCAGTTCTGAACCACAGCCTGCATTTTCAAGTTTGAGATAATCTCTATTGCATTTAATTACTCTCAACAGAGGAAAAAGAATATTCACTTTTGATGTTGTCTGAGCCTGTTGAAAGCCTAGTTTTGGTGCTGTAGTAGGAACATTGAACAATCAGACAAAGTGATATGTCAGAATGTTAAAAACTAAAGGGAAAAACCTTTTACTATGAAGTTAGACATTCTTTTTTCCTCCTCTTCCCTCCCAATTTCACCTTTGACTGCACCTGCAGAATTCTGTATCAAGCACAGATGAAAAGACTGAATGGAATTTCATCCAAATTTATTAATGAAGATTGTTCCCAGGTGAATGGTAATATTATCCATCTTTTACAGGCAGGCAGATACAACAATTTAAATTACTCAGAAAGAGTGGTTTAAAGACTCTTCTGGATTAAAGGTTTGTTAGATTGTGATATAGACCTGGATGTAAGTGCCAACCATTTCACACACCTGAAAAAGCACATGTTTAAGTACTTCCATAAATTTGGTAAGCAACTTCCTTTCCTTTGTGCCCAAACAAAACAAAAAAGATTCACCACTGAACTCTGAAGACCCAAGATATTTGCACCAACACTTTCAAACTTTAAAGAGCTCGTAAACACGCCCCCTACTACACCCTTTGAAGAGACAGATTTCCTTGAGAGGAACGGAAGCAGGCTGAAATACAGGATTCCTTCCAAATGTCCAGAAATGTATTTGAAACTTAAATCACCTGAAAGACAAAAGTGTTTCTAGCAGTAGATGAAACATGAATGACATTTCCTGAATCATCACTCCTGCTGTAAGATTGAAACTCTAAGTGTATGAACCTCACAAATCCTCTGCTCATTTAAGCCCAGAGCCCTAAACCTTTTGCACATATCCAGGACTAGAATATTAATGAAAGGGAATAGCTTTTTTCTGTTTGAAAACAAAGCAAAAATTGCTACACGATCAGCTTTGAAGATTCAACCTCTTAAAATCTACAATGTAGAGAAAGCACATGCTCCACAGCAGAGGAGTGTGGTGCTTACTGGGCATTCCTTCAAGCATGTGAAGAGGGCTGAAGGCCTGCAAAGGCAGACTCTGAGTTACGAACAAGCTGCCTCTTCAATACCCAAAGTAATAAAACATCTAAGGAATTCAAACAAGAATTATTATAGAAGAAAAAAACCAATCACTCGTATGCTTTTTCATTACTGTTTCAATGTGGATCAGAAAAGTGTGGAAAGGAAAGAACAAAGTCACATCACCATTTTCCTCCCCACATATTGTGAATAAATCCACTTTGTTTGACCCAAACATTAATACTACCCAAATCCTAATATCAGACAAATGTAAATTATCCATTTAATACCACTAGCAATTGCAACAAATACAAGTTGAAAGCACTAAGAAATCCATCACTTGTTTTCAGTTAAACTATTGACAAAAAAGCTACTAATATTTGCTGCTTCAGACCATTTTCCCACATCAAGCATTATGAGGATGATTTCAGATCCATTTCTTGTGATCTTAACAGGCCAGTTTGGGGACAGTCTGCCACCCACCTCCTTTGTGACAAGAAAGAGATGGAAACATGCTTTGGAAGTTTTACAGTGCCTGTCTTCTGTCACCGAGCAATGCATGGACCTACCAGGACTCAGTAGTTGGGTGACTGCATGTAGATGTGTGCAAGCAATAGAAAAGATATAGAAGAATGCAAATTGACACTTGGGCATAAATAAAAGCTTCCTATTTTCTAGCAGCACTTTACCACAGCCTTTGTTGTCAATATACGACTCTTAAAATAATAGATCATCAGATAAACTTTAGAATTAGTAGAACTTGATAAATAAACTATTTTTAGACAATCATACATTGTTATCTGTGGCCAAGCAGCCCCAAGCTAAACAAAACTGAGCTCCTCCAGGGAGTAAAACACAAAGCCTAATACAGAAGAAAAGGATTTACTATGTTATATTGCAAAGGATATACCTGCAAGCTCAAATTTTAGGTAAAATGCACACATACACACAGAGTGTTCTACAAGGATTCACCTTTTGAGGTTTTGCAGATATATTGATCTCCCAAGTCCCAGAGTGATCCTGTCCACCCCTAGGACTGTGCTACTTAGCAATCATCAGCTAAGGCCATGTATCTCAGCTTTGCTTCCTCAGTGGAGAGCACTATCTAGCCAGGAATAAGAAATAAAAGCAGTTTTGACTGCATCGTGTTGGTAGATCTCAACACCTTCCACACAGACACCTGCTATGGCAATATTTAAGGACCAAGGTCTCTGCAAGACTCATTAATTTCTGCCTATTTCTGTACATGCAGCTTGAGCAGGGTACTGCTACAGCCAGCTCTGTTCAGGTTCTCCCAGGCTTCCAACAGGCTCCTCAGATCCTGTCAGGGACAACACACCCCGAGCCCCTGAACCACTCTGGCTCCAGATGGAGTCCAAAGCACAGGCTCCTGAGGACTGGACATTGCTAAAACTGGAAGATATGCCATTCAGGATTAAAGACTTTCTGCTTCTGTTGTAACCTGTAGAGCAATTTCACACTCGGATTAACATATAAGACTCAACCAGATATTCCAGCAAGGCTCCTGGATACCAGACCCAGAGGATTCACCACTGCATTGCACCTCTACAACTGCTGAAGAAGGGGATTCTGCTGGGAAGAGGTTTCATGGCAGCATGTGGAAGAGGTAATATTGGCACAACACAAATGCACTCTGCAAAGGACCTTCTGGTAGTCACAGCACCACAGAGCAGCAAGAGGCTGCAGGAAGAACCTTGTAGAAAACCCACGACATCACTTACCTTTACCCAGTGTAGGAACTTTTCTGTAGCTTTAGAAACACAAAATACAATGTTTGACATGCCAAACAATGCCACTGTCCAACACCTTTCCCAAGAGATTTTTTTATATCAGATGTACCCATAAAAAGATTTCCCAAGCAGATGTCAGTCTGGATTAACTTTATGTTGCAGAGGGAATTCCAGATAATTCCAGGTGTCAGCTTTTTTCTTTCTTGACTTTTCTTTTTTTTTTACTTTTTTCCCCTTAATTTACATGCTTGAAGAAAATAAATTGCCATGTCTCAGTTTATTCATCAAATGCAGTCTGCCAAGATCTTTAGCTATGTTCTTTGAGGCCCTTAGTTCAAATTAAACAACACGAATGTCAATACTTTCAAATTTCATGAACCATGCAGCAACTTTTGGGAAAACTACGTCAGTGAAAGTAATGCCAGTAATTTAAACCTGTGGCATCCAAATGGTGGGCTGGAAATCTCTACATTAGAACCTAACACACCTAAACTCTGCTTGCCAAAACATGTCTGGGTTTTGACAGCCACAATACTCTGGCTTCTTGGAAATCAGCTGACGTTATCATCATCATTTCACTTAACTCACCTTTAGCAGGGAAATGCCTTTACTTGAGCTGTTGTGATTTCTTCTGCATTCACTAGCAACAAGAAAATAAATATTAAATTGTTGCTTAGACTGATGTGATTTTCTATTATGTATATTTTTACTGACTACAATTTCTCACACAATCTACTGTTTATCAAAAATTCACCAGGAAGCTTTGTGTGAAAACACAAAATAAATAAATATAATTAGTTTCCAGATTACACTGCTCAGGTTTCCATAAAATACTTCACTGACTCCAAGTGTGCTCAGAACATCAGCACAGGTTTTTGCAAATATTCCAACATTTGTTTATGTTTGTATTCCTCCAAACCAGGAATTTTCTCAAGTTCTTGGGAAATAAAATAATTCTAGGGATTCAGGAATACTAATGGACAGCTTGCTAGCTCTGAGCAAAAGCAAAATAAAATGTATCTTATTAGCTTGAAAGGCTTTTTTTTATTAGAGACTGTCTCTTGTTAGGGATCCGTAAAGCTGATGAAAATGGGATTTTTTCCCAGTTTTCTGCATGAAAAACAATTTTGTACATGCATTAAATAGAACTAAGGTGTGGCAGCAGGGGTTGACACTGCTAAATAATCCAACACTAAACCATAAGCAAAGTAAAACATAAAGAAAAACCATGACAGCTGGCAAGAAAACATTAAAATCCAATGCAATAGAGATCTACACATTCACAGCTAGATAAATTGAGTTATATTGTGCCAGATATTTTTGCAAGAAAAAACATGTCTTTTTTGTGTATATTATGTAAAACATAATACATGTAACACAGGTACTATAGAAGAATATAAAACAGTACATACAAAAAAGTCACTCACATATCCCTAAACCAGGACATTTCAGCTGAGGCAAAAAAATATCAGATTGCAAAGGAGAGGAAAGCCAATGTGAAAAAGCATCAATCCCATTTTCTTTTCCTATATAGTTATGATGTTTATACAAAAGACACACAGCTCCCTTTGACACTGTGGATTGCCACAAGCAAAATGACAAAAACAACGAGCTTTTAACTTGTGTAATATAACAACACAATCCTTTTGATGACAAAATTTGCAACAAAAATAATTCTAAAAAGGCAGCATACATGTAATCCACTTAAAAGTGTTAACAAGGTGTAGCAGAGTCTTAGTTGTATTTCCAAACTCTGTTGTTAAATATAACCAAAACATAACAGTAAAAATTAACCTAAAGCTTAACGGCTTATGTAAGAGTGCTTTAATAAAAAAATCCTACTGAGGTTATTGAACTGTACAATTAAACCCCTCCCACTAAATACTTTTCAGTGCAATTTCCATCTAAAGCTTATTCAGCAAACCAAAATGCCAA
Organism: Corvus brachyrhynchos; assembly: GCF_000691975.1. Classification (NCBI taxonomy): domain Eukaryota; kingdom Metazoa; phylum Chordata; class Aves; order Passeriformes; family Corvidae; genus Corvus; species Corvus brachyrhynchos. Next base: position 13,613,211 of record NW_008239324.1, read on the forward strand.
TGCATTTCTTCAATTTCCACTTCTTTGAACCTGCTAATGTATGAATAAAAAAAGATTTATTTGTGTTATTAGCCACATATAACCCTCTTGTCTAAAAAGTAGATTTAAACACAAAATTTCTGAGATACACATGAAACTACAAAATATCTAAAGGATCATTTTGATTTTTTTTCTGCAAGCTATGTTTGATTTACATCAATTAGATCTTTCACATAAGGTATCATATAACAGGAAGGCTAATAACCCAGAAATAACCTCATTAAAAAAGACAGCATATCGGTCTAAGCAGAACGAACTCTAAGCAGAAAAATTAGTGACCTGGAAAGTAGCAGGAAGAGGTAATAGCAATACAGAGAAAAAATACATTCCCATTAGCTAGTCAAAAGTAGAAATCACCAGCAATAAAGTAAAAATACAATAGAAGCATAAAGAGAACACTTAAAAATATTTTTATCTTTTGAAATTCTGCAACAGAAAACATATTTCCCCAAACTAAGATGCTGTCTAAAATTATTTTATTACTATGGATTGGTCTGTGCTTTCCTTTTTTTTTTTTTTTCAGATGCTTAAACAGTCCTTGGCAGACTATTATTAGCAAGTCTAATACATTTATATTAAATTATCAGTGTATGATTCCAGTGTCTGTGGATTCATCTATTTTAAGATTAATGGTTAATAATGGAAACTCAAGTTGGATTTACATAGTCTTTATGTAGCCCTTGTCTAATGTTAGCTGCTTAGATTCAAAGTCTAGCCAAACCTTTTAAAATAATTCTTATTAGTGTATTGACAATATTTTCAGAAAGTAATTTTTAGGTTTGATTAAATGACACTGTCTTTAATTTTTTGAGAAATGTTTTGTTAAATATATAGGTCCTCCTACCTAATCCAGCTCAAATTTGCCAGTATAAATGAGGATAAAAAGTATTTAAATCACCATTAAATTGCAAAGTTTCTCTTGATTTTATTTGAAAAACTACCTTTAGTTTACTTTAATTTCCAAAGCAAATTAATTCAAATCAAACTATTGGGTACTGCACATAGAGTAGATTTCAGTGGTTTTCTTTGCTTTTCAGTTTAACGGGTTTGAAGTCTGATGAGAAGAGGAAAAAAAAAATCCCAGCATACATAAAGAAATCTTAATTATAGGCAAACCTCCATTTTTTATTTTCTTTTACTTTACTTCATAATTTTTAATCCAGGAAAATAAACCCTTTTTTAGACACTCATCTTTGGATCAATGATTCAGCTGCACAAAGACTTAATTAAACCATTTGGAATATTCTACTCCCCAAGTCTGTAGATTGTTTTAGGCCATGATTGCTCATTTTTAGCTCATTGCCTACAGAACTACAGCAATTTTATTTCTATACTGTGGCCCCGTTTCCAGCAGCTACTGCCATCACCAAGGGTAAAGCATTCAGTGATGGCAGGGGAGCCACGAAAAACCTGAAGCCTCTCTGAGATTGTGGAGCTGGGTTTACTCAGACTTAGCCCAGAACATGAGGGACTCTGGCCTGGTGCTTTCCATCCTTTCTCTGCAACATAATTCCACAATTTATACCAGAAGACAGTGATGCAAACAGACACGGGACTGTGGGGCAGAAAATTCATCAGTGGAGAAAGGGAACAAAACATTCATGATTTTTATAGCTTTTTACTTTATTTCCTAAAGCAAACAGATACCACCCCTGAACATAACTGGGATGGCCTTTCACGTTTTAGACACCTGGAAGAAACCAGGGTGCCACCTTCTACTACAGACTTGTCCAAAACTGCTTCCCCTCTCTTTTTGATAACACTGCCTGGCTCCACTACAAACCAGGTAAGAAACTGGGAATTTGTGGCTTGGCTAGAACACTTTTAAGCATCATCATTGCCCAGACTTTCCTTTTCTTTACCCAAGGCTGATTTCCCTATTTCACACTGGTAGGAGAGGCTGGCCCATGGAATGTGTGGCTACAGAGCACTTGAAAATGCACTAGTAAGAAACAATAGACATATCATGATCCAAAACAAGCATATTTACAGTCAAAGAAAATAAAATCACTAGTTCTGGGGTAATGGATAATTGCTCAAAGGCACACAGTATGTGACCAGACAAGCAGGAAGTTACACCTCTCTGCTCTCACACAGCCACCTCCAATGGCAAAGCCAGTACCAGGAAAGGGAAAGCAGGTTTTGAATGTCAACATGAAAAAACACCACAGTGTCAGGCATGGGCACATCACCAAACAATGACCCTCTCTGGGACAAAAAGAGTGTAACATAGCAAATTTCTTGCTCCTAAAATCAAAATACCCTCTCAACCACTAGTTTTGGAGGCATCTGTGAGAAATCTTCTGCAGATTTTCTCAGGCATCATCAAAAGTTAATGGGAGCTGGGCACTTAATTCCCCTTTATGATTCTTAAAAAAGATGTGGCCAGCTACTTTTAATTTATTAGGGAGCAGATTTGTAAAGACTCTTTTATTATAGAAGCAGTAAGGGGAGCTATTTTTCCATAAAATATATGTAAATATGATTTATGAAAGACACAAGTATTACTGAAGTGAGAGATAAACTGTTTCAAAACTTCATGTTCATAAAAGCTAGGTAAAAGTACCTATTGCTTCAATATTTTTTCCCTCGTACACACTGGTATCTCTCCCAGGTAACTCAAAGGTGTATTCTCTGTATTCTGTTCACCTTACACTTGTAAGTACAATATCTTTACTGAAGACATCAGCTATGAAATTACAAAAGGAAACGAGGCTGAAGCACTTACTACTGCACAGTTACTGATCAGGCTGCTGCTTGAAGATTAAAAAAAAAGTATTACCACTGGAAATCAGATTTGCAAACCTTAAAGGAGAATTTACTCTTGAAACCACCAAATCGGAATACAACTATCATATGTAAGTGATTTCTGAAAGATTTATTAATTTGCTAAATAAAATGTTTCCTAGGAATAGCATTGCAGAAATAAATGTAATTTGGAATCTGTTAAGTGTAAAACAATTTACTTGAAATAGTCCTTTCCCAGTTTTTTCCTTTTTCTCTCTCTAGACTGACAGGAAACAGATGAAATTTTACTATTAAGATCAAAGGGTATGCAAAAAGAGAAGTTTGAAAAAGAGAATAATGCCTTTCTCTCCCTGAACATTTTTGACCACAATGCCAATGAACTCTGACAGCTCATGGTATCAGCTGTACATCAAAATCCAGCAAGAGACAAGACTGAGCATCTCAGCTCAGATATTCCAAGGGATTTCACTTAAGTACCTAACCCCTCATTTTAAAAGTCTCATTTTAATAGCTTGGTCAAAGATTATGATGAAATCACCTTAAACTCCTCCCAGGTTCCTTCAGTTGAATCCAACATTTACACTTTGAATTACACCTATTAGGAGGAAAGCAGATACATCTATGAGATGGCTCATATCTACTGGGCTTTGCTCTATGGTTCTTATAGTACAAGTTCCAAGGGACAACCAAGACTCTTCAGATGAATGAGAACTCAACACTCATTTTATCTCAAAAAGGCTCTGCCAAACAACACTGCTCTTGGGAAGTGCTGAAAGCAACTTGATGGGTTAATTAGTGACCTACAGTATCCCAGTTTGAATCACACTAAAGAGTTTGACTGAAAGGTTTTGACTAAAAAGCTCAAAAATCCAGAAATGTTCATGTATGTATCTCAAAACTAAAAGTCTTCAAATACATTGACAAAACTGATGCAAAAGGCAGCAAAAAGACTCAGCACAGGCATGATTATCTGCATAAAAAAGTATACTAGGTTTAAAAAAAAAATACTCAAGAGAAGACAGTGAGTCCTTTTTCTGGATACAGGAGACTGCACAATGATGAGCTAAATGACCAACAAACATCTTCAGTCAGAATTGGACTTGAGAGCTTAATACATGCTGGCCACCCTTGGGCCCTTACATTCACTCTGTATGAGCTCTGAAATAATTAAACTGTGACGAACACTTTTGAAAAGCCAGTTGAAAATCCACAGCAGAAACTCACAATAGAAAATTTTCAATTGTTCAGTAAAGCAAACAAGAACATGGCCATTATTTTGCAGCCAGCACTTTGCTTTCACAAGGATTTATTTTGCAGAAGACTCTATGAGACTGCTCTCCACACTTGCCATGCAGATGAGCTGCTGGATGTTTACACAGAGGGAATGGGGTCTCTCTAATAAAAAGCACTATGTGCTGCAGTAGCTCCATTAATCTCCCATCACAGTCTTACATAAAACTGTAAAATCTGAGCCCTTACAGTGCTCAGTGAAAGCAGAGCCTTTCTTCTCCTTTCAGGGAACCAAGCTGTGCCCATCCATCTAGGCACTGGAATTGGGCAGTGGCTACTGGGACTGCACAGGGCTGGGGGTACAGGGATGGACAATTCCCCTGGTTAAGTGGTTGTGCACACAGCAGCCCAGCTGCTGACCTCAGAGTATTTTTCACGTGTATTGTCTTGCGTAGAACAAGGCTTGATCACCAACCTGAAGTGTTCACGTCTGCTGTTTATGCAGCAAAACAGTTCCTTCAAACACAGGCAGAGTTGTATTATTTAAAAAAACAAAAGAAAAAGACTTTGGTGTGACTGGTGACAGCAGATGATGGAGCACTTTCTAACCATGACCTGGTACGTCTAAAGAAGATTTAAGAATATTTTTCTCACAATTGGCCAATGAGATATTTGGAACAGAGAGGAAAGGAAGGAGAAGGGGTGAAATGTCAACTGTCTAGTATGTCACACATGACAGTCAAATGTCACCAGAACTCAATCCTAGAGAAATATGGACTTCACAGTAAAGGTTGCTTAAAACAAAAGCCCATTTATCTGAATACTGAAGACATTTAATCAATTTACATGAAGGATTTCAAAATTAGTCAGACTGTAATGAACTATGAAATACTGATTAATGAATTTTTGCAATGTTTGATTAGAAACTTAACATGTATGCTAGCACATTTTGCTATCATTACATTTATAAGCTAATATTTGTTTCTTGAAACTGCCAGAGTATAAATAGCCCCTGGGCTATGGAACTGAGCATGTTTACTATTAACCAAGTATTTTATTTCAAAAGTTGTGAGAATTTTTAAATTACTAAAATCTCTTCCTAAGTTCAATAAATAACAAAAGGATACTTTCATATTTGCCTCTCTTTTTTCCTTTCTTGTGCTAGACTCTTTACTACAACCTCTCAGATCTTCCTAACAGCACATTAAGCAATCTCTCACCTGCCATTTAGGAACCCTTTTCTTACCTCCTACCCAGAGTGAGCAAAAAGTCAAGTTGCATGTAATTAATAGCACTAAATATAACTTGTATAGAGTATATCTAGTACTTGTATGAAGTATATCTAATACTTGAATGAAATATATAGTGTTTAAACTTTTGCAGAAATGCATTGACCAAAAATTTTACTGCCTATAAAGCAACCCAGGAAAACTGGGACAGTGGAGTGTGCCACAGTCAGTGGGAATTTTACTACTCATTTCACAGGGAGCCAAGAACAAACAAGAAGTAACAGACACACCTCAAGACCATTTAATTCTATTGCCAAAACAGAGCTTCAACAGGGTATCATTAAAATACCCTGCTTTCATATCTGTAGTGACAAGGTTCACATAGGTAGGAAACATGTTGAGACACTTAAGCGCATATGAAGAAATTAGCTGTATGCAAAACGGCCCCTTCTATGAAAATTAAGAAATTGCTTCTGCATATTTGTCTTTATTATTGTCATTATCACTTCTGTGATACTAATTAACAAGTCAGATTGACACCACTTTTTGCCATTACACAGCAAGTCCCCATTAAAGAAGAGACCCAGAGAGTCCCGGCCTCACTGTGGTTTTTTGGCTAATTAGCCAAAGTGGTCTGGGACTCCTAAATGCTAACAAGTGAGACATCGAGTAAGTTCTAGGTATTGGTTCAGACCCCATTTTTTAAATTGCAGGTACTTCTGAAGAGACATTAATCACTCATTCCCCAGTTGTTACTTTTTGAAGGGCCATTTTTATATCACTTTAAAGTTTACTGTCAAAATACATTTCTTTTACTTGAATCACATGTACCAGCCACCAGGTAAATTATGTTCTGAGTCCATCTTAATTTTATTTTTTCTTATACTTTCTTAGAATAGCCTTAATCTCATTAATTAAGAGTCTCATAATCTGAGCAAGATATAACAAAAAAGAAAAAAAGCCTCCCTTTCATGACAGTATTATTCTAACTAGAAATTATAATTGGTAACAAAGTTAACAACCTAGAATTAGATCACATACTTCAGGAGGTCATCAACAAGTGTAACAGAATGTCAGTGAATGATTTTTATAAAGTATTAGTATAACAATCTGGTTTCATAATTGGTGAGCTGCAGCTTCTTTTATTGCATGTAAAATGAAGAGATCCCTTCATCCACAGTGAAAAATGGAAAATCATTCAGTTTGGGGCTTTTGGTTGCTAGTAGCAACAAATACTGGAATATTGCCATCTGGCCTCTTGTTTTAAATGAGATTTGAATAATCAATTTAATAATGGATAGAGTACATACTTAAAGAAATAATCACTTGTCATATCTTAAGAAAACTTTGGTATAAAAAAATCCATTGTATGAATTAATGCAGAGCACATAACAATCAAAAGAGATGAGGTAATTTTTATTTTTGTTACTGTTGCCTCAAAACCTTAAGCTTACAAGGTTCTAAATATCACATCAAATATCTAATAATGAGGGGAAACTACTAAGAGCAATTGGTTTGTTACAAGAACTCAAATCCAGTAATGACCAGAGAGATTAAACCATATAGAATGGCATTTTGAACACACTTGTAAGTCATATGGTGCCAACAATAAAAGGGATAAAACTAAACACAGCAGAGAAAAAAAGACAAAATAGGTAAAATATTCATGTTACTACTGCTGCTTCAGACAAGATGAAATGAGAGTTCGGAATATGGGAGCCCCAAGTTACAAGTGTTTTCTTCACTTATAAGATGTTTATATAGCTGGCAAAGAGTTCCTACACACCATGGTGAGACCAGGAACAGGCTCTGGGTGTTGGTTCTGTCCTGGAAACCCTGGTGTCACAAAGACACTCTTTTTTTCTGAATTTGCATGTCAAACTGCCATCACAGGAGAAATCAACAGGAATCAGATGCTCAACCATGGCAAATTAGGAAAAGATACCACTCTGGAACAAACAAGATAAACCTTAATCGCAGATTTTACCAATGTTGATTTTGACTGGAAATCAAGGTAACTGTTTTCAACTATGTTTGTGTGAGTTAAGCTCATCCCTCTGATGAGAAATGATTCTGTTGGCAAGCCTCACCCTTGAACTGTGAATTTGTTGTAATAAATGCAATCTGTGCATAGAAGCACTTCCATAGCAGTAAATAGAGACTGACTCCATTTACACTTCTTCTGGAAAGAAGGTGCTTCAAGACAAACTGGTACCAACTTCCCTTCCCAAGTACCACACACTTCCGGGTACAAATACAAAAAAATGCCTGGATATGAAGTACAGTCTGGGAGTTGTTCAATTTTATAGATTACAGGCTTATAAGCAAAATAGACTTTACATTACTCATGGTGCCAACGATATCATCATTCCAGCTCTACTCTCACTGGTAACCTGCCAGCTGACACCAACACTGCCACTCCAGTGACAGGCTCTGTATTCCATGCAGGGCTCCACCGACTGGCAGGTGGCATTTACCACTTTCATTATCTGTGGACTAATTATGACTTTCTCCTACAAATGGTGAGTATATTTTGATAATGAATGATGTCAACATTATAACAAATGTATTGATATCATTTGAGCCACTGTATGGTGATACATATTTTTAAATTAAGTGAAAATATAGAAATGCCAGGTGGTTAGAAAATAATCTCAGCTCTATACATGAGCTCTTTAGCTTGGTCAGGTAGGTCCACAAGTTGTAGTTTCACCGGGAGTGAAATCACAAGAGGAAACTGGGAGAATTGTTTAAGTCTTTATTACAATACTTATTACTGTTTTCAGCAGTTCCTTGTGACCGGTTATCTCTGACATTTATAAAATACTAATCACCATGGAAATGCCTAGTATACATCCCAAGCAAGAAAGACAGAAAGTCACTGTCTCCTTTATTGTGTCTTTTACCACAGAACTAATATCTGTAGGTGGCTTTTCCATGCAATATTCTATTTTAATATAAGCTTCTCCCAGGAGCTAAACAGATTTTTAAAATCTTTAAATATGGAAAAGGACAGACTGTTAATTAACTTCCCCTAACATGCTTTTATATCATGGGAGGAAAAAAGAGCTGATAATGGTCTTTCAACAATCAAAAGGAGAAGGAATTTTCAACCAGGAAACATATAGGAGAAACCACTCTGCCAAGGAACTTGAGAAAAGAGTCCTGCTCACCCAGACAAGTTTTTAACATATAAATCCATAAGCTCCTAAGGAAAACAGACACTAAATTTCAAACTTAACACATCTTATACTACTGAATTAAATAAAGTTTTCCATCTGAGGGAAACATGGTGTCCCAACAATTCTCAAAAAAGCCCACTACAAGAATAACACAGCTTATCAAAGAAAAAAAAATTAAAAGGTATCCAACAAAAGAGTACATGATTTCTAGGATATGATTTCCAGCTTATATCTGGGCTGGGAATTAAATGAAAGCTCACAGAGTGGGCTACTACAGAGCCAGGAATCCAGGACTACCTAACTCCAAGATTTATCATCTCTCAGCCACCTGGGTCTTATTTTCAAGGCCTGTAACTCTGCCATACAGATTGTCTTGTGCCCCAAGAGAAGGCACATCACAGAAAGGAATTCTCTAGAAGAGCAGGTAGCATTTCTCCTCACCAGATGTGACAGATATCAATCACAATAAAACCAAACACTAAAGATAAATCCTCAAAGAATAAGAAAGAGCTTTCTCTGTGTGACTCCAGTGCTGGTGCTTTTTGTGCCAGGCTGAGGTGCAGCAGTGAGCACAGGGTTCTGTGCTGGGTTTTACCAGGCAGAGCAGCTCATTCTGCTCCAACTCTTGCCAGCTCCCACGACCAGACACAGAAGTCAGACAGAGACCCCAAGGAGGCTTATTAGGAAGTTTACTTGCACCACACAAGTGGGATCATTGTCAAGCCTTCTTTTTAAAAATGCCACTTTCAATTTTCCATTGAATTTTCCATTCAAATAGCATGAATGAAATACAACCTATTTCTTAAGAAATTAGGTTTTCTTTCCCGTTGCTGAAGTTTGTATCTTTGGGTTACTAGCATTTAGGAAGGTACTCAATAACTTCTATAGGGGCATATCCTCACAAAGCCCTTTCATAGACAAAGTGCCTCAAAGAAAATACTTTTTTTTCTTTTTCTTCATTTTAGGAAGACAAGAAGCATAACATTACAATCAGAGAGAAAAGCTCTCTTTATTCTCTGACAATCATAACATTAGCAAGCCAGATGTTGCTTTCACCTGCACCCAGAGCAATCTATTTCTACCTCATTTAATAAAACCACAATTGGAATTGTGGCTCAGAAAGTGCCGGGAAAATACAAAAATGCAAAACAGATGTGAAAGGACAGTTATAGATGTGTGGACACAGTAAAACTCTTGATTTCATAAGTCTTCTTGTGATCTGCAAGCTTATCATGCTATTTAAAGCCAAGCACCATTCTGAATAATTTTTTGTCCCCAAAAATTCATATAAACAGAGTTCACCAAAAACATATGCTTACAAAGTGTTCTGAAACTCTTTCTCTAAAGACAAAAGAATGGATAGTTTTCACCAGAGACTACTTCACTGAAATCTTCTGAGAATTAATGGAACATGAGATTATCAACACTGAAACCAACATTCACGGGAAAGTATTTGCATGGTAAATGGTAGTAAGGACACAAGAGTAAAGAAAAGTAAACTTTTTTTAAAAGCAACACAACTCCTCAAAGATGAGGGCCTGAGGGCTGACCCTGCACGGCTGAACATTACCCAGTGATGCCTCTCTGCACAGTACTTAGAAAAGGAAAGTACATGGAAAGAAAGGTATCCTCAAAATCCAGCCTGCATAATGGAGAGATGCTCAACACAGCAAATACAAAGCATTGCAGAAAAGTTGCAGTGATTTTGTCCGGTTAGGAATGCTGTGAAACTGTTCACTAGCTTGATTTTATGTATCACTCTTTCAAATGAGTAAGTTTATGAAACCTTCAAACCACCAGAGCCGCTCCACACGATGCCGTCGCCTAGAGCAGAGCTGTGCAAACCCCATGAAGCAAAAATGCAAGGCTTTTTTCAAAAATGAGTACAAACAGACTTTACATTTAGATTTTTTTTCTTTTGGCACTCTTGTCACTTTGTTAACTTGAATGACAAACTTTACTAAAAATTTGCTATTCAGTCTACTAATTCGCTCAGTATGTTTCCTGGTGCATATTCAAATGGTCCAGGGACGACGTTACAGAGTAAAGGACTTTGCATGGCAAACACTTAGTGACTCAGATCTTTAAAAAGGAATCTGGAAAACATCCCATGCAATGCATCTGCTCATCTACCATAAAATTCTGAGGCTAAGGTTTCCTAAGTAGGAGGGAAATATGATTATGTACTTGGCATCAATGTGAACTATACCACATTCATTTTCTTCTGTGGAAAAACAGAGGGAGATGTGACCCTTCTGATTCTCCCACATAACTCTAATAAACTACAAAATATATGGCCTGTTCTAATAGGACAAGATCTGTAAAACTCCATGTGAGCTGTTGCTGATCCAGAGGCCATGCTGCTCGTGTCTGAAACATGGGACATAAGAACATGGAATAAAAATTCATGGGAAACAGGCCTGAACAAATGACATGCAAGAGGGAATGCAGAGTGTGAATGCAAGCAGGGAATAAAGGCTGCAGGCTGAAGGGAAGGTGGAGTGGGAGTTTCAAAGCAAACAGGTGAGGAAGGTTCATCTTTTTTTTCCAAAGCTCCATCTTTGGATTCATCACTGACAAGTCTGTGGAAGTCTGAGGTGTTTCCAGATGTTTTCATTATGGCTTTTTGTAACAGTCCCATGGGCTTATCTTGGCACACCTTGACAGCACATGTTTTAAGTCTGCAGGAAAACGGAGACTTACCTTCATGGACTTCTCCCAGCAAGTATGCTCCGTAACTTCTTTCTGGAAAATAAGGAGGAAATCCTTAAGAAGCTTTTTCTTTTACTCCCTTCAGTGAAGTACGGAAAGTTTTGGGTCATGAGGGCCATTTTCTCAGGTTCTCATTTGTTAATCACAATATTCTCCTGCATTACATTATGTAAAATATTAAAATTCACTGTTATTAACATCCTAAACCCTCTTTTTGAGACACAAAGTAGACCAAGATGCTCTGCCCATCATGCAAAGTTAGTTTGTGACAAAGAGAATAATCTGATGGGTTTCCTCTCAGTTTACCATCGAAGGACTGCAAACAGCCCATTTGGGATGTTCTGTGGCTGGGCAGCAAAGGAACGCTGCGTAATTGCCCTGTTCCAGAGCTTTACATGCTCACTGAACCCTGTGCAGAAGCAAGGCAGGAAGCTTGTCCTGCCCTTGGAGAGCTGAGCTTCAGCCCTGCCCACGGGAACAGCCAGAGCAGGACACTGGGGACAGCAGGGGCATAACTTGCAGCAAAAGCCAGACTGGAAGTTTCCAGAAAAAAGAAGGGATATGCCAACTTCATGGATCCAAGCTTTGGAGATGAGGAAAAAAAAAGAAATTTTCTAGAAATCAGAGAGACTCTGTGAAGTTCAGTTTAATCCAGACGCCACTGAGTCAATGGACTGAAGAGCAAAATAAGAGGACTATCTCTTTGCCAGCCTCTAGCAGGCAGGAGTAATTTATTTTAATCCCATTTTGTGGGGGTTTTCCATCATTCAGCAGTTCTGTTTGCGCCTTGTTACAGACTTACTTTGCTTCACATGATTATTAGTGCATTTTGATTAATATAGCTTAAAAAATGGGAAGCATTTTGGCTTGCTGATTTTAAAGGAAAGGAAAGGGCCAGATTCACCACTGGTAGTCCTATATTCCAGCTCATACTGGTTCTGCTGATAAAACCCAGCAATTAAATACAGCAGCTGGGCCTGTGTTTCAGCTATACTATAGAAACAGTGAAGGTATGGATCCAACACCTGACACGAAGCAGCAGTGTTTTAAGTCTATCATGAACAGAAGTGCACGAAACAGGTCTTGAATTTTCCATAACCAAAAATACTGTTTGGGAACCTCAGAACAGAAGCATAAATTCAGAAGCACTGAGACAGAACCATGCCTGCCCAGATAATCCCCGCCCCATGCCAGAATTACTGATCCAGCAGTTTTCTCTTGAGGCATGTTTTCATAGAAAAAGCAATATATATTTGGGAACTACTAAGATAACAAAATAGCCTTTCTTCCAATTCTTTTACTTGTTAAATATGTCAGTCAGCAAACAGGACACAAGATAATGAAAGAAAATCCACTACACTGCAGGTGCAAGTCTTTTTAAGGTAATAGAATAACTAGAAGTCTCTGGCAAACTAGTATTTTCTTCCTACAATAATCACTATCCAAAATAATGGATTATGATTTCCAAGCAACAGCAAACATCAGGACTTGATTCCTTTAGAAGGAGCAGAAGTCTAGGGCACACGAGAGATGGCTGAATTTGAGTAGTAAGGGCCAGCCAGTCTATTAATAAAGAGCAGAGCTAGGAGAAGCTTTAATGTTTCATGTATGCATACATGTGTTTATAGAGACGGGACAGGTCGATACACTCAGAGAAGCCACGATGAGGAAATGAAGAATATACTGCAGATAGAATTAGTACCTATTTGTATCTTAAATGCAATATGCAGAATACTTTTATAAGAAAAGTATTATGACACAGTAATTTGGCCATGAGAGGGTAATTGACTTAAGATATTCTGATAAAGATCGATTGCTAGGGTTTGGAATTATGACACCAACAAAGTTACAATGACATTAGCACAAAGAGAGAGACACAAATCCATTATAAAGATACAATCAAATATTCAAAAATGCCTGGCATGCTCATTACTTATTCATGCTAATACAAGTATATTAAGAAATCTAAACAGTGTTAGCATTCAATCACTCACAAACCAAATGAGGTTTTGCATTTATCAGCCACCAGTCATCAAGAATGTAACTTTAGCTGTACAAAGGTGGTAATATGACATAACTGGAGATATTTATATCAGCCTACACAGACTGAGAGATACAGTAGGATTTATTAAAGTGAGTAATGCCTTCACATTCAGCACAGCAATAAAAGAAATAGCTGTGCAGAAGTCATTTCCCCAGACAATAAGATTTACCTTCATAATCACTTAAAGAAGTTGTGTATGCTTTTAAGGGTCCAAAACAATCTTCTCACCATTAATAAATAATTTGGAGCTTAAGTTTGCAAATACAGAATTGAGTGCTGAAATTTTTAAAACATACCCCCAAAATCAGGTGAGTAGTCAGGGTGTCTGTCTAGCTGAGGGTTTAGCACTTTTTTTTTTCTTAGGCTGGTTAAAAAACCACCAAGGTTAATTTAGGCTCAAATGGATGTATAGGTTTAATAAAACTCCCCCCATATTGCCCTCGAATGTCACACAGTTTCATCACCTGCTGGCCCCAACACCTTCAACTTTTCCAGTTGTCTATTTCAATACATTCCACTGCATATTTCTGCACATTGCACCTAATGCCTTTGCTTTTCTCACCAAGAGTTCAATCGTTAACATTTTTGGTGTTGGGTGAGAAGCAGAAATCAAACTCTGATCACCAACACAACAACACTGAAACAATTCCAGAACTAAACAAAATGCTGAGGGTTGCTATGTGGTGCACGACACAGCTCCTAAGGTAAGGACACTGCATCTGCAGGGATGTTTACACTTGCTTTACAGCAGCACTTGAGCAAGGCATTGCTCCGGTTTGATGCTGATGACATGCCATTTATAAACTGTGACTGATAAACCTAATGCCTCTGAAATCAGATAAAACTTTGATAAATGACTTCTTAGTGAGCAGGCTGCAATAGCCACTTCTGTCCACATTTAGCCACCCTGCTGCAATCAGCACCATTTTGTTTAATCAAGGCTTCAGACAACAACACATTTGAAAGCTATCACACCATTAAGAGATATGAAGATAATGTATTCTTCAGGAAAAGAGGAAGAGAGAAAACTACAAAAACTAAACTCTGTTACAGTTTTTATAGCATGAGTACTTGCTAGAAAACCCATGGAATTTAAGGATGACGTTTATTCCGACGGTTATTCCCATATTCTGCGGTGACAAGACTTGAGAGAGACCCTGTAGCAGAATCAAACACACACAGTAACACAGTCATTTTCTCCTTCACAGGTAAACTAAAAGACCACTGATGCTTTAACAAAAAGAACATATTATGCAAGAGTGACTTAAATACCAAAATGATAAAAGGAGCCCCAGAACTACAGCAGCATAGGAAAAATATAATATTACAGTTAATACAAAATAAAATTGTGCCAGGGCTGCCAAAGCCGTGCCACTTCTTTTCTACAGCTTCCATAAAAATACAATATGAATTTATGGTGATGTCAAAAAGCATGAGGTGCAGAAGATCAAGTAGACACTGATCTGTTTATACCCTGAGCACATCAGCCTGCTGGGCAGAATAAGCTAACAATTCATAGATCCTAAACACTGCCTATTTACACCTTCCCTCTGGATTGTGTACACAGGGCACGTGTGACTGAGTGCAGAAGGATATTGTTCATTTGATCTTCACCCAGTGGGACCAAATTTCCAGATTAGCATGTGATTTTTGAAACCGACGGGTAGCATTTTGTTTGTTACTTTCTGAAGCTGGTTAGCAGCCATGTGAGGTAAATTATTTCATTTTAAGTAGAAATATTATTCATATGTCAGGTTTTTTAATATAACTCTGATCCCAAACAAGGGAGCAGAACAGAGTTACAAGGCTTCCAGAGCTGACAAAGACAGAAGAAAAATCAACAATTAGGAAGGGGGTGGGTGAGCAATTACTTATCAAACATATAGCTCTCAATTATTCCAGGAGACCAGTTTACATCTCCAAACACAGAGCAGATATGTGTTCAACCATGTTTTGGAAGGAAATAGCTTGACCATCCTCAGTGAAGGAGGAAGCTGCTAAGCTAAGCAGTACCAGTATCTAGTAGCACTAATGAAATAATCTAGTGCAGGCACTGCTTTAGTAGTGATTTTCTTACAACCAGGAGACTTAAGGGAAAGCATTTTTTAAAGAAGCTGAAGGATAGGATAAGGATTTTAATGAATGGTGACAAAATCCCATTTCTCAGCTCTTAACATCCTCTGTGAGAAGAGGGCAGAAGGACTGACAGTGAACTGTGAAGCAACTGGACTGTGCAGCAAAAAGTCACAATTAAAATTAAAATCGTGATAATCAGAGTTCCCAGGTAAGGCAAATTAATGAAGCCAAGATCTACATCGCCCTACCTTGCCTTTCTCTTTACCTATGGTAAAAAACTGCCAAGCACAGAATAATGCAAAATCACTGGGTACAACTATCATCCTCAAAGACAACCTCCACTTTGTCTTTGGAAATTAAACAGGAAGCAGAATTATCCAGATAAAGATGATTTGGGTTGATCTAAATGAGCAACTTTTACCTTGTCAAAACAAATGACAAAATGACAAACTTCTCCAAAATGCAGGTATACAACTAAATCCTGCTATCGAATGAAAGAATTGGGACTAACACATGCAACATCACTCCAATCACTGTGTGCCTGCCTGGTGACCATTAATCTTTCTTTGCCCAGTTTCCACCTCATCTTAGAATGAGAACAAAATGATAAAGAGATAAATCTACCTAGTACAGTACACAAAATAATATTGTTTAACCCTTCCCTTATTGTTTTATGCTTTTCAGTATTTCCAGAGTACTGCAAATACAAATGGTTAAGATACTAAGTGACTGAACAGCTGGTTGAGAGTGGTAACTTTAAGCAGACCTTTCACCTTTTTTTGACATTTACCCTCAGAGCACCATTAAGACCCACCCTAAAAACACTGGGACAGCCCTACCACTGATCTCCACAGATCCAGCAGATAACGATTTGACATTAGGGCTCCAGGAGTTTCTTAGGGAAGAGTTCAGACTACTGCCTATCAACAAGACCTTTGGTTACTGAGCAGCTATGTACATTAGAATTTGGAAACTGAGCTAGACATGCCTGAGCTGCTCCTAAAACTCAGTCTGACTTTTGCTTCACACTTGTCAAAAAAAGAACAGGAAAGAGTAGAAAGCACTGGAAGCAATAAAATCAACTAGAGAGCAATATTTAATGCCAACTTTTTTTTCCCTGAGAAACTATAGAGTGAAATATGAGATTTCTTCTCCTCTCCTACAGACTTCTTGACCTAAGACTTCAGCCTCAGCTAAACAGATCTGCTTTAGTACAGCACACATTGTCCTGTATGTACATCCAAGGGAAGGATTGTGCACAGGAAAAGTGTGAGCCAACAGTGCTGGGAGCAAAAAGAGAGGAGGCATGAACTTACTGTTCTGTCTTGTACAAGAAATCCAGGCCTGAATCATCCTGGTAAAGGAAAAGAAGTCAGGGACAGGATAAACTCTCCTTCAGCTTTAACTTCATTATGTTATATCTTATAAAATGATGATTTAATTTGAAACTTTTTGAATTCTCCAGACATATTCAGAATGCGGAGGGAGGGTAGGTGGGGATGGGGCATGTTAAAGGTCTGCTTTGTACCAGAGCTTCATAAACCTTTCTGGTTTGAATTCATGAGATGTCTTGATATTGACAGCCACAAGTCAGCACAGCTTTGCTTTGAATTCTGAAAAACTCCATAAATCATGGGAAAGCCATGATCTCCACCCAAAAAAATTTATGTTTCTTATCATTCTATCTACTTTCTTCCGTAATCTGCAAACTTCCCTTTTAAATTGCCTCTTCCTGTCTTCATCTCTCTCATGAATCCTACATGACACCTCTCTTTCTCAAATCTGCTTATGAAAGGACAGCTCTCCTTCACGCAGTTACTCTGAGAATCTCCTTAGTAGTTCTCATTTCAACACAAACTTCTGGTTGGACTCTTACATTCCAAATGAGTATTTCTCACCAGAATCTGTAGGCTTAATGCAACATGATCAGGAGAACAAAGTCACTGAAACTCATGTGTCAAGAACTATGCAAAGAAAATACTATTAAAAGGAAATAAAGGCATTAAAAGGCAACTGGGTATTTCTGAGTATTTTCTTTGCTTTTATCCTATCTCCTGATATAGTACAGAAAATTTTGGCAAACAACACAGATTTAATATAAATCAATTCATTGAGAAGCCAGAGTTTATGACTGCAAAAGATCTGTTCTGTACAGAAGTGGCTTTTTCCTGGAGAGGAAAGCCAAGATGAAACTGGCAAAAGTTTAACATGTTACGTTCTATCAACTGTTATTTTTATTTCATAGTACAAAAGGGTATTAAGCCCTTTCTAAAGACACAGGACCATCTCAGCTGAATGTCAGATATGCTCCATTTAGAGTCACTGAAAAGATGTCCATCAGTGTTAGTGATACTCCCAGGTGCGTTCTGATTGTCCATGGCAGCTGAGAAAACTGGGAGAAATACAATACTGGTCATAGAACCAGCACAGAGGAGCTGGTTTCACAAGTTCTGAAACATGCTAATATTTTAACTAATGTTAATGAAATCCTGAGACAGACTAGGGAAGCTTAAGATGTAGAACATACGTTATCCAAGTTCAAAAGAATAAACACTAAAACGTCTGGAATTTGGGGAAGCAAATTTTCTGCCTAAAGGAATCAGCTTTCGATTAAGCAATTGACTTTTGTAGTAAATAACACTAAAATAAAGCACTTGAATTTCATCAATATTATAACATTAAAATACAAAACCCACTAAGTGCCATAGACAAATGTTTGCCATTATATTTTAAGAGAATAAGGGGTGGGTTCTATGGGAATTTGGCATTTATCATTCAATCGAGAAGAGATCCCGTGAATCTCAAATAACACAGCTAAGAGCAAGTTAAGTGACTTTTTTTCTCTCACAGATGAAATAATGCTGCATCTTCCTACAGCCCATCCTGTATTCTGTTTCAGCTGTGTAACGACATGCAGAGGTTTTGGGAGAAATGTGGAAAGCAGAAAACCTGCTGTCCTCCTGAAATCCTCGTAGCTGACACCCCATAAACCTGCATAGTGGAGTGTCACTTACTCCCAGCTGACTCACACATCTTATGGCAAAAATAAAGGAGTGTCTCCGTCCTCTACACACAGGCTCCCCATGTTTTATCGGGCAGTGCTGCCTGTCTCAAGTTCAGATTTCAGTATTTTCATAAAATATGACTTAAGTGCACTCATATTTCATGAATAACTTCCAACTGAAACTAACCTACAGTTGTCAAAATAAGTAAATGAAGTATCTTTACTTAGTAACATGATAAACATTTTACTAGAGGTCTGCTAGTTCTTAATTACAAAATTCTTCAGCCTCTAGATAATCCAGCTGAATGAGCATACCTTGTACCCTTTAAGACAATTTAACACACAAACCATAGTACCCCCATGATTTCAGCCTCTGTAAATGCTTTTACACCTACTTACAGCAAGTGCTGTGCCTCTGTTATACAAGATTGCAAAATAAAAGTGTCTCTTATTACAAGCAATTAAATAAGACAGGTATCATTTAAATTTCTCTTCACACTTCTTAGCTGTAAAGACATAGGATTGATCCAAACTGGTCTGAGCCACATTACTGCAAGGTTTCTAGCTCAGTAGTCATTTTTTCCTTGACATTTTTCATTCATACCATCATACAACCTTCATACAGGGGATTATCAGAGATACTTTAATTAAGAACCACCATTTTCAAGATTCTCTCCTTTGACAGAACCTTTTTCCCCCCTTGATTCCTGAAGGCATATGAAAATTCCTGCACACCACATATATGCAACGATCAACTAAAAGTTGGTAAACAGAAAATTAGATGGTTGCTCCAGGATTACTTTCATTTGCTCCTTGGATTTGTTCTTTCTCAGGTCTGACCATACCCAAGACAGTCACTGCAGAGGAGCAGTCCTGTGAAAACTGAAAATCATTACACAAGACTGGCAGAAAATTCAAGTCATGGAGTCAATAGAGCCATTTAAAAGATTCCTGCATCAAGAGAGTCTGGAAATAAGTGGTTTTTATATGGTTCTACCGATGTGTTAGAGTTATCATTGAAAACAGAAACTGAGGGCAACTGAAAAAGATAAGGAAGTTTTCATAGCTTAAGGAAAATAATATCCTCTTCCACTTTGCTTTGAATTATTGCCTAATTTGGAAGCTAATTTTCACAAATTTATAAAGTAAAACCATTGTCATAACAGAAAAGCACGTCCACTGGAAGTACCAGGTCCTTTTTCCTGTATGGAACACTCAGAAGAGAACCTTTCTTGACTAGAGCCAACCTACTGAACACACACAGACCTATTTGTCAATCAAAAGATTTTAAAATAACTAAATAGGATGATTAAAAGGACGAGATTATAAGATGAAGCTATACAAAGACACCTGACAAATTCCAGTCCTAGCCAAGGGAAAATGTACAAAAAGCATTCTAAAGTCAAAGCATTTTAAAGTGACCTTTGCTAGTCAGCTAAACGTATTCAAAATATTTCTTTTCTTGTAAAATAAAGACTTACTTTCAATTTTACTTTTTTGTTTAAATAATTCAAGCAACTAGGAATGATTTTCAATTAAAAAAAAAATCTATGTTTGTATTTGCCAAAAAAATTATAGTATCAAACACATAAAGAACACTGGACACCTCAGTGATATCTCAACTATTATGCTTTCCTGCAAATCACTAATCAACTAAGTTGGCACAATTACTTGGTCTGCTATTTAACGTAATCTGTAAAAAGTTCCTTATTTAATGGTAAAAATCAGATTAGAATTGAAACCAAGCCTTTTTATTTTTAGAAAACCCAAGGTATAAACTTTTAACAGGTTTATTTAAAAAACAATATAATAGCTAAATGATCTATGTTTTACCTGAACATGCATTCTCATTAAAAGCAAAGTAAATATCTTTGAATACAGACACATTCTATGCCGTTCTCTTTATTACCTAATTTCTCAGGTATCTCAGCATGATCTGAATAAATTATGCTGACTATACAACAGTATAAATGATAAATCAACAACACAATTTTAGTGATATATAGCATGAAAAGTAAATAATAACCAGCACTGCTAATTGGCTCACTACCTGGCAACAAATCAGTGAGCAAGCGACGCTGCTGGTAAAGCTTCAGCTGTGCACCACCCTGATCATTAAGCGTTTCTAGCTATTCTAAGCTATTTCTTCTGGTTTTTATACAAAACTCTACTGTAGCATAAAAATAATGCCTGAAACCCTTGTTGAAAAAATTTTTAAAAACCCACAAACTTGCACATTGACAACACCTGGCTGTTATGAACCCACTCCTGCTACACTCTGTGGCACAAACATTCGTCAAGTCAGAATGTGTTTTATTTGAAAAGCTAAAATAGGACATTTAGAGACTGAAGTTATCTACCAGAAGAGTCTGTAGTCTTTACTTTGAGACTTTATTTATTGGCCCAACACAAAAGATGAATATGTAAGTGTAAATCCTACTTTCCATCAAAGGCTGAAGATTCCCCAAGCTCTGATGGGGAGAAGAAAATCCTCCTTCAGCACAAGACTTCACAGAGCTCCTTAGCTCTTGAGAGCAGGAGGGCAGGGCCAGCCTGCGATACTCTAGGACTCTGAGCAGCCTCTCTGCCTCCCCTAACCTGCACCCCCATGGCAGCCCCAGGCACTGGAGGGGGAAGTTGCACAAAGCACACAAGTGTGTGACCTTAATTCAGCATCCCACCCCATGACCTATAACAAACAGGTTTCCAGGTTTTTTGAAAAAAACCAAAATCATCACTATCCCAAAGGGAGACTCAGAAAATGTTGTCGAAGAATAAGTATTACCTTGTCCTTTCTTACTTTATTTCATTGCATCTCTGAGAATTGCCTTACAAACATAGATGTCCGGTTTTGTTTTGTTTTCTAATCCTGTCACACTTTTCACTCCAAAGATTTCCTTCAGCTCTAGGTCCCATCCTGCAAAACATCAAAACCTCCTCCTTATCAATTTTCAATTTGTTGGCACATTTCTCTGTTTTCACTATGGGACAGAGCCAAGAAAGAAATTAGATTTACCTTGTGTAAATCATTCCTTTCCTACAAAACCTTACTTATCTTCTCATTCACTTAACCTAAGCTCCCCTATTTTTACTCTTTGCATGTAAAATTCTCTATGCTTCTGGATACTTTTTATGACTATTGCTTTACTCTGTTTATGATGTACATTTTCAAGCAGAAAGGTATGAATTCAGCAGCGTATTCAAGGCAAGAGGATATCACTGATAGGTATCATAATATTTGCAGTATTATTTTCCAACCCATTCTTTATTCACCCAACCATTTTGCTGGCTGCTCAGACCACCGCTGTGAACTGAGCAGCTTTTTCTATTGAGCTGTCTGCAGTAATGATGATTGTGGGGAAACTCTATCCCCATTGAAAGAAAAGGCAAAACTCCCAGAGACTTCAGTAGGATCTGAATTTCACTGAAGTTCTTTCTATCAAGTAGTTATAGCTAATTTAGCATTCAATCCATGGTTATGAATACCGCAAATAATTCTACACAATTTGCATTGCAGGAAATTTGTCAAAACAGTATATTTGGATTTCTGCTCCCTAGTTTCCTAAATCAGTTAGATCTCCAGAATACCTCAGAAGCTCCTGTATACTTGACTAAGCAAAAATTGTTGTCATCTGTATTTTTGCCTTTTATTTTGCATTCCATACACCCCTCCACTGGAGTCTTTACAATGCAAATAAATCCAATAAATATACTGACTGCATCACTGTTAATCCTGAGTCTCTGGGAGCCCTGTTAACTTGTACCTGTACTCAACACTGGCCAGTTCTCCGTTCTCTGTTATTTTTCCGAGGGTCCAAATGCATTTCATTAAGCATTTTTTTTTCCTGTAGCTGCCCTTTCCTCAGCAAATACTTCTAGTTGCCTAAGAGGTACCATTTATGATGATTTCCCCATTCTTGCTGTATGTGCCCTCTTATAAGTATTTTTTAATTGTTGCTAGTGTTTTAAATCCAGATATCTTTTTCCCCATTTCTGCAGAATCTAAATTCAAAAATTGATGAAGATTTTCTGTTCCAGAAATGGAACAGAGAACAAAAGCTAAATTGACAGCTAGAAAACTGGAGGTTGCAGTCCTCACTGCATATCTAGAAGTGCATAGCTACAATTTACAAAGCTGCTCTATGGCACAGTCCCATACAGTGTATTTAAGTTAATTTGAAAATACCATTCGTTTGCAGAAGTCTCTACCATCTGCTGCTTATCCAACCATCAATTTCAGAATTAAGCAACGTAGGCAAAGGAGCAGAACACAATCTCTATTCCAAACCCTTAATAACGTTTCAACCTTTGGCAGCATTACCCAGAGCACTTCTTGAAGGACCACAGTGAAGGCTTACACTGACCCAGCCCCATTAGTGTGGGCCTCATTCAGGGCACACAGTTTTCAGGGCATTGACTGGTTTTGGATGCTTCTGCACAGTATCACATCAAATCTACCACCTTGGTAGCAAATAATCTGGGATTTTCCCCCTGCGTTACAGTGCAGACACTAGGCAGGAAATCTGCACGTTGGTGTGTGCCTAAGTAAACAGGGAGCTGTGAGCCCTTGAAGCAGCTAGCTGAGTTATTCAGTATGGATCTTCCTTAGCCCTCTCATCCTATGGGGGGGGCTCTTCATTTCTTAAGCCTTCAATTTAATAAATCCACCAAAATTAACAAATCAGTAATTAATAAGGAATTAATAGGGTTCAGGCATTTTTAAAGTTAAATAAGCACTTAAGTGTTTTACTAATCAGGAGGTTAAGACAATACATACTACTTTATTTCCTCTAGGTCATGCTCCAAGTTTCAAATTGCTGAGGTGGCACTGGTACCCAAACTCAAACTCTGACCAGCCACAAATACAGGATGAAACATGTCTTTGGTGTTTAAAATATCCTTTGCTGTGACAGTAACTCAGCAAGACAGCTGGGTCCCTGGCAATGATAAGGTCCTATCTAGTGAGGTAACAATAATACAAATATCGTGAAACATGATGCGATTATTTCCTAAAAAAATTAAAGATAATAATAATAAAAAATCCCTAAGCAATTAAAAAAAACCAACAAACAAACAAAAAAAACCCACTCAAAGTATAAAATTGTTTCTTCATGAACCTAGTGCACTGTGGCTGTGGTATCATAATTTCTCTATAAAAGACAAAATACAGTTGTGGTGCTACTTCTTTCAATTCATTTTCCAGAGGAGAATGAAACGTGTATTTGAAGCCAGAGGGAAGTTATGTCACTGTAAGTGGGTGGATGCAGAAACTGCTGTTACCTTCTTTGCAAATGAAGTGGCAAAGTTCTCACACACCTCTGCTCTCCCAGTCACACTTCCTTGCTTGAAGACATGCAAATATTCAGGAATGCACACAATACCTAGAAGCATATATGTTCTATGATTTCAATGACAACAGGTTTAATCTTGTTTAAAATTTTTAATTGAAGTCAAAATGTTTCTGCATTTGGCATAAGCTGGCAGCAAATAAAATGATCCTGACGAATAGCATAAAACTATTAATTATGTTTTGTTTGCTCTATTCTTACTGTAGTGCTTGTGTGGTTAAAAATTAACTCTATGATCTTATTTAAAACAATATATGTGTCATTTCAGACATTCCTAAAAAGGATGCTTTGTAATAATAAATAGGCGTGCTTGTCAAGAGAAATTTGCTAACAAAGTGAATTCAAGCATCTTAAACAGATAAAAGAAAGCAACTATAAATTACAGCAGGATAATATTTTGTTTTATTTCTTAAAGATTCCCCTCTCTGTTTTTACTCATTGATGAATTTTAGATATGCAGATAAAGACAATAAATGTTTAATGATTATTATGAGCATTCCAGAATCCCCAGACAACCTTAAATATTTCAATGTCTGGGAGAAGTGTCAGATTCTATCGTACCATCTCCATTGTAAACACTGATAGTATTGATAAGGATAACTTGAATGATTTTAAAGTAAAACTGTCTAAGTTATTCTTAATCCATTTAAACACACATCAGCATTTACTCTGAGGCTGACAGAGCACTGGAACAGCTGCTCAGGGAGGGTGTGGAGTCTCCCTCTCTGGAGACATCCCAAACCCACCCGGGCATGGTGCTGTGTCACCTGCTGCAGGTGACCATGCCTTGACAGGGGGATGGACTCAATGATCTTCAGAGATCCCTTCCAGCCACAACCATCCTGTGACTCTCATCCTCACGTGCAACAGAAACAAACAGGACCGTGGAAGTCAAATCTGTAGCACATCTGCATTTTTCATTCATATCTTTAAACAAGTAAATGTGCAAATGACTTAGGTAAATGTACAGTCACCCACTGTAAGTGATACAAATGCAAGTTTATATGGGTTTCAAGTAAAAATTGCCTGCACAGCCTCAAAAAACATTTTAATATCTGGCCTTTTGAACTCACCTCTGCAGCAATGTCAATGAGGTTCTCCATGAGTGCACATATTTTCCTGGGGACAATGTATCTTATTAATCCCCTGATCTAAAGAGATAATATATTTGTCAAAAAATATGTATGCTTTATCAGGATGAATTTGCTTTAACCTAACATTCACTATCTTTTCCCAAGCCAGACAAAATAACCTGCACAAACCCACAAAAGTACTGCCTTTTTTTTTTTTTTTTTGGGGGGGGCAGCATGTGTTTTGGCATTTTTTTGGTTTTTGTATGAAACCATGGGAAGATTTAGGTTTCATTTTCATCGAGTATTTTTTTCCCACCCCATGTTTTTTTTCTTCTTCTTCTTTAGAAACAAACCTACATTCAAAAAATTCACAAACATTTCACGTTTCCCCAAAAGCCATTTGGGAGAAACAAGAAGAGAAAAGGTCAACCCCAGTCCCAAAAAACAAAAACAAAACAAAACAAAACAAACAAACAAAAAAAAACACCCCAACACCCTATCTTCAGCTGGTGATAAGACCTAGAACTGGAAGGTGGCTGTGAAGGAGTGGCTGCCTCAGAGGAGATTCCCAACATGCTCCAAGTCAGTAGGTGCTGCATGACCCAGATCCCCAGCACGGTGTAGAAACATCTGTCCTCCAACACAAAGATTTGCCACAGCAGCCACGAGCAGCAAAGCTCTCAGAGGCAATGTCTGGGCTGACACTGCATCTACAGGAAAATGTAAAATCTGCTTAGGCACGGCCAGGAAAGCTGTCACTGAATTGAGCAATGTGTTTGGAGGTGTTTGGGAGCTACATTATGTGCAGAAAATTTGTGATGCTTTTGTGATGCTCATATGAAAAGGCTTGACTAGAAATTAATTTCCCTTTGGAAATTACAACTATTTATACATTGCATGTAATCCTAAAATTCTTAACAACATCCCTTTTAGCTACTTCAGGTTTCAGTCTACGTTTCCCTAATGATGGGTTGCTACACTCT
>NW_008239324.1:13638918-13673776 GCF_000691975.1 Corvus brachyrhynchos
GAGTCTGTGCATGGACAACAAAAAGGAAATAAAGCTGTGTGTCCAGAGGGCAATCAATTCACTTTTCTAAGATTTTGCACCAGCATAAACATTGTTGCCTGAATTTCTGATGTGATGTGGCAAGTGGGCAAAAATATTGGCAAAGGGGAGCAGGCAAGCATTCAGTGAGACCGCCTGGCAATACTAGAAACACCTTCTCCAGGCCTCAGTGCACACAGAAGCTTTACAGGACAGTGCCTTTTATGTGAATTATATATAAATGCCTTCAGAAGTTGCAGGAAAAGCCTGGAGTTTTCTCTTTTTTCTTTTTAAACAGCACAACTACTTTCATCACCTTTTTGTAAATCCTTAATAGTGTGTTATCATGCTGTTTATGTGGGAAGACAGTGCTGTGGCAAAACTTGTTACTGATCACGGTTTAAATTGTCTGAGGAATTCTCTCTAAAACTTATGAAAGAACAATCTTTTGTGCATAATATCCTTTTATTTTCCCACTTCATTTATTTTGGTAACCGAAATGTGTGTTTACATCTAACTACATAATGTTTTAGCACCTTTGAACTATTTCTAACAATCTTTTTGATCCATATATAGACACAGGAATGTTGGGAATGTAAGATATACATATAATTTTAGACTACAACCACATCAGCCTAGTAAGTTAAATGTCTTGTATGCCCTAGAAAGTCAGATTTGAAAGAGAAACCATATTTAAGAACCTCTGATCTACCCAATGATTCCTTGAAGTATAAACATGTCATTTTACATATCCAAACTGAAGTACACACCAGCAAATATGAATTGAAAGCCTGGGGAATGTGATGGTTTACCTCAGAAACTCTTAAAATAAAAAACAAAACATACAGCCACATAAAGAAAGAATAAGCTGCTTAAATTTAATAAACAGGTATTTTTACTGTGGCTTTTGTTTAGAATTATTGATCCTGATGAAATTATGTCACCCTTCAAAGATACAAGAGCAGTTTTTGCTTTAGCTCTGAAGTCATACTTACAGCTATCGTTGGTATTCAGGCACAGGTCTGAAGAACTGGCTTAAAAATTACCTCCTGCTTTTCTGTGGTTTGAAAACACAACTGCATTATCTTGTCTGGATATGGTGATGAGTTTGATCTGCACTAACTACTACAATGGCATTGTGCACATCAATAAAGAAATGTGATAATCCTCAAGCAAAAATTAATTTATTAATGAATGAATAATTAAATCCGCTGAAAAACACATTTGCAGGAAGTTAAGCAAAGGTGTTTTGAATAAGAATAGGGCTTTTTCTTAAATCTATAAGTACAATAGACTTGCTAAAGTAAATAACCCCATGAGTTACTTACCTCATAATGTATTTAGTTATAATATTAAATGGATAAAGTACTTGATCATCTCCCAAGATAATAAAGCTGGTGGTATGGAGAAAAGCCTCCATGGGATTAAGAGAGAGTTAAAACATTTCAAATATGCAATTAAAGGCATTCTAGCATGCCTGTGATCTCTGCTCTGGTTTCCTATTTACAGAGAAGGAAAACTGGCTCAGACCTCCTAGACTAAGACAAGGAAGTATGCAAAATCGAGCAGTCTCTGTGCCAGCTCTTGCTAATCCTTTTCAGTATGGTTTGCTGCTAATTTGTCATGGCACATATTTGCCTTATGTCTAATTAGCATCAAATTGCAAACTGCTATTTGCTAACAATTTGTTGCATCAATCTGCTTGAAAATCTATAGTTTAGGACTGGATTGCAGCTTATTCTGTCTATCAAAATTCTATTTCATACACATCACTGTAAACTATTTCCCTCTAAAAAAACATTGCAGTGCACTTCTGTACAAAGAAACATACATTTTAAAAGAAAGACTATGCAAAGTGGTAGTTTTTGTTCCTTTGTTTCACCCTCCATTTATATTTTGTTATAACTTGCTTATAACCGTGGAATTAAATAAAAAACAGCTTGCTCTGTTTAGTGTTAAATCTAGCTACAACTGCCTCACCCTTATAACAGAATAGGTACATACAAAATTATCATCCATACTTTGGAGAATACAGACAAGACCTTTACAACAAGAATTTGTGCTGGAATTGGCTCTCAAAACACAGGAAAAATTTCAGCCAAGGAATTTGCCAGGTTTAGGAACTGGCTAATCTATTCTGTTCGACATTCACAGGTATTATAGTAAACAAATGGCTAAAAATCTTTGTCACAAATACTGTTGCAGAGATGTTCTTCAATGGAATCATAAGTGATGTGGGAGATGTTTATGCATAAGATTTCCTCCCCCGCTATGCCTCATTAGAAACAGATGGAATACTGCTGCCACATGCATTGCAGGGGATGGATGGAAATGTGTCAGTGCAGGGCCTGGGCTGTGGAATTCACTCCAAAGTGGCACAAAATGTTCTAAGCAGTCTCCTCCACTGTATTCCAGGGATGGCACAAGGTCATCAAACCAGCACAGCCACATGCCGCTTCTCCGGAAGTGGAACTTCAGCCCACATAAGATGAGGCTTCATGTCTAGATGTGGTACAGATGGAAATGAAATGAGTTTTGTTTCTTCCAAGCCACAAAACATTTGAAATTTCAAAAGTATTTCACCTGAAGAAAGCTGAATTTGTAGGGCTGACAGAGAGATGGTGTGAGTAAACAAGAAAATGAGATGAGAAATCCAAATAGCCAACATCCATACAAAAACTCTGGGCCTCAAACTGCAGTTACTTCTGCATTTTCCTTTGTCATTTTGATCCAAAAATCCATACTGGGCGCTAGACATGTTTTCCTCCTCAAGTCTCAACAAAATCAGTATAGTGTTTGCCTTTCTGTGAGTTGGTGTTTGCTACAGCAAACAAATGTAGCCAAATTATCTGCCCACTTCTATGTAAAGTTTGCATACTTTTTCCTTGTGAGAAGATGAGCCAAGCTCAGTATAAAATGTTGTCAAACAAAATGAAAGCTTTCAGAGCTGAGTAAGACGACAAGTCTGTCTTTGCTGTATCTGTACCCAACAAAAACACTTCTAAGGTTACAGGGAATTGAATGCAACCTTCTCGGGCAGATTAGACAGACATTTGTGCAGTGCTCACCATTAAGATGAACCCAGCTCCCCACAGCTTCAGTGAATGTAGAGTTAGAACCAGGTTCAGAGTATTAGACCGCTTAAATAAGAACAGTCATAAACACCAACAGACCAGCGTGAGCTGGAGGCTGACCGAGGTGACCTCCTGCTCCCCACCTGAATTATCCTAAGAACTGCCATCTTATTTGATCCCTTTTTACTAATTCAGGGGGTTTTTCCTGTATTCTTCATTCCTTTCTAATCAGAGCAAAGTCCAACACAGATGGATACTGGTGGTCACTGCTGCCTGCAAAAGCACACTGAAGGGCCTGAGGAAAAAATTGCTACAAGTGGTGGAAACAGAATTAAGAGAACTCCCTGTTTCTGTTATCATGGGACATCCCCTTTATTTGTACCACAAGCAATAATAACAATAATTACACCTAAGGAGAAGCTTTGCCTTTCCTTCAAAAGTTGGCAATGTGTTACGGGGCTCACATTTCCCTGAAACCAGAAAAAAAACTCCACAGAAACATAACAATGAACAGGCCATTGTGAGAAGACACCGCTTTAAGCAATGGACATCATCCATGTCACAAATACGGGGAGAAATTCCCACTATGGAAAAGGGCTCCTGCTTTTTATGGATTGTACCAAAAGACTGCCCATATGAGCTGGACATGAACGGCAAAGTGAGAATACTCACTGAAGGAATACAATT
The DNA here is from genome assembly GCF_000691975.1 of Corvus brachyrhynchos. Classification (NCBI taxonomy): domain Eukaryota; kingdom Metazoa; phylum Chordata; class Aves; order Passeriformes; family Corvidae; genus Corvus; species Corvus brachyrhynchos. Next base: position 13,642,698 of record NW_008239324.1, read on the forward strand.
TTTCCTGAATTTGTTTTATGATTATTAACATGTCATACTTATTTGCAAATGTGTTAATTTCCCAAATTTTATAGAACTTCTCTTTAAATGTATCCCTAATGGGCAATATTTTAGAGACTGCATTAATTTCTCTCTGTTTCAAAATGATATAAATATAGTAAGGGCCAATTTTGTGCATAGAAGTGGGAATGCAATCTGGGGAGCTAAGCACCTCTTAATCTTCCAATCTGGAGAGCAGAATTCAGGCTTTTTCATCTTGGCTGAAGGGAAACCAGTCTGCCTGTCCTGAATTCTCTCCAGATTTTATGGACATGGAATCAGCAGTATGTCCCATCAGTAGCCAAAAGAGCTCCATATCATTCTGCAAGTTGGTACACCTTCAGTGGGAAATTCAGGAATATTTTTTCACAGCTTCCTAAACTGAGAGTGATTTGAGGTCAGCAGAGCTCATGCATTCTACGAGCAAGCAAGAAAAAAGGATTCATTCATTGTCTTCTGTATAACAATGCTGGTTTTCCTGAACAACCGACGTGCTGTTTTTCCACTTATACATAAGTTTTTCATAGTTTCTATAAAATATAACCAAGATTTACCTATGTTAGGAGAGTAAGGGTCAGACACCTTACGACCCTATAACATAAAGAAAAACATAGCAAAATCACTTTCCCCTCACCCCCCAATTAAAAGGAAATAGAATAAATGTATTGGCAAAAAAAAAAAAAAAAAAAAAAAAAAAAGAAATGAAGCATGTAAAAGTGTGCAGCCTTGACATAATTAGATCTACCACATTTAGGTCAGCTGAGGATGCAGGATTCACACAGCAATTATTTATTCAAAACTTTAGAACACTGCATTTCGAGTGACAGCTCCTAGCTGTGACTCCTCCAAGAACTAGTAGAGCCACCATGCTACACACACACACACAGAGGGCTCCGGAAAACAGATCTCCACCTCATTTGAAAAACTCCAAAGGCATTGGATATAAAGCAGGGAATGCCATAATCACCACTTATTAGTGGCAGGTCTGCAGTTGAAAACAGTCCTGGGATTTCATTGGTTGTGGCACCAGAGAGGAGGACTATCCATGAACAGACTGAAAAACTTAGGTCTAAACTCACTAGGGAAGGAAGGGGTGGAGAAGGAGTGGCACTGTGTGTGTGAAACTGAAAGCTTCTTTCTGCCAACAGGAGACTGAATGACAACCTCCAGGGACTGCACAAATGAAGGGTGGCTTCGCCAGCCTCCCAAAACACCACCCCTGCCATAAAGTGCTTTGGGTTTAAAACCCCCAGAATTTAGAGTAACGTGGAAACAGAGCCCAAAGGTGAGGGACTGACATACTGTTAAGTGTATTCATATCAGTACTCTTGGAAATGTCTGGCACATACCACATTGCATATTTCATCTTATGCTTTTGTATAAAGCTTGTAAAATATGTTTTGCAGCACATGAAAGGGCTAATCCAAGTGCAGGGTAAAAGTCATTGCTGCCAGATAACAGACTTCCTCCCTTGGCACAAACAAGCACTACAGAGCTGTGTTTAGGTTCCCAAATTCAAACCATACTGATGCCTCAATGACAGACATTTTCTACACTTCTTATTTTCTTCTTGAAGTAAAGACAATTGCATATCCAGCTGAGTAGCTAAAAAAAAACTATTGGAAATGCTAAGAAAATGTTCTAAGTCAGAACTAGGATTTGGGAGCTATTAATGGAAATGAATTTGCTTCGAAAAAAAAAATCAAACCCTACAGTTCTTGACAGTGTACAAGGCTCAAAATGTCACTGTAAATACATTTTAATCCTGATCCAATGACACGGTATATTCAATATACAAGGGGACCTATGTGCTTCTTTTCTAGTCCTCTAGAATGCCAAACAACAGTATACTTAAACATAAAACATGTTGCTCTTGGTTACATACCATAAATTGCTGTATATCCCTTCCCTCTTCTCATTCAGATTCTAATGAATGCTGCTCTGCTGGTCAACTATAACACAAGACAGAGAGTACTTTTCTCCTTGTCAAATAGCACTCTATAAAAAATACTATTGTCCTCCTGATTTAGGATACATACACATGGCTAGTAAGGAAAAAACAGCAGAGAATGGCAAATACAGTCTTGAGTGGGAATTTTCTCCCACAGCTACCAGAGAAGATAAATGAAATTTTCAGACACAGCCCTATCAAACTCCACAATACAGCATGTGTGGGGTTCATGTACAATAAAAGGAGGAACCTGAGAAGAAAGTTGTTTTTGCAACCTCAGTAATGAGAGCAAGCCTTGAAATGCTGGCAGTGGAGGAAGCATTTTCATTAGGTGTGTTTCACTTTCTTCCTCAGTGCAGCAATCCACTTACAGAAGCTGTGTGTTGTTACATGACACATTTCCACTTTCTTACAGAAGTGCCTGTGATTTTTTGAATGCTGTTTGTTGTTACTGCCTTTCTTCTCCGACACAATGCACCAATTTTTAACCTTTTCAGTAACCTGGTGACACCTCTGGGATATTACAGTATTCCTGTCAAAATGTCTGGTCTACAACAATAAACTTTACATTGATGTCTTGCTTTTTGGGAATAATTACACTGTTCCTTAAATGTTACCCTATTTACTATTTGTGCACAAAGATGACAATAAAATCAATGGAACACAATTCCCAAATGTGCATCAAAGTCTTTTGCAATGTTAATGGATTAGTGTGTCTACAGAGGTGTAAGATCATTTTGTCTTGATGCTTGGACTTGCACACGATATGCACTTACTCAAAGATAAACTTAACCCTTATCTGCTGAGCTCATCCCTTCAAAAAGTTAGTTTAATCTCCCCACATTTGTCAGAATTCCTTTTTTCTTTTTCTTTCTCCTTTTTTTTTTTCCCCTCTTCTTTTTAAGCCAAGCCTGGGAATGCTGCCCATCGATCAATAGGTGTATGATGAAGGAACTTCGTCCTGCTCCCTCTGACCAGCGGCGATGTTTTTTCAATGATTCCGCAGGAGTCAAAAACTCAACAAAGCGAATCGCGGATGCTGTAAAGGGAGCATGCTGCTCATGTCTGTGACCACTGTATGCAAAGCTTGGCATTAGTCACCGCCAGGCCGCCTCTGACAGCCCTGAAGTGAGGGAGATTAATGTGAGGCAGGGGCACTTTATTATTGTCATTCTGTTCTTTCACACTCTGCCTCTGACTTTCAATTTTGCTCCAGAATTAATTGTCTGCTCCCTACAGTATGACTGATGTAGAAGGATACAAGTAACATAGGCACCTGGTTCTGGCCTTGACAATCTGACTCGTTGTTGCAGGATGTATTGTGTAGAGTCAAAGTCAGGGACAGACGGGCATCTTTCAAAGAAATCAGCCAATGTTTCTTTTGACTTCAATCAGATTTGACTGTAGATTATCCTTCCCTAAGAACAATTTTTTTCTTGTAGATATGCTAACAAAATGCCAGTGCCATTATTAAGTACCACTACATGATACTATTGCTCTGCTCTATGCAGCCTCATGTGAGGCCTTTCTCTCCAAGCTTTGCTTTTTATGTTGTAAGGCAGTAAATTAGTCATGGAGCAGTGTTTAATCCCTACCCTCTCAGAGTAAAGCATTGTTGTGAGAACATTATATATGGTATCTTAGACAATAAAAATACATGGCTGTGTAAGTCAGTATCATTTACTATTTATTGGACTAACAGTTCCAAAGCAAATTACACATAAAGTAAGACAAATAGTTAAAGATCTTGTATCTAATAGAATATCTGACTGTATATCAGACTTAAAATGAACTGCTGTACTAAGAGATCAAGGAACATCTTTACTAGAGCATAGAGGATGCGAAAAAAAGAATCACTTTTCGGATGGAAAAAATCATACAGAATCAGTCTTTGCACATGCACCCCTATCTATCAGTCTGCTTTTTCTCACTTTAACATCTGATGGTGACAAATGTACAGGCATTCCTACACTGCAGCGAAACAAGGAGCTTCACCCTTTATCTTTAAACAGTAAGCATTTGCTGGTAGTCACAGACATTGCTACAGACACACAGGCAATAATATCAACATTCAATGCTTCAAAAGTATGGGGAACTGTGGCATATTTGCTCAAGGCTTAGTTTTTGAGCCAAATACTCTCAGTGCCTGCTAACCCTTTCAGTTGGATTTTATCATTTTTGGTCAGACTTTGATCAGATAAGCTTTTCAGAGCTACACAACTGAGAAATTATCAGATGTATACAAAATGCATAGAAATAAGCAACACTAAATGTTCCATTGTTTACTGTTTGCCCTTTGGTACATGGGTGGGACTCCTCAAGATGATCTCAGGAATTTCGTCCCAAATACCCTCTATGAATAGAACGTGCAATAAATTATTGTGGCTTTAACTCATCTACTCCTTAAATTTGACCATGATATTATGTTAAAGGGTACCAAAATATACAATATGCTGAATTGTCTTTATCCTGGATACCAGAAGGAAAATTACCACCATTCAGTGAGGATGATCCCACCTCATTAAATTACTGATTTACCACAATGATTAAAATACAAAAAATATCTACCTGCATTTACGAAGGAAGCAGCTTTTCCCACTTGCTCCAGTTTTCCCAGACCTCTGGGCAAAGTAAATTTCAGGATGCATTTCAACTTCCTTGAAAGACACAAAAAGCAATGAGAAACTCTGCCTCTTTAAAAAGGTGTGCTAGTAAATGTTGTAATATCCTTCAAACCTGACATTAAGTATTTAAATGTTACTTAAGCAAAGTGTGAGCAATTAAATTAATCAATCTTCCCAGCCATGTACTGAACAGATGTTCAATAAATCCTGTCTGCTTACAGTGTGGGAGAAAGAAAGTCCACTTTTAGCTGTCCTTCAGTGATGACATCCCTCAGCCCGTCCTTTCTCTGGGCCTCATGGGCCACTGCCAGGCAGTTCTGCTGTGTTGTTTCTTTATTATAAATAACAACAGACCACCTGGACTACCTGCAGTACCTGGAAGCTGAGGTTTAATGATCCTTCAGGCTACATCCTCAGCTCTCTCCTGATCCCAGATAATGGGACTGATGGGAATGGCAGAGGAGTGACGGATGGCAGTGACGAATGACTCCAGACAAACATGTGCTGACAACTAGTGAATATGGGGCAGCCTTGCAGAAAGGTCAAGATAAAAGTATTTACTTGACTTTCAAAGTTTCTCCATGAAAAAACACTCAGAATCCTCAGATTTCTCACCACCAGGTAACTTTGCCAAGCAGATGTGTACAGCGTGCTATCAGAGTGTCACAAATCTGGCAAGCAGCACTGCAAGCAGGAGCAAACACCATCTTTTAGTGAAAATAAACTATCTGCAAAGCTAGAACAGTGAAATTCCATAGACATGCAAGAACCCGGATATTTGCAATTTTCAGTGCTAAGGTTGCCAACAGCTGCAGACACAGCCTCTTGTTTTTTTAAGGTGTCTATTCTGTTCTGACCAGGTTCCCACCCCAGCCACAATCCCACTCTCTCACTGCCCCTCCAGCACCAGGAAAGGCCACTGAACCACCCCATCTTTCTGCCCAATTAAGCAGTGAGGTCTTTTCTTAGCAGGACTTATAAAGTTTGCCTGGAAGTCCTGTGATGTAAAATTTGATTGCTACAAGATGCTCACAGGGTCATCTCTCTTTTAGAACCTCAGATTTCAAAAATTAAGGGACAACTTTTTACATAACACTCCCCAAACCTTAAACAAATCCTATTGGTTATAAGATGTATATGATGCATGCCATCCTCTTCACTTGTTACACATTAATATCCGCTGTGATCAAATGAGTCAACTGACATTCAAATATAATGGTTAAAACTTCTGCACCGCAGATACACAACTTCAACCTTTTGAATGCTGCCATTCCATATATGGACTTTATCCACATTTTAATGAGGCTTTAAAATCTCTGAGATAAAGCTAGTATTTTATGTAGAACTGCCTGCTTTTTACGATATCCTGACATGTTGTACAACATTTGTGACTATATTGATCCTTATAAATTCAGCATCTGTATATATTCCTGAAAAGCATCCCCTGCTCAGTCTGTAGCACAAACAGCAGGGCAGGACACACAGAGGAGGCAGTTCTTGAGCCATTTTGCTCAGCAGAAAACAGACAGGTAAGGAATATTTTAGTAAAACAAACTATTTTAGTTGCATAACACAGTCATATTTTAAAAAATAATTAAAATACCATTCTCAAAATGAACAATGAAGAAACGCTGGGGTTCTTTATCAATTTTACCCTGCTTCATTCTCCTTCAGACAAACCTGTTTCAAATCCTGAGGGGGTAAACTGTACTCTTTTCCCACCTGGGACAGTTATACATCTTCATGCCCTCACCTTTGCCTGTCTGCAGAGACAAGCCTTCTTGTGTTTCCCCATGCAGTTTCACGCTTTTAATCTGAAACAAATGATTGCAGGAAAAAAAAAAAGCACATTATCACCTTGGCAAGGCATCAGGAGTATACAGAAAAAAAGAAAGGGTCTATGGGCAAATTCATCTTCCATTGCTACAATCAATCTCTCACCTAAAGAAATACACAATAACTAGGCAGGAAAGGGCCAAGATTTATGGCCTAGAAACATCTCCACTGACCAGCATACACCAAGCCTTCCTGGCTCCCTCCTTGCCAGAATGGCTCTTTCTAACAGTTACAATGATATACTGTCTCTCCCTACTGTTTTACAAGTACATTAGCTTTATTTAATGAGATCTCTGAGTAATTTAACAGATGTATATAGGACATAAGACTAGAAAAACTCTTGCTACTTGAACACTTTTGCCAAGGTATTCTAGGGCTAGCTAATCTCCACTACCATGTTATATTCCATGAAATACTGTTATTGGAATTTTGGGACGGTTTTTAAAAATTATTTTAATAGGAATGTTATATTATAATCTAATAGAATAGTGCCACATTCAACACTTGCTTGTATTAGGCCCATTAAAGTAAGGTTAAAAGTGATTACTTTAGTTCTTCAAAATTACTTATATATTAAAAGGCCTGAGAGAAATTCAAAAGCAGAGATTGATATATCTGTTAAATCTTGCACCCTGTTCTTTCCTGTAACTTCAACATCATGTCCCAAGGGAAAAGAGACAGATTCTTCCATTTTAAAAACATATACTCAGCTTTAAAGTTCACAATGATTGGATCACTCAATGACAAAGCATTTCAAAGTACTGTATTCTGAGGTTTTGTTTAACATATGAAGGATAACCAGTCATTAGTTTAACACAATAGCTCTGCTTTCCATTATTTTTATTATTTCTGTTTCTGAGCAACAGACAATATTTTGGATGGCTGCTGTTATCCAGCAAAGTAGTTTTAAATAATAGTGTTATACAATAAAATATTAAATGAAAGAAGCTGCAATAATAACTTTTTAAATAACTCTAATCAGCTAGCAATTAATAATACGGGGGTGGCAACAAGGAATTACCTGTTTAAAGTGACACTCTTAACTTTTTCTGAGTAAAAGAAAGGTGGGCATAAACTTTATGCATTTGTCAGTGTGTTTTTTGCAGCAGTGAATCTACAAAAATCCATACAGTGTGTTGAGTTTTCTCATACATTATACTTTTTAAATTGATTAAAAATAGAATATTGCCCCAGATTCAGTAATTACTTCAATGAACTACATTAAAAAAAAAATTCAAGAACTTCAATGCTACCCGCTGGTGAGACCAGTACTAATTGAGTTTAGTGGCATTTTTCTGTAAATAATATATAGTCTCATTAAAGAAGGTTTATTTTAGTTTGAAAACATATTTCTTTTTAAAATTCTTTTAAGCTGAAGGGGGAGAAAAAAGGGGGGAAAAAGGGATGAGGGTAATATTTACTGTTCTTGCAAAGTGTTCAATGTCCTTCTGGCTTATAGGATGTTGTGTTAACCTTGAATTGGAGCATAAAACACAGGTTGATATATAATTACTCATAGAAGTCTATGGAATATACAACAAACATGCTGCAACATGTCTAATATTTGGAGAAAATCCCCATACATATCTAACCAAAGTAAACATTCTGACCCACCCTCCCAAATGTACCACACCTTACCCAGAGGCAAGGATTCCATGTTTAGAAAGCAGGAAACACCAAGCTGTGAGCAGAAAATCTGATATTTCTTTAAATACCAGAAAACACTGACAAATCTCTGCTTGCAAAATTATGGACGGTCACCATGTAAAATTATGCTCAAAATCAAGAACAAAATTACTCCCAGAGTAGAAAAGACTGGGGGAGAGAGAGGGACAACATGAGCTGATATAGAGCAAATTCATTGCATGAAATTTCATTTCTTGAGAGCTATACATCAAGGTGTATTTGTTTAATGAGGTTGACACTAGAAAGATGTATAGAACATATCAGACACCCAGTACCAGTGCGTTCTGGGAAAAAGATAACATCTGAGGATCTGACCACTCACTTCGTCTTCGAGCCAGACTTCTCTATCTACTGGTTCTTCAGGGGATTATAAATGAGAGGGCAGGAGGAGCAAGGAGCAAAATAATGAAAAACAACACAAAAAAAGAAAAATTATAACATTGTAGAGCCAAGTAAAGCCAAATTTATTGACCTCACAACTACATAATCAAGAGAAAGTTATCACTGTGGAAACTTTTACTAAAGCAGAATGATCTTAAATAACAAGGGAGTGCTATGAAATTTACAGCACTTTTAAGATATGCAAATTGAATGCAAGGTATAGACATAAGGGTAATTAATTGTAAATCTAAGAATAATGTTTCTTTGTCAGGGCTGTCTCCATGTTGTGGAATACATTCTAATGTGCCTTAACTCTGAATATTTCTTAAAGGCTGGTCTAATTATGAGATGTTCAGAATTTCAAAATAGTAGTTATTCTTATCGTTTAATATAGCTGCTGTAAAGTTTCATAACAAAATTTACTGATTACATGAAAATATTTTATTTTAATTTTCAAGAATAAAGCACTTGTTTAAAAGTCTAGGCACTGAGTATTTACCTTGAAAAAAATAATATGATGGAAACAGCTTTTGCTAAAACAGTGTTTTGTGGTGGGTTTTTTTTTAAGGAAGAGAAAGGAAAGTGGCAAAGAATCAACATAATTAAGTGTAAACATCTTTATCTCCTGCACTTTTAAAGTTATAATGCTGGTTTTCTAAGGACTTCATAGAATAAAATAGAATCTTATCATTCCATCATTTACTTAATTTTTCGTTTAATTAAAGTCATTCATGTGGCAATTATTCAGGTCAACCTTTCCATTGCAACAGGACTATAAAAATTCACTTTCTCATTTTAAAACGTGGTAAGATTGGAAAGAAAATTTTCCAAGTTTGAAAAGAAATTTATATAAACTTATAGAACATCTAAAATCATTCATAGCAATAATTCAAGCCCCTGTCAGCTTCAGTAACAGGCCTATATACGTGGCTGTGCTTCCTGATAGAAAACCCACTATTTGAGCTGCTTTTAGTGTTTAATTTAGACAAATTAAAATGAAGCTTCTTTAGGGGCAGCATAGTAAACAGCCTTCAACAATAATGCCATAATAGCCTGGATGCCTTGGATTTTTAGGGGAAAGACACTTATTAATCCTCATGTCTTAGCAGAACTTGCTATAGACCCAGGGAAGAGTTAAACAGTATTGGAGGGAAGAGCATGAGCAGCCAAAGCTCTCTGAGCTTTGGTGAGTCAGATTTTCTGACCACCAAACAGCAAGAGAAGCAGGTACTCCAGCAACACAGTGTTTGGGAACATTATTCCACTTGGTAACTCTTAAGTTCCAGGAAAACAAACTGTAATCACAGATATTATCTCACAAAGAAACTACACAATCAGTAGCATGTGATTTAGATACACATGCAGTAGCTCTGCAACAAAAATGTCCTTATTTTCACCAGTCATCAGTTACACTCCTACCACTGGAGGAATCATCCATAAGCCCCACATCCAGGATACACTTTTCATACTTCAAAGAGAAAAGAGCAAAACACTTCAAAAACCACCTATTTTAGAAGAGGTGCAAGTGAGGCAGCTGGTCATGGGTGAGTGGTCAGCTGGGAGGATTATAGCCCTTCAGGAAAACTGCCATGTGACATGGACTGGTTTTGTGGGAGCAGAGAGGAAGGAAAGGGGAGGAGAAGAGCCCCAGTTCCTTGAGCAGCTGGAATTTAATAGCAAAAAAACCCCAAATCAACAGTTCAAAATTTTGGCCAGCAGAATCAGAGTTTGTTATCTGCACGAGAAGAAATGCATTTCAGAAACACGTCAGAAAAAGTCTTTGGGAGATAGGGAACAAAGGGAGAGGTTAATCATCAGTGTGGAATACAAAAGTAAATGCTAACATAACTTTGGAAAAAGTGCACATCATCACTTTGTGTCTGCTCTGCCTAAACAATTAAAATATTCTGTTAATATTTTTTACCTAAGCATAACATACTGTAACTTTAGCTCCCCTTCAGTGACAGTTTGTGCTTGGAAGTTCTGTTATAGTTTAAACAGAGAGCTCAGGAAATTTTGAAATCATTGCCAGATATAGAGGCATATTTCATAACATGAGTTAAATGCATCAGATGCTTACATGAGAGGGTCTCTCCTATATAACACTTGCAGAAATTATAAATTCTCCATATGCCAGCAGAGTTAATAGCTTCCTTAAAAGAACTTTCAAAAATTATGCTTGCACAGGAGTAAGTTTCCAAAACTTTCTATAAGGAAACAGAAAACCAAGGCACTTATTAATGCTGGCTTGTAACTGGAGCAAACTGAAATTTTCATCCTTTCTTCTTTTCATGACAACGTCCCTACACAAGGCTTAAACTTCTAGGAACCTGAAGTATCAGTGGGAATTCTTACTGACACCTGCTTCCCTAACTTCTTCAGAAGGCAGAAAACTTAGTCTGAAATAACGAAGGTAGTGAGAGAACAGTTTGGGTAGAAGATGTGCCAAAGTTATGCAAGAATTTCTAAAGACCACTTAAGGAGGAATCCTAGGAGACAAACTTCATGGCTTTGATGGAAACAAATGATATGAAGACAGATTTTTCCTTTTCTGTACAGTGCAAATGGTATTACAGCACAGAAAAGAGATCCTGATGTGGAAGCACAAGGCTCTTGCTTTCTCAGGCTGCTTTTCTGTGATGTGACAAACAAAGGTTATTGTCCTTTTGGAAGCATTTTTGTACATTATAATTTGAATCGGATTTCAAGTGGAGATCACAATTTCTTTCGATCAATTAGTGCAAGACTGTATATCTTAAGTGTGTTGCAGAGGTTAACCACAGCTATGTTTGACCCACATTAATTTTTCTCATTAGTCTATGATACCTACCAGCAATTTTACTCACTGTTTTTGCAGGTTCAGTGAACTTTTCAAATTGTTATAATTTTGCCAAAATCTCTGATAATCAAACTTGTAACTGACTGCCCAGAAAATGTAAAATGGCAGAAGAGCCAAACTCAGCTTACACAGTAACCCTGACTGAAGGGTTAGAGCCAGCAAGTTATTCTAAGCCAGTTATTTCTGAAGTCATTAATCACCAAAAAAATGCATTTATTTTCTGTTTCTTGTCACTCCAAACCTGCTTCTCCAATTCAATTACTGCCAAATTAAACTGTTGTGAAAACAAACTGTGGCAAGCACTGAACTGTAGCATAACTTCTACTCTTGAATCTCTTCTACTCTCCAGTCAGACAACAGCTTTCTTCTAGCTTAGCAATTGAACAGGGTGAGCATCCTCCTCACGTGGAAATAACAATGGGAGGATCTGTGAACTAGACGCAATTTACACATTGCACTGGTTTTTTTCTTTTCCATTGAAATTTCTCCTGTTTTCATTGAAATAATCAATGGTGAGGTGAACTTTCAGCACTTGGAAGTACAGACAACAGACTAATAAAAGAGCACTTCAGGAGGACCTATTCACAAAATCCACTCCCACACGATGAAGCACCACCCGCTAAACCAGTCCCACCCATTTCAGTTGGATTCCCTCACCAATGAACACACACAAGGTATGTGGTGGGACAGCAAAACAGGCAAATTCAGCAACTGGCCTCACACCCTCCTTGTTAAACAGACTTAGTTCTAATTACTGTAAGATGGATGGCCTTACAAAATACTTTTTATTTTTAAGGTCATTAAGTAAAGTGGAATCCTTCACCTTGTCCTTAAACTCAGTGGAAACTGCTCAGTTCACCTCTTTCACTTGGCGTGTTTAATTATTTGCACAGCTTGAATTAATACTAGGTCTATGTCTGAATGTCTCTGCTTGTCTTACTTGCTGCCAGTCACTTCACAATACCCAAAATTTGAGGTTTTCTTGCTGCAGGAGTCATCAGGGAGCAAAAGCAGAAGAAAAGACCTAAGTGAGAGGACTCTGATATTTCCAAAGATCCCTTACTTCAGTCGCTCTACTTCCTAGCATAAGATGTCATTCGTAGACCATTAGAAGATAGGAAGAAATATAATATCAGGCCAAAGAATACACTGACACTTTGTAATACGACAGCTTGATGGATCTTTGGTGACTCAACCCAAATTTAGAGAAGTCACATTTACACTGCCTATAACTTAACACACAGAATAGCTCTGAAATCAGAGCAACATGGACTGTAAAAAGGTCACTGAGAAAAGACAATCCAGATGCACAAAAAAGAAATAAGAACTGGCACACACTTACCAATTTAAGACTTACCAATTTAAAGAAACAAGTTCACAGCCACAATGAGATAACAAGTATATTTTACACAAAGGATATACATTATTGTGCAATATTTTCAAGTGCAAAGCTTGGGATTCCAAATGTGATCCAATACAAACCAGAGTTTTGGTAAACAAGCCTGTAGCTCTCTTATTTTTTGTTTTTTAATAAGAGTTCCATATCACATTTGAGATGCCAAGCAAGAGAGGGTGAAATGCTGCTATCTATAAACCAGCAATACACAGGCACAAGGTTCCTGTGCAGGAGGATCGAACCACACATAAACAAAAAATAGAAAAAAAAAAATAGAATGAAGCTAAATAAAAATAATAAAACAAAAGCTACGGATTAAATTCTCTCCTTTCTTATATCCTTTAGAGGCAGCATGAAGTCAGTGCACTTGCACAGGATGTAAGTCAGGGCACAAATTGGCCCTTCAGCTCTGAGATTCCTCCAAGCTTTCCCAACAGCTTGCTGAGCGTAATTTGGGCTGGGTTATTTAAAGCTACACTGGATAATACAGTGCAAAGACTGGTGTGAACAATAACTCTTGCACAATTTATCATGCAGAGAAGAGCTACTAATCTTTTTAGAAAACAAGGTATTCAAAATTATTTAATGCTAATATTTATGCATCAGAAAGCATTCTAAGCACAAAACAGCCCTCCTCCCCCTCCCCACACACAACATGCATTTGTGAACATCTTCAGCTACAATACACCATATTTTCAGAGAGTCTTGAAATTATCGTACTGTATGTTGGCATTTATGAAATTCTGTTATTAATGCCACTCTCATAACAAAGATAAGCTGTGTTTACAATACTAATACCTTCCACAAATAATTAGGTATGTATAGCTACACGTATAGTCTTATATAGCAGTGATGGCTCAAAACTGTAAATTTAAAGTATATTATTGTAATAAACAGTAATAATAGCAATGATTATAAAAATCAGTTTGGCATGCTTCTGCCTAGCAGAATTCTGTACCACACTGTCAGTTAAAAACAAAAAACCAAGACAAGAAATAACAACTACTATTTTCTTAGCTCTTCTTTTTTTTTTTTTTATTACATGCTATTATTTTTTAAAGTAAAAAACTGGAATTATTTCAAACTAAAGGTAATTATGAAATCAGTCTAAAGTAGCAAGTCTTCCTGACCAAGCAGATGGATATCAATCCATCACTGCACTTACATAATTACTGCTACATTCTTTTAAATTATAAGTTTGTAAAAGTACTGCTGTCTTTGAATAATTTTCAAAGTATCTCATAAGAACAAGGTTTTCTTTACATTTCAACTCAAGCCTAAAAGTGAAATTATAAATTTTCATATGTCAGATTTTTTTTAAAGTATAAAACAATGTTTAAAAAAATCTTGGCATAATTCTATTGCTTCCTAGGAGAGTTGGATGCTTCCTTTGCCTTAGCTAGCATAGGTACAATAAATCACAAAACTTGCATGCAATACAGGTTCCATATCCAACTCAACACAGTATTTATTAGGCCAGTGAACTCCCTATCTGAATTTTTTGCTGCACTTCTGCTGCAAGACACTAAGCCTGTGTTTGTTTTGGCAATACTATGGTACGACAGAGAGTTAAGCACCTTCTGTGTGATCTCCAGCTACAACATTGCTGAAGGATAAGAAAGTTACATATACTCAAGAAAAGTAATTTCTGTAAACATTTCCAACTTTCATTTAAATCAAGACATTAAACCCCCACAATCTCCCAGGTCACACACAGTCAGGGGAAAATGGGCACTTAACTATCATTTACCTGGATTGAGGAGTGTAGGAAATTGCCCAATTATTTGTTAGATTTAGCAAGAGGGAAAAGGACTCAATATCCCTATTACTGAGAACATTCAAACACATACAACTGCATTCAAAATTGATATAAGTTAGTTGCAGTGCCTTAGCCATCAGAGCACTCTCCACTAAGTCAGCCTCTCCAGACTGCTTAATACTAAGATCCATTAGACTGAAGTTCCATGTACAGCTTTCCAGGGTGCTACTGCCCACACATTCCCTTTTTAACAAGTTTATGTTGAAGATAGTTTTCCTGAAGCAAGAGACTTGGTTTGGTAAAAAGAAATAGCACTATTATCAAACAAGAGGCAAAAGCAAAAGAAGAGTTATCTGAAATTCCTCAAACTCTCTTTTCACAGTCCCTTTTAAGTTGTCTCAGACTTCATTCCTTATCTCTGTGTGCTGAACCTCAGTCTGAGTTTCTGCTTATTGGTCTTAGTTTCCCCAAGGAACCTCTGATGGTTCTTTAATGAAGCCATAAGAAGAATATCCTCTGAGAAGCTGTGTATTCACTGTTTTCTTATAAAATATGATTCTTTCCCCCCTTTCCCTTCATCTTTTAATTCCAAACCAACACTAAACAGAACAACAGCAGTAACAGAAACCTGGCTCAACCCACTCCTGTGATTACAGAAATTCCTTCTATTGGCCTCTTCTATAACTGTACATGTTTTCTATTAGTTTAATCAAGGCTTTTGGTGGCCCTAAGTTTCCAAAATATGCCATTTCTGTGAGATAACTTGCTAAATCTATTTTCAAGGCAATTATTAGTAGATTCAGCTATATTGCAACTACACCAATTTCCATCTTTTTAAAAATACCCCATAAAAGTATCTGTTGTGCCTTCCTCATACATTCTGCAAGCATTACTTTATTATTTTCTGAAAGAGACCTAATTTCTTTTTATTTTCTCCTACTCATTCAGTCCTGTATGTTTTTTGCAAGTCTTGTTCTGAACAAGTCGTGTTTTACTCAATATTCGCTGTCTACTAGACAGAGCTTGTGCTTTCACCTTTGCCATTTTTTACTGAGGTTTTTACCATGTCTCAGAATTCCAAAGTGTATTCTCTCCTTCAGTTCTAGTAGGAATTTTCTAACAATCTGCCTCATGTTTTGTACCCCACAGTGCAGAGCACTTCACCGTGTTCTCTCCATCCTTTATTCTCTGCTGGCTGTCCTGAGCCGTTTGCTGGGGCTTCTCTGTCAGCACTGGCACACCCAGCTCAGGGTTTCCCTTGTTTGGGACATGATCCTTGTGCCACATTTCTCTTTACACATCCCTCTGCTGCTTTTACACTGATTGCTTCTCCAGTTGATTTTTTTGTCTCTGTTTACTTTCTTTTAGTGTCTTTGGTTATCCATGTAAGCATATGATGCATTTAACTCATGTATTGAGCTCTTTGGCTGATCACTGCCTTTTTGTTCTCCTTCAGTCTCCTATTCACCAGTCACATTTCAACTGTTATTCAGCTCAGCATAAGGTGACTACCAAGACTGCCAAAAGTGGGCTCAGGTACAATCAATTGTCCAGAAGTTGTTGACGTCAGGCTTCCACACAGAGCTGGTTAATGAGAAAAAAACAGGACCCTGCAACTGGAGATTTGGGAAACAACAAGGACCTTGGGGTCCATGAGATCAAATCTTTTAGTTCTTTCCTAATCAGGCCATTAAAATAAAATCTAAAACTATGAATTAACCATAAATTAGGCACAGTTTATTTTCCACTTGGGATAATTTCTTATGCGTGTTCTGAAAAATCTGGTCTGTCTTTTAAATCTACACCATCCTTGCTGCTTGTAAAAGGGAGCCAGTGATCTGCATGACAACACACTTGATCTTCTTCCAATAGACAAAGTCATCCTGAGCTTTCTCAGCAGCAATATCAAATTCCCTTTTTTGTGTGTGCGTGTGTGATGGTTTGTGTTGGAATAGCTTCTTCATTATTAGAAGAAAGTTGCTAAAGAATATGTTTAGCAAATTTCTCTCTCATTTTCTTCACCAAATTAGTCAGTTGTTCCAGTTGAAGAATTCCAAATCAGTCTTTCTTTTCACATTTTAAAAATCTCTCTTCATCCATAAAACATTTCTTCTTTAAAGATATTGACATTTTCTTACCTTGCATCTCAAAAGAGTTTAGAAAATCCAGGTTGAGAGCAGCATATTGGAGTCCAGGCAATAGATTACAAATTGCTATTTGATCAAAATATAAGCCAGCTAATTTAAGTGCTTCTTATTTAAATATAAAAGCTTTCATATATTTAGAATAAAAAATGCCTTCTAAGTGAATGAACAAACCAGAAAAGTGTAACTAACACTGTCAGTGAAGCTACTGCAACAGGTACAAGGGGGCTGATTCCTGGAGGCCAAAAAAAATAAAAAAATAAAGACTATGGTGTGAAAATGCAATCTAAAAAGGTGCTACTTTATGTACTACACATATCTGCACTGCAAGAGATATGAATGCAAAGGCTGTCAAAAAAGCCTAAAACATACAAACACCTCAAGATCATAAAGCTTTCAGCTTTAAGATTTTAATAGAAAAAGCCAATAGCTGAACTCTCTACTCAGACCAAAGTTTCAAATAGAATCAAAAGATGTTGAATTTCATTACATCTGGTTAAAAGTGACAAAAGTGGCTGTAAAGGCTCAAAACCCTGATTACAGAAGCCCCTTTCATGTCTGCTAAGAGACAAGACAGATGTTCCTACCAAAAGCTCAGTGTCAGCCCAACAGGAGAGCATTCCAGGGGTCTCTGCCTCTCCCTCCCCCATCTGCAATGGCCAGGAAGCTGTGGCAGGATGACCAAGAACAGAGCGTGGATTAGGATCAGTCTTTACAGCAACACCAGGTAAAAACAAAAAATGCTTCCATTTTTCTGTGCAGAATCTAGTTAACTGGCTCCTTTTGGACCACCTTCAACAAAATAAGGAGCCTTTGTTTGAACATCCAAAGTATCAAGGTCAGGACAACAGCAAAGTACAACATCAAGCAACACATTTGAGGGGATGGCTCTGGAGCAGCTGGTTAGCTTCCATGATGAATGGGAATTACAGCAGTTTTCAAGAGACCAACAGAAGGCTGGCAGGGTCCTAATCAGCTATAACATCAGTAGTAAAGATCTAAGGAGACTAGAGCATTTCCAAAACTAGAAACTTCTCTGGGCTTTAGTTTCAATAATTATAGCTGTGACAGCTGGACGGTGTGGGTACATGACTGGAATGGGTTGGAGTTTTTGACATATGGTGCTATTGGAATCCTGTCTGTCAGGAAAGGAGCATAAAATTACCCCCCAACAACTGGGGGCTGCAGCGCATGTCATCCTGTCTCAAAGTAAAGGAGCAAAGATAGCGTTTCTGCAGGTTAACATTCAGCAAATGACAAAATGTCATTCAAGTAATGTTACAGCAGAACATCAGTGTAAAGCGCTGCAGGGTCGCAGGGGCAATTTAAGTTAACTGGAGGAAGCACATTGGCATGCCTGGTTTTCCTTCTGCTAACTAAATTTCTAGCTTCTCTTACCCTCCTGGAATAACCATTTGGTGCTGACACTGCGGGAAGTGGCCTCACATGGCTTGAAAGAGACTCCAGGTGTGCTGAACAATAATTTCAGATAGTTACTTCTTTCTAAGTGTGCCTCTGATAAGGTCTTTTTCCATCCTGCATGCTTTAGCCTGTTTAAAACTCATGCACACCCAGAGAGAGGGCAAGCTCTATCCTCCCCGTAAATTGATCATTCCATCAAAAAGCACTGTGTAGTGGCCAGTAATTAATTTTTCTTTACATTCTACTTTTTAAAAATGAATGTAAAAACTCTGAAGCAGATGATGTTCAGTATAATGAAGTGACACAGGCCTGTTTGTCAGCCAGACCATCACTCTGCACAAGGCCTATTTCTGCTAGGAAGAATAGTTGAACTATAGGTTGTTAAGACAGAATTTTATCTGACTTTTCCTCAAGCTCTGAATTGTGCATGCTGAAATTAAACCCTTTCATTACCACTCCCCATTCCCTATCATTCCTCCTTCTGTTGCCAAATTTGCCATTAAGGGCAGTTTTGTTTCCTAGTATACACACAGAAATATATTTGCTTACCTTGCAATTACCAGAACTAAAAACTATTTTTTCCCCCCTTCTTGGGGATTTTTTTTTTTTGTGGCACAAAACCTCCTTAAAGCTAGAAGCAGCCCATTCCAAAAGGCAGGAATTTGAGCATGTGTGTCTGAAGGCCACCATGCAAGAACAGGGAACTTCTGCTGATATGGAAAGGACACACACAGAAGGTGACAGTGGGAATGTGCTACCAAGCAAACATATTGCTCAAAATGCAAGGTTGGATTACAGAAATCAAACTGAAACTAGTGAGGGATATTAGGAAGGACAGGAAGGGTTTACTTAAGCACAAGATCAACAAAAGGAGGTTTGAAAAAAGTGTGGGCCCGCAGATCAACCAGCACAGGAGATTCAGTGACAAAGAGGGAGCGAAGGTACTGAGTGTTTTTCATTCCACTTTTACACGGAAAGTCTGGACACAGGTTTCCACATGCCTGGAACACAGGAAAACTTCACTAAATTGTTTGCTTACTTAACAAGAGGGTGGTCAAATACTGACCCAAGGACCCAGCAAGGCTCCATCCTTGAAACTGCAAAACTGAACAGGCTGTGGTCCTGGGCAGCCCCACACAGCTGACCTGCTTTGGGCTGACCTTTTCACCAACCTTCTGATAGGATTCTGTGCTGAAAACCAGCAAATTTTAGAAAACACCATGGTAACACTTTTAATTGGTGCTAAAAGACCTGCTTTAAACCAGTAAAATTACAGAATTAAACCTGAAATGTAGGGGTATTTTTGGATGCATATATATCTTGAAGGGCCTCCACAGCATGAGAAATTTTAGCTAATATACAATATTGACTCTAGTAACTCATGCTTATTTTCTACCTTATGTGTCACAATATGAAATTTTGGCAATTAATGATGACAGAGGAAATAGATGCCGTTTAAAGGATAAGCAAAAACACAAATATATTTTAATCCCAAAGTATCTTATTAGATTTTTTTTCACAAAAATGTGGGCAAAATCTTTTTGAGCAGCATTTCTACAGGCAAGCTCTATCTTAAGCTCTAATACTTTGCTAGTTTGAAGTATTGTGGACCTCTTTCCTCACCATCCCCTCGTATTCTGAGATGTCCCCTCCTGGTTTTTGTTCATGTCTCAGAGAGCTTTCCTCATGTTCATTATGTTTAAGAGGGAGAGAGAGGATGAACCCTGCTATATGGTAACATGAAGGTCATTTCACACACAAAAAAAAAAAACAGAGAAAGAGGAATACGAAAGAGAATGAGACCCAGAATTGTAAAACTAATGAGCAGGGTAAGACAGAAATACAAGGGTCTACTTTTTGCACATTCTCTTGAGTGCTGAAAAACAATGTACTTTGGTTTCCAGTACATTTAGAGCTCTGCCTTAACCAGGGTTCTCAAATGTGTTAAAAAATACCATATGGGGCTTAGTGTTTTTGATTAGAAATGCATTAATGTGGGACAACTGGCTTTTTCAGAAGAAAGACATTTCTAACAGGAGAGGGCTGCTATTATTTATATGAGCTGAGATCATCCCATTTTACTGATTCATTTAGACTGATGCCAACTAGAGATGAAAACAATTTCTTAAAGAAATTATGAAATTACTGTAGACTTTGATCTAACATCACCCAAGTTTTCATTTACAGGGACTCACAGCACAAACATTAGTCACTGGAAATATGTACTACATTGCCTATCTTACAATACCGAAAAGGAGAGAGAAGCTTATTTGATCAAAATATTTGGAACCATAACCTGAAGTCAGGTTTGACAGAACTTCTGTTTTTTCTATTTCAGATACTTACATTAATTATTTGCCAATAGAAAGTGGATCACTCAGAAAGTAGCAAGACTCTAAACGCTCCTATCCCTTTGGCTTCTTTCCCACCACTGTAAAACATATCTGTCCAAGGAGCTGTTTCTCAAAAACACACACACATAACTACAAGCCCAAATAGAGTGTACATTTATTTGTTTCTATTTGCAAATATTTGTACTGTGCTTTTTACTACCAGATTTGGCATACAGTGTTTGCAGCTCAAAAATCTCCCCTTAGGCCTGTAAGACTATCCTGGTTAGGAAAAAATAAATATCAAAGAACAACTGCCCTCAAGCCACATCATGCAATGATTAAATATGAAATACATATAACACCAATAAAAGAAAAGCACAAAAAGTGGATTAACAAGATACTCAACTCCATCCAGTTTAACAGAAAGACGATGAATCAAGACAGTGGCTGAAAGTCACTGTTACAAGTCACCAAAGAGTTATAATAATGGCCAAGACAAAAAGGCTATGTCCTCGGAGCAGCTTGCTCTAAAAGAGAGCATGTTACCATAGTTTGATGAAGAAATGTGAAATATAAAGTGTCAAACAGAAGAAAATGCAATCAGTTTGCTGATCCTACACTGAAGAATTAAAGAAGGCAATAGCCTTGAGGAATGAAGGCACCTCTGATCTTTCGCACAGCATGGGCTGCCTGTGTTCCCCTTGTCAAACAGTAAATAATCAAAATCAATGGGCGGTATAAGAAGTCTAAAAAAACTCAAAGGAAAAATAATTTCCCAGATATACCAACAATAAAAGTCATTCCCATGTTATATATTTCTAATTATTAGCAAAATAGAAAAGGCAGAGACCCAGATTAAATTTTTTATTCTGTATTTCACTGATATCTGTGAGGGTTTGTGGTATTCTGGGGTTATATTTTCAGCTCAGCATATTCTTCTGACTGATCCTTTGGGCAGAACTCATCTGCAGCCCCGTGGGGAAACAAGTCCAACAATGCCCAGGAGAGCTCGGCTCGGGCAAAGGTACTGGGGGCACCAGCATCAATCCTAATACTTTGTGACCAAACACAGCCAGATTAACTTGAAGGCCAAAACTCTGTCACACATCAAAAGGATGGATAAATTTCTGGTTTATAAACCCAGTGCAACAGGAAAATTTACTACTGTGAATAGGGAAGCACCTTTCAGTCCTCTGGATTCCCTTCCTTATCCCACCTTCTGCCATCCAAATTTACAAGTTTAGGAAGAGGAGGCAGAAGTCATGACTATCACAGTGATGTCAGAGATCACAAATATGCCAAAGTCCCAGGCTTCTGAGTAAGACAGACACACAGGACATAGCAGAGAGCACCAAAAACACAGGTAGACATCTCAGTCCAAGTTAAAGGGGCTACTCTCCACCTTGCCTCCCTCCATCTGGACTTGGGTAGGAAAAACTTAAGAAAATTAATTGCTTAAAAGAAGTATATTCTTAATATTCACAGGAGGAGCTGCTAATTATGATCCTTATTCTGCAGTGGTACAGTACCTGTGTGTGCCATTTTGGTGGGCTGGACTGACATGAAATTCAGGAGTAACCCTGGGATTTCTGTTCCCTAAAGTCAGCAAAAGCTTAGAGTATTGCTGAGATGATAACAGCTGTCAGTCTCTCAAGGGAAAGGCTATGCTCATGTTACTCTTGAAATGAATGATGAATAACATTAGAAACATCCTCACTGGTACAGGCTGACAGCTGCCTTTATTTTCTAGAGCTAGAACTGCATCAGATACAAGACATGGCCCTAGAAAACACCATGGTCTGAGGCTGCATAGTGAGCCCCTCCCTATGTCAGGCAACTTTACACAGAGCCTAAGAGTGATGGAATGAAGGGAGAAAGTGGCTAATCCAAGAGGTAAAAAAGGGTTTCTTCCAGGAGACTCGTGTGGATCCTCAACAGTTCACTGACCCTCTCCTCTCCAAGGAGATGGTAGATGATCCACTTGACTGGACATACCTTTGTTGTCAGTACACCATTCACTAATGATCCTGGGATTGCTGCACTTGTCTCTAACTGCATCTGGGCATCCTGGTAAATGAATATCTTAGAAGGCAGAGCTCCTTAGTAAATGTGTTAAGATGACTGAGCCTAATACCGAACATCTAAATTAGGAAGCCACTTCTGCACTGTCTACCCAGAGCACGTGACTCCTGAAATAGCATGCAGGAGGAGTCTGAATAGTGCTGGATATTCTCAGAGTGGGAGACCCTGGATACTAAATACAGCATTGGTGCTGGGGTCATGCTGCCAGCTGGGAAAATACAGCTGTGTCATCGTGTTTAATACCATCTACATTTCTGACACATCAGCCGAGTCCTTGGGTGATTTCAAAGAGGCTAATTAAAACTACCTCTTCCTCTTACTACTGGTGCCACAAAAGAGTAATGACCACACTTGTTCAGCAGATCTGGCCTCTGGAGAACAGGACATTCCGTGACTCAGCAGCTTCCTGCAGCCACATATGCACCTCAGAACCTCCAACAGGCAAGGACTGAGATCCCTCCCTGGTGCACTATGAGCCACTCCATGGTCCTCCAGTGTTTCCAGGGACAGGCAGACACAATAATCTGCCTTCCCAGAACATGGGACCCCAGTCTAGACTATATCCAACAGCCCCCTACATTTTACAGCATTTCTTTCAAAAAGCTATTTTCAGTGGGCACAGGAATAAAAACAAACAAGATAACATACCAACCCCTGGTGTTTCAAAGCACTAAAAAAAGCCCGTAGACAATCTTTTCAAAAGACCAGCATCAATATGCAGTTTGTAATTGTCTTGTCACATACTGTATACTGACTTTCATGACTTTTCCCACAGTATTTCAGAGGTTGTTATAAATGCCAACACAGAAGGGAAGTGGGTGTTTCACCTCTGACTAATGGCAGCATTTACTAGCCTGAAGATCTCTTCTTATATCCATCTAATAAACTGGTTTGTCAGTAGATAATAAGAAATTCCATCTGACACACTTGAAAACTAAGTGCCAGACTCAGAGTATATTTCCATTTCAGTACACAAGACTTTATCCATGGAGCTCCTCTTAGCTTCAGTAACAGCATCCATGCTGCTCCCTTCACATATCAAAAGGGGAGCAAGCCCCCAGATGAACACAGCCAAGACTTGTACAAGGCCCTGGGGAGAATAACTTTTAAGACAACCTTAGGATGTTTCTGCCTGATTTTTCTTGCAAACACAATAGACCTGGAAACTACCGAAGGTCTGTTGGACATATCAGAGGTGGGTGGAATTTGATTTTGCTCATCCTTTCAAAATGCCTCTGAGGTTTGTAAATATTCACTGTGGTGCTAAGGTTTTGAGAAAGTAGTTATACAGCAAATTTGAATGATTAATGGTCCAAGACATTTTAACACATTATTTCTCTATTTTCAACATAAATAGTGTGTAAAGGGTGTTTAAAACCTTAATGAATTGAACTATATGAGTAAATAATGTTAATCATTTTAATTACCCAGTAGTCTGAAATTAGATTTAACAGTCTGATAATGTATAACTTTAAAGGAATACAACCCTGCTCTATAAAAAATCCCTTCCAAGCCAATTCTAATAATTTCTATTTATCTTTTATGACATTAACTGTTCCACCAGTCTGCCGACAGACAGCCTTACGCTCACATTTAGTTTAAATGCAGTGCAGTATAGTTTTTCATTATCATTAACGTGCTCCTGGTGGGCAGAGTGCAATGCAGTGGCACTGGTCACACTTCATTGCTTTATCTCATATGACAAAGAGAGATGATGTGCTTCAGCCCAGGCCAGAAGATGAAAGCGAAAGGTGGCCATGGCAAACTCCCCCTGCTGCCGAGGAACCATGGCCGGGCTGCGTCGTGTGACTTGCTAACAGCACGAAGGGGCAGACAAATAGATTTTCCTCTATATTTATAACCAGCATCATTCTTCCTTTCAGGCCTTTCAGTGCAGGTAGCTGTTTTATATGAAATGAACAATCTTTATAGACGTACCAGAGCCATAACAAGGCTGATTTTCAGCGAGGCTGAGGTATATAACTCTTACAGAATTGTCAGGCTTCTTGCTCAACAAATCAAGCCTAACTTATGATGTTTGCAGTGTAATTTTTATTCCTGTTTGACTAGCCAACTACCCAGTGGTAATAGGATGTTAGAAAAGGGCAGTAGCAATGTTTGTACATGCCATGATTGATAGGCAAACTCTGCATTTTTCATTTATATCTCCTGATTTCAAATCAGTTAAGTTTAGGAAAAATGAAACAAAATGGCAAGAAAAATGCTTGCAGATTGCAGTCCAGCACTCTCGTAGATCTGAGTTCAGCCCACATCTGCTAGGATTGTCTGGAAACATTAAGATATCTAAATGAAAATCAATACTATATGTGCCAGCATTTACTACCAAGAACAAGTATCAAGAGACCTCAGCTAATCAGGCTTTCAAGCTTGTACTTGAGCCATAGTCTGAACCCCAGGGGTGTCCTAATTGGCCCAGACTAATCATAGAAGAGTTAAATTTATAACCAGCAAAGACATCTTGTTTTTCTTACCAGTCATCATTTTGAAAGGGAAAGCTTCACCTGTGTGGTACCGACGTGTGGTGAGAGCCACCGGTCATGCAAGAACTGCTTCTCACCTGTCAGAGGTAAAGCAAAGACTAATTTACTGTCCTCCATAAAACCAGTCAGGCACATTTAAGCTTTTGGTGGGTATATAGTGCTATCAAACCTTTCACATGAACTGCATATTTTCTCAACTTAAAAGCTCTGCACTTAACACTCCTGCACTGGGAGATAGAAGGTTTATATTTTAGAGGTAAAAGACCCTCCATGCACTCATCTCCTAACCTAATTTTTTGAGCCAGCTAAATAAATGTATTTCCAAATCAAACACTGTTAGTGGAACTTCATTTTCTTTTTCTTCTGCAGTGAAGGCAGATGTGCAAAGAAACCAACACACAGCAGTTCAGTTCATAAGGTACAAAGACAAACACATGAATTATTTTTCTATACAAAAAAAAAAAACACCTTATTGTAAAATAAAAGTGTGCACAATATCTTTTGGAAGACTTAAATTGTACTGTTAAAAATTATACTGCATCAGGGGATTGGGTTCCTAATATTTGTATTCAGGATGCCAAATGAGAGCAGATTTTATCCTATTTTCAACAAATTAAACACAAATATGTAAAATGTTTATAAAACTCAGTCCTCTATTTTGGGCTTATTTTGAGCAACTTAATAATTCTGCATAGATTTCTTTAATCAGAACAAAATAAAATGATGAATTAAGCCTGGAAATGCAAAATCTAATGTTTTTCAGTTTTCTTCAAAAGCATATGTAAACATCCCTGGAGATTCACATCTACCAGAAGTTTAATAACATTATTTAGATTCTTTGTGTCCCATACGTTAGATGTATTTTTAATGTGTACCTCTTAAAACAAAACAAAAAGTTGTCAGATATCGTATTCCTCCTCACCAGTTAATGGTTTCCTAGACAAGGCTATCATGGAGACATCCTGGCACGTTGTGATCAATGAAAGCTTGTTTCTCTCATGGCATGATGTTTCCCCTTGGAGTCTCATCTCCCACTAGTGCCTGCTGTGAAATTTTGTCAGTTCTTTTACCTCTAAGGAGCTCTCTAGTCCCCCACGTTGTAAGATACTGTGTTATCTTCCTGAATCAGTCTTCCTGTCTTTGCTGCTTCACCTCCCACTTCTTGTGGGACAAGAAGGCTATCTTCATCTTCCCCTTCAGTCCCACGCCTGATAACTCACTGCTCTCACTCTGTGCAGCACAGAACAAGGTAATGAACAAAACAAAGCAGAAAGGGAATCTCAGCCAAACCCACACACATCCACTGAGGAGCAGAAAGGCAAGCACAAGACTCTCCTAAACAATTCTATTATCTCACTTTGTATTTCTAGCCTGGGTGCTACACAGACCAGTCTGCAAAAAGGTACCAAAAGCATTTCTAACACAAAATTAGGTTCAAAGATACCTTCTGCCTTTGCTGTACTGCTTCTCCCCTCAAAAATGATTTAAATATTAAACAAAATTACTTAGGACTTACTTATATCTTCAGAACACTTTTGGTACAAGCTGTTGATTTCTCTTTACTCAAAACAAGACTTCCGTATCCTCACATTTCAAAAACTTAAGAAAAAGTCAACAACTCTTACACCAACAGAATTTACCTCTTATACAAAATCACAACTCTTACAACCCTTACAACTTTCTAGCTCTGACATTGTTTAATAAATCCTTTTGGAGTCATTTAGGAGACTATCATTTCCAGTTCTCCTCTCTGCTTTCTCCACCAGTGGTTGTCACACATGACAAAAAAATTTCTGCAGCTGCTCCACTTCATTACCAATGGAGGATTTTAATTTTTAAATTAATGTGTTTGATTGTGAACTAAGAATCATTTAAGTGCAGTAACATTTAAGAGCACCATCGACTCTGGCAGTGGCCAATGCTCCCAGTGGAATGTTGAAAGAAGAGGCTGCAGGAGGAGCCTGGACCTCTGTCTGCAGAAGGCGAGCCTGGGGAAGGGCCCTGCAGCAGGTGGCTGAGCTGCAGGAGGTGGTGAGAAGGCTGTACAGCATCCGAGAGGCTGAGGAGGAATTAGCTCATTCCAAGCACAGCCTGCAGCGGATGCCCAGCCCACAGCCAAAACCTCCTCCACCAGCACACACAGAAGGCGTGGAAGGGGGGGCCAATAATGCAGGAGAATGGAAGCTTCCAACAGCAAGGACCTGCAGGAGGAAGAGACTTCCCCCAAAGCCAGAGGTGCCCTTGCAGAACTGCTTCACTGCTCTGCAGACTGAAGACGTCCTGTCACATCAGGAACAATACAGGAGATGAGCAAGGCAATCCTTTTATTAGTATTATTTTAATCTGGATAGCTTTTATTTTTGCCATCCCTTGTATGCTGCTGCAAATTCCTATGCTATCAGCAGTCTTATTCCAGGTGTGAAGAAAGATGTTTCAGCACCAGGAATCCATTACAAGATACATCTTACCTCCAGCTAACCAGTTAAAATCCTAGTCCAAACAAATCCAAAAGTGAAAAATCAAACTGATTTCAGTGGAATCCGGATTTTATTCCATGGGTTATCTGGTATTACTCTGGCTTGACCCCTCACATAAAAGGTAGGTTTAAAGAACCAGCCTTGTACATATTCAAGATGAATTGAGCAGAAACTTTACACTATTGACAGTGGGGTTCTGTTTCATCCACAGACAAACACAAAGAAAGGAAAATTTAGATATTAGATGATAAAAGTAAGACCAAATACTTCTAGATACTTACAGCACTACCATAAGGCAAAAAGTCAATTAATAACTCTTCTGTTGAAGGGTGTTTCCCACCCTTTCCCCAGTTTTTGCAGCTTTTTTGGGCTGACTGTTAAAGTTGACAATAAAAGTTTGATGCATGAGGAAGAGACATGATTGCCCCAAGGCAATGAGGACCACTCCCTTTACAGCAGCCTCTGTAACCCCACAGAGGGAACATCAGCCCCAGCAGATATTCAGCAGTAAAAGAGGAGCCCTGTACCAATCCTGCTGGAAGGATAGCCTTCTGCATGTAGTAGAGGAAGGTGCACAAGTCCTCTGCAGAGCTGAGAGCAGGGCCCAAGTCACCTCAAACTCTCATTGAAAAGATGATTGATTCTGCTCTATTTTGCTTCTTCCAGCAAAATATTGCAGGATGTTTTCTCTGCTGCTTGCCTCCAACTTTGCTGCACTTGTTTGCCAAGTCCTGGGGCTGTCAAACGAACATGAACTCCCCCTGACAGTGCACACCTATTTTCCTTGTGTTGCAAATCCTCCTTTTCACTAGCAGTGCACAGTACAAACACACGTATAATTCTATTCATTTTCATGTGATACTGAATGAGACAACTTAAAGCTTATGCCAAATTAACAATCTTTTCTTGGCAATTTCACACCGGGATTCTATGCCAACTTCTGTTTAACAAGCAATGTTATTAACAGAGAAAATAAGTTTTTTTGTTTCTGCTTTGATTTGCCTACTTGAATCTTCTGGTGTAGTGAGTTTTCCCATGCATGTGCATATCTAAAAACCTAACAAGGGCAAACAGCTCTATTATTTCCCTAAAAATTACTACTGCACTGCAATTCTAGAAAGACTGGAGTTTGGGGGTTATTTCTAAGTATATTAAAATCAGTATTCAAAAGGGCGCTTCAAGGCACAAGCTTCAGAGTCTCCTCTAGACTGCACTATCACACACTCCAAGAGCTGGATTTTCTGTGAGGATCTCGCCTCTTAGTGCTACTCAGGAAGTAGAGATGAATCAGAAATGAGATTTAACCAGCCAACAGATTACTCCCCTGGCACAGGGAGCACACTGCTGCTAACGTGCCAGCTCTCCCACTGCCACCCACCATCTCAGCATATGGGGTGTGTCAAGAGTAAAAAGGCAGCAGAAGAGCTCAGTGCTGTATTTCTTCCCCCCCGTCCAGCTCAGTGAAGTCATCAACACTACTGGCAGCTCTCAGAACTGCCTACCAGCAGTGCAGAGAATACAAGGTCAGGCATGAACACAGGAAGGGAACGACTCTCCCTCTTCTCCCTGGGCTGTACATCAGTGCCTGATTCTAACAGTCCTCACCAGCTCAAGAGGATACTTTATACCATATGCAACCAAAAACAAAATTTAAAAAGCTGTTTTATGCCACTCACGAAGGAATGTACAACCAAGCCATGAGTGATCCAACACCTTCTGCTTGCCCATTTCTTTCCTTAGCTTTACTTCCAGTGCTGTTGCAACTGAGTTTAACTTTTTTTACACATTCATCACTTTTGTTACTATTTTAACTAAAGCAAAATCCATAAACATTCTGTGTATGTTTGGGGGTTTTCTGAGTTGTACAGATGGATTGTTTCTTTGAAATTAAATGATTTGGTAAATTAACACGTCATTTCTCTCTGTGTATATCTAAGATGTCTTCTAGAGTCCCTCTCTATGCTTTCTACAGCCACCAAGATTGAACATAGAGCACATTTTGAGCTCAGTGACCTAAAGCTGCTTCCTATCACTGACCAGACTCTTTCAACAGCCCAGGTTTCCACTTGTATTTAGAGCAGGTAGAGTTCATGTCATCTATCAGTAAAGGCACTTCTACTACTACTCCTTTGCTTGTATTCAATGTCTTTTGGGCATAGAAAAGATTCTTTATGGGCTACTAATATATTCAGTAATGAAAGCATAGTAAATCTGAAAGATTGCCAAACTTCATTAAACACAGCCCTAAAAGGAAAGAATAAAATAGGCATAAAAGAATAAAATAAGCATAAAAGAATAAAATAGGCATAAAATAGGCAGTATATTCTGCTATTATTTGCTGAAATCCATATTATTTTCAGCTTATGTTGTCCTGAAAAAGGTGGTCATCTACTCAGGCCATGTAAAAAGGGGGTTCCCAAAAAGCTCTCAAGAAAAGGTTTAGTTTCACTGAATTTCTGAAGACAAGGAAGACATTTGTCTTTCACAGCTCCTGGAGACTGAGATGCATTATTAAAGAACAGATACTGAAGTACTTGGATGATTCTGCAAAAAGGACATGATATGACATAAAAAGAATAGTGTCCGTTTAATATCACCATTAGGTTTCAGAGTTAACAATTCATTAATTAATTTTAAACAAGGTAATTCTGTACCTTTTACCTTGATGACCTAAGCGTAATCTGAAACATTTCCATACCAAAAGCACAGGCAAACAAAAACCCCTAGATACTTTTAATGGAAACTATGATTTTGCAGAAGTTGATGGTATATAAAAATGTTAGTTTGTTAACTGCAGCCTAGAGAGCCGATTTCTGGGGGAAAGTAAGTACTTGTACTTTTTCTTTCCTTGAAGGTTTTTAGTAAGGAGTACAAATAGTGCTCTTTGTAATACTCTAGAAAATGAATGGCGGCTCTCAGAATAATTTTGTATGTGACAGTAAACTGAAAATAACTGAATGTCAAGCAGTGACTTTAGAGCGACAAGTTTCCTAAGATAATATAAATTTCCTACATGTTCATTCAAACACTTGTACAAAAATGCCACAACTACTTTGATAAAGTGGATTTTACTCTGGGTATTAGAATAAGAACACAACATGGCAGCTATTTCATAGAATTTGCTTGAGTCTAAATATTAAGATTTTTTTTGCTCTACTTCTCATAATTTCTTATAAATTGTCTCTTTCCTTGTCCTTTACCTAAAAAACCAGTTCTTTGTCATTGGCTATACAAATGCTCCACACCAAAGATTCATTTTTTTCTAAGCAATCCATAGGCAGCTGAACTTCGCAAGTATCCAGCATTTCTGAAAATCAAATTCTTTCTTCTCCAGGCAATGCTTGTATGATGTTATACCAATTTAATTTGCACAGTCTAATCATACTGATTTAGCTATCCATATATCAAACCGAAGTGCAGCCACACCACTCTGCAGTGCCAGCAGAAGGTACTTCTGCTGTCAGTCATTGCACACACAGTCCCGAGTGGGAAATACCCACTCAGTACACAGCCCATGGTGCAGCATTCCACTCCTCAGCCTCTCCTTCCCAGCCCTGCCCTCTGCTCAAGCAGATTGCTCACAGATTTCCTGTCCTCTTGTGGGTAAAT
>NW_008239324.1:13673796-13683940 GCF_000691975.1 Corvus brachyrhynchos
TGTTCAGCAGTGGCATCACTTGCAGAAATGTTTCTCTGCAAACAGCAAATAGAACAAGTCACATGAAGGGATTTCCATCATATCTTCTTTATTGTGCCTTGTTACCAACTCCAGGACTATCTCCCCTGCTTCATGTGATCATTCCAGACCTTGAAGAGTCGAGTTACAAAGAAGGAAAGATCTTTGTATGTCTCACAAATCCAGGGAACCTACACAAATTTCTACTCACACATTAAAAAAAAAAAAATTCTTCTTACCCCTGAGCATCTCAGGAAAATCTACAAAGAGAAAGGCAGAGGTGAAGCAAGGGTACTGAACAGCAGTTTGAAAAGTGGGGAAAAGAAGCCATAAGGAATAAGTCCCTGTGAATCAGAATAATGGAGTTACTTCCATTCCAGAGAAGGTTATTCACAGCCACCCAAGTTGTCTTTTAAGAGAAACTCTAATGTTTTATCTCTTTGCAGAGAAGGTAGAATATTCTGGGCTTAAATGCCTGCAGACAGTTAAATTCTGTGTTACAGGAAAAAAATAAAAAAAAGAAAAACAGTAAAGATGAATAGCTTTGACCCCTTCAAAATATTTTCTGCACTTCTCATATTACAATTGGCAACAAACACAAAATTACTAAGGCTTTTCATCGCTTTTTTTTCTTTTCATTAAAAATGTCCTTGGCTCCATTGAGTTTAAAACATCACAATGCTGAAACAAACCAAAAATTTCTTAGTAATAGCAGCCTGAATGACAGAGTATTAGCACCTTTATCAAACGGGAAATTAACACAACACTGGATTGCACACTGTTTTCAAAGCAGATTTGACTAAGGAATCACCATTCATTAAGCCAATATTATAGGAGAAGTTTCTCCACAATTTTAAATGTAATTAAAAAGTTGACAGGACATACATTTGAAATAAAAATCACTGCAACTGACTTTGACTTCTGGATTTTTTTTGTTGATTTTTGGGTTTTTCATATGCCCAGTTAAAAAACTCTAATGCCATTAGTCACTGGATGTTTTTGTATCACTTCACATTCACAGATTTTTTTTGTTCTGCCTTTCCACATCACCACAAGCATTTCACAGTAGTTTGATCATACAGCCAGCCCTCTCAAACAGCACACTTTCTAAAAGGATGATAGCCCTGATGTATTTATAACATGCAGCTGTGCCACAAAGATCCTGTGCAGCATACGGGGATTTCCTTTCATTGTAACAGTCCCCTCAGAAATACTGTAGGAGGCCTTTAAAGTAACCTTCTACATTTCCTTTTGAAAAGGGGGAGGGAAGAGAAAATTTCCACATTGTGGCTTCAGTCAGGCGGAGGACATGACTTGTGCAATCCTAATAAATCAGAGCATTCCCGTGTGGCAGAAGCAACAGGGGAATAGTGTAAGAGCAGTGCTGCATGTTGACCTAAGCAAGAGCTTATCGAGAAATGATGTCCTCTTAAACAGACTCCTGTAGAGATGTTCTGCATTTCCTCTGACAAATTGTAAGTGCCCTGACTGTAACATTCCTAACAAAATAGGGCTGATTTAGCAATGCACAAACTGCCCATTATCCTACTGCATAAAAAGGCCATTTAAAGCAAAGCCCTAGGACACTGGCCCACTGGAAAGAGTACATCTGAAAAATTATCCCCATCTTGTGCCACCAAAGCTGTTAACTACCCTAGGGAATATACCTCATTTACAATACAGACAAATGTTAACTTTAATGAGTTTTAAAACTGCCATTTTTCTTGTTTGACTTTGACAACACTCGAAATCTTAAGCAAATACTTGGCTATTTTTTCACCTGGAGTACCATCTAACTGATATTGCCACAGCATTTGTTTTCAGCTGCCCCTGTCTTTCCCCCACTCAAGTCATAATGCTGTCCAAAAGTGCAATTAAAAAGTACATTCACTCCAAAACAATTCTGGAAGGATTAAACAATCTATTTCAAGAAACTGTTCCTGTCCGAAAACTTTGCATGTCAGGATTACTACTTGTCATTATCTTCCCAAGAGATGGAGTACCTTTTTTAAAAGTAGCTCTAATGAGATCTACAAATCTAGGTGCAAGACAGCTTACTTTATTGTGTTTATAATGATAAAAAATATTTTAAAAAGATTATGGCTCTTGGGACTGATAAAAATACAATGGGGGTAAGGTCATTCGGAAACGCTAATAAAAGTTTTCATAAAATATGATGACTCTCCAAGAAGTAATGTTGGCCATGAAAAATAACTATGAAAGTCCATTTCCTGTGATGGTAAACACTCAATTTTTCTACAGCTGGGTGACTCTCCAAATCCTTTATTTGTTCTGTAGGAGCACAGTTGTAGCTGTTGGATTACCCAACGTATTCCATCAGCACAGTCTCTGTGCTGGAACTCTCTCCTCTCATTCAAGTTTCAAGGAAAGAGAAGAACATGCACCTGCTGTGGCCATTAAGATCATCTTAAATTCCTAATCTCTGCCAGTGAGTGACATCCAACAAAGCCTTGTCCTAACCATACAAGAGGAAAATCCATACAAACCCTTTCATTTCTCATGGTATAATTTTCACGACAAGAAATTTTGAGAATACAGCAAGAACACGTGACATCCTTATCCTCCATTCCTTTACCCTGGTGTTCCCTTGCTTCAGACCAACATCCAGGAGCTGAAAGGAACTGCTTTTTTCCAGGGAGAATTTCTTAGACAACAAGTCAGATTACCTTAACAAAATAAATATCAAATAATGTATTTTCATGCTCAGGCAAAGTACTTAGGAGAAAGCCAATGCCCTCTCTACCAAATTTTCCCCACCTGTGACCTTTAAAAACAACAATTTAAGAACAATTTTGTATATACTTAATGCATGCTTATCAACACCTAGGCAACTACTCCATACAGATACAAGCGTAGCTGTAGACAAAAAACTTTGACCATAGGCAAAATTTTTCCTCAAAAAATTATGATTTTAAATTAATTTGATGTCAGCTAATATTTTTTCACAATAAAAATAATAAAATAAATGGAGAAATTGAAAACATTTAGAGCATTAGCAACTGACAAGATGAGAGAGTCTCAAAGGTGCCTCTGAAAATACTGTGCTCAGACATATGAGTTTAAAATAAAATGGTGAATTCTGCATTAGTTTAAAACTCACAAAACTGGTATTTCAAAACAAAGTCGTGCAAATAATTAGAAACTTTTGGTTATGTCATTATGTATTGTATATACTTACCTTTATTCCGTGAAAAAAAAAAAAACCTATTTTGAAGAGAACAGACCTAAGATTAGCTAGGCAAACACTATTTATTTACTTCCTTCAACAGAATCAGCAGAAATGAATCCAGAAAAAAATAAAATACGTATGTATTAAGGTTAATCAACCACAGACATAGAAATGAAGAAATACAGTTTATGGTGTATATGCAGCTTTCATTTTTTGACACATCTTTTTAATAAATAAAGGACCAAAAAGGTAAGCAATATAAAATACTAACACTTTGCATTAGTCTCAGATTTATTACTAGTCAGCAGATAGTGATTGCTTGACTTATTCTAGTTACAAAGCCATTAACATGCCCACTTTTCCATAAATCCAGGTTTGATTCCCAAACTCAGGTGCTCTACCTATGTCCCTGAACACAAACTAGGTAACTACTGGAAGATATTTATCATGGGAAAAGGTCTGTCGAACTGGCTCTGGGGGGAGGATTGTTTTTCCTGTATTATATTATTTTACTTTTCAGAAAGCAGAAAAGGCAAGGTGAGGATCCTTACTTACTGTGTGTCAGCTTTGCCTCAAGCTACTTTCAATTTACTAAAGAAATTGTGATGGTGAAGGACACCAAAAGGAAAAGGGGAAGGGCAGTAGAAGCAAGGGATTGGGAGAGTAAAAGTAGACAAGGCTTTTGGACAAAATGGATAAAGGCTCATTGCAACAAAGATCTCTGTAAGCAATCTAGATGCCAGATTTAGCAGGCAGAAATAGGCCCAAGCAGTACAAAGATATCAGAGTTGAATTAAACCCATTCCTAGTTCTTTCTGGTTTGCCAATGAGGAGGAAATCCCCAAATGCAAGGTCTTGTTGCTCTTGCCAAGCCATCACACAATGCAGCACCTCAGATATCTCAGTTGTTTGACAATAAAAGCTGGAGCACCATACTGGCAAACATTTACAGCACCAAATTCCAATACAAAGACAGAATCCGTGTTCACCACAGGAGTGCCATGTCCTGCTCTGCTGCCTCCTCACCATTAGGGAGAGGCAGCCTTGAGTAATTCCTGCACATCCCTGCATGCGACGGGCAATCCCATTTTTGCAGGCCTGGTTCTGTCAGCCAACATGGAGGAGAAAGAGATGTTTTGAAACATATTTTTAACTCCCCCACCTCTTGTAGACCATTCACACACACCCCAGAGCCACTTTCAAATAGCCTTTCCTATCAAAGATCGTAAAAACAAAAAAGACAAACCCAAAAGCAATTCAAAGCAAACATTGGAAAAGTTACTCCCATTTGTTCCTACAGGCTCTGCAGTTTAGCTCTGCTGGCTAAACCTTTACATTTTCTAAGTTAAAGGCTTTGTACCACATTTCTTAATCTTTTCAAAATAACAAGACAGTACCTAAAGCAGCAGCAGAGTAACTCCACAGCCACTGCTCCACCCATGTGTTTTGGAAGCACATCTGCATTAGTCTGTGATCAGGTGCAACTTAAACATCAGCTCAAAGCTACCCCAGTTGGCAACAATCCACAGATGCTGATGGTGCCACTCACAGACTCGTGTCACCTCCTCTAACCGTGGGGCAGGAATCAGAGAGGGAGAACCAGAGAGACACAGAGAGAGAAAACACACAAAGCTTCTGTAACAGACCCAGAGTGGAGCCACTGTAGCCCCCAGAGGGCACATCACACAGGTTTCCAACTCTGATGAGCTGCTCAGTGCTCCTCTAACCTTTTCTCATCTCCAAATTCTCATCAGGCCTATGTGTGTACTTCTTTTAGGATAATCTGTAAACGCACAGTATCACCTGGCTTCCTCAGCCTCTGACAAAATCCCCCAGGATGTAAGTAAGAGAGAGAAATCCTCAGGATAGGTGTTCATGCCATGGCAAACATGGGAGGACTGGACAGCCATAGCAGACAGTGCAAGGGTAGCTTTTGTTCTGGAACCCGTGTTGGAGGTTTGAAACTGCCCTAAGAGCACAACGTTGTTTTGCATATTTTGTTTTTCAAATAGAAACATGCAATATTTTGGTATTAGAAAGGAGTTTTATGCTCTGTACCATAACACTGAGATACAGGAAAAAAACGGACATTACTGACCGTTAGCCTGAAGAATTATAAAATGCAGAAATAAAAACTTCATTAAATAGAGTTACTCTTATAATCTTTGAGTAATTAACAAATTACCAGGATTTACTGGTTGAAATAGATCCCTGTAAGTGTCTGCTATCTTGTTTCATCCAATACTCACTAGTAAAAGCTGACTAAAAATATTACATACTAGTTTTGCAGGGATGAGAGAACAGCTGTTTGATGTTCTGGCTTATAAAAGAGGCCAAGAGAGAGTGTATTTGTTGTGGAATTAATTGGTCCAAATTAAGCACATACTGTTTTTCCAACTTATGGTAGGAATCTATGTGATTTAATAAATATGATAAATGGCTTGTGAGAATAACAAAGGATGATTCTGGGCCACCCCTGTAGTGCACAGACTGTCAGCAGAGTTTGGGTAACTATCATTTCAGCCAAGAAAGAAAGGGGAGAATCTGGCAGAGAGAAAATTTGAAATTTTATCTCAGCTGAAAAAGAGAATCAGCCAAAACCATTCTGCAAAATCCTTTCCTCTAAAACAGCAACCTGAACCAAAGGCAGCATCTTTACCTCTTGAATTAAAAAGCAAAACAATCAGCTGTCCAATGACAACACATTTTAATTTGTAATATTTAAATTGGTAATGAGGAAGGTGTTTTGTCTGAATTTCCATTTCTTTCAGGGCCTAATTATGAAAGACAGAAAAAAAAATGTGCTATGCACTCTCTTTCACATCTCATTACATTTATTCGGTTTTATTACTAATTCTTTGTTAATATAATTTTCACCCTGGGAACTACATTTTTTGTCTAGTTACCCTGATACATGAAACCCTTAAAGCAGGAAGTCCTTGATCACCACATCATATTTCTCATGGTATTTTAAAATGACACTCACCATATTGTTAGAAGTAGGTTCTATCAGCAAGCTGCTCTCTGGAGGTGCTCTTTCTCTCTCTCTCTCTCTCAGGTGCCTTAAAGAAGTTTTATCTAGCATGATGGCCTAGAGAGATGGGGAACAGGAGGAGAATTGAAATGCTCACGTAGGTGCACCATGCATCCCTCCCCACCCCAGGTTCTGCAGGGGCACACTGTGAATGGTGTGGCAAATTAAAGGACATGGCTGCAAACTTTAACCCCCAGCCCCTTAATCCTGCCACTTGCTAGAGGTGAGAGCCACGGCAGCATTTACAGCGCCTCATTCACAGGGAGTTTATACAAGTGCAGTGAGCAGGTCCCTTAAGGAGCTGAGGAGGAAAACTGCAGCAAATGTGTGTGTGCACTCACAATGAAATCCCAGCCCAGAGGACAGGCACTGTAATCCCACCAATGATGTTCCAAACCCATGATGGCTACCAGCCGACAATACCCACAGACCTCAATCCATTTTTATTGTATTCAGGCTGCAGTGTTATATTTCCTGCCTCCCCTTAGCACCACACATACAGTGTACTTGAAAACAAAAATCTATAATATTGATCCCACAATGTCACCACAATTATTCTTTTGAAACAGCCATTGAAAACAAATTACATCTGCACTGCCTTTTCATCCGATTGCTCTGGGTGAGCAATGCTCACTGTAGCCGCCAGCATTTTCAGTGTTAGCACTGTGTCACTAAAGACAGCACAGGAAAAGAAAAAAAAATCTTGGGGGGAAAAAAAAAAAAAGCATCAGTAACATACTTAAAGGGGGGTTAAAGGAGGGGGAAGCCATCAAATTAACCAGACCACAAAATGCCCCTCTAACCTGATGCAGCATTTAAGTCTGTTACTTTTCTGTATGCACACCAGGATGATACTGGAACTGTTCAGTAGCCAGTTTTCCCTCCTAGAGCTCATAAGGTTGGCTTTTTCCTGCCCAGTAAGCCAAATATAGTTGTTACACTAATTAAATAGACAAAGATTCAAAGAGGGTCTCATTTTCAGGTAGTCTATTTAATACCTTATGATGACAAAAAATATTATTTGAAGCAACATAATTTTAACCTCATGTAACATAATTCTATTGACAAACTGTAAGACTTTCTTGACAAGGGAGAAGTGATTAACACAGAAGCAATGACTGTGGAACAAACCGACCCACTCGGATTAAAACAGAGACACTACCAAGCCTGAAGGAGTCTGTCCAGAGGAAGGAGAGGCCTTTCCACACAAATAGCAGGAGCATCCAGCCAAGGCAGAGAGGAGGGGGAGGAAGAAATCCCCACCTTCTTTAATTCCAGTTTTCCAATACTTACTAATTTTTATCCCAGTAATGGTTTTGCTCAAAACATGAATCATCATATCAGTGAAACTGTAGTGACCCCCATAGCATATACAACCAGCATAATTTTATAGAGCAAATCCCATCAGCAAATGCTGATTTCCATGTGCTTGTTAATGGTCTGGTTTGAAAAAAATATAGACCTCATCAACAATTAATTTTTTTGCCATTTGCCATTTTGCCAATTGGTGGTTGGCCAAGGGAAAGTGCTTTTGTTAAGCTGTGACCACACAAGTCACAGTGGAAGGTTCCTGCAGCAGGGAAACGATAACTTTGGAGTATTAAGAAAACCAATAGCCTTGTTGACATGAACATGGGAGTCTAACCCCTGAAGCCTCCTGATATGAAGCATTGATTTTTCTGTCTGGGTACAGTTCTAAAGCCATTCATTCTCTATGGTCAGGACTCACAGGGCCAGAGGAATGGGGGAAAAAAAAAAAAAAAAAATCTGTTCTTTCCACTTTTACCTCCAGGCAAAGTTGAGGAATAAATTCTACATTTTGAGGGATGATTTGTTCAGGCCATGTTTAGTAGAAGCTTATTGCATAAAAAAACATTTTGTTTCCTTGACCCTTGCAACCTGTGACCACTTATTCTTTTGTGCACCTCCTTCACAAGATAACAGCAGGGGAAAGTGCCTAGAGAAAGTACCCCTGGTTTCTTGTTATTCTCCAAATAATATCACCAAGCTCACTTATTATTCCTCAAATAATACTGTCATGTTCACTTGTCATTCCTCAAATACCACTGCCAGCTGACTTGTTATTTCTCAAATGCTTCCATGCCTACTCGTTATTCCGCCTCGTGTAATTACTACATCCCTTACTTGTTATTCTCTCTCATATACTACCCCTGGCTGTACTTAGTTAGTGCTCATGTACTACTGATCTGCCTCTCTGCTGTTTCATTTCCACCACTCCTTCTACATGCTGTACCTCCCTGAGAAAGGAAATAATATTATCATTCTGTATATTTTCGCAATCCATACGCTGACTCCCTGTTTCCTCTGCACCCCTGTTGTGTTCATTTAGTAGCTATTGTAAATATACACTGAAAACCACCAAACCCTCTTGTGGAAGAAACAATAGTTCCACAGTTTGGAATGAGAGTGCAATGTGTTACCATGGTCTTTAAAAATAATAATTTAAAAAATAAATGAAAGAAAAGGGGGGGAAAAAAAATTAAAGCTCTTATAAGAGAAAACAAGCCCAAGTTTCCCCCTCCCCACCAGGACACGGTACTCAACCACACAATGGGATGTTTCCTGCTCTGGTGACAGAATGCTGAGCCAGTTTTTGCTGTTTGTCTCTTGTTTTCAAAGAAACAAAACGACAGCATTAGACAAGAGATGCCAGCGTTACAGAAGGCTAATGTTTGGACACTGAACTTGCTCTCTCTTTCACTTGGCAACTATTTAATTGATTTTTTAAAAACGTAAATAAATATTCAAACGCAATAACATGCAATCATCTCTAAGGGAGGCATAAAATATCAATGTCTACAGACAGACTTGCTTCTTTACATAGTTGTACACACAGACACCCCAAACCCATGAAAATAAACACCTCTGAATATCTATCTTTATAAATCTCTGAAAGACTACACACACTCTACATGAGCATAATTTTAGCAAATATATATCTATACACACACAGAGATTCATCCTAGGCAATATCTTGTGTTACTATTGCAGAAGTATGCCTATATTATGTTACAGTATGAATATGTTTGTATATTTATTATTAAAATACTTACTGTTCCGCCTTTTGAAGTAGATGGACAAATGATTTAGGAGTAGAAATAGACTAGAAACAAAATTAATGCAAATAATGTCTTGATTTTTTTTTTTTTTTTAGCTTGATTAGCCAAGCCAATGGAAAATTCTGGAAAACGTATACAATTATTTTAACTGTCATAGACTGGCAATTGTAATTGACATGATTTGTACGAGATGCAGTGTAATAACTGAATATATTAAAAAAAAATCTCATGGCTTGATTACCAGGAGAACATTACTAGTGCCACAATATTATTAACAACACAATTATCATGGCATCCCTAGGACACGCTCTTAGCACTTCAATGCATTAGCGAACCTTTGCTAACGAAGAAAAAATTAAAGTACAGCAAATTTCAAAGCACCAGTTGTACCCAACATCATTAAAAATTTATAAAACTTCCCCTGAACATGACAAGTGTTTGGTTTAAATGAAGATCAGCCGTAAGAAGGAGCAGAAATCTTGTTATTCTTTGTCTCTTTCTCTCCCTCTTTTTCTCTTTCTCTCAGACCTCCCCCAACCACCACCACCTCAATCCAGCTGAAATATGTAACCATTACAGAGTGACAGTTTGACACACAATGACCTGTCAGAACATTCATCTCTCAATGTTTTATTTTAGTGAGGAGCCAAACTGCAGAAAAAATAAGCAAGTTGTTTCAAGGCTTGGAATGAGATCAAACATTTCTGGCATCCCCACTTACCAGACCTTTGATTTACAATGGATCTGTCAGAGGCTGATTAGACAGTGTGTGTTTAAAAACCTATAGATGTTCCACAATTGTACAAGCTCTGTCCTTCCCTT
>NW_008239324.1:13683968-13700214 GCF_000691975.1 Corvus brachyrhynchos
GAGAATAAGCCAGGTTACACTGCAGAACCTTACACCTTGCAAGTGGAAAACACCACACGCAAAACTGCAGGCAGCTGCAATTAAACCTCTTAGGCAGGAGCATTCCCATTCTCCACTAAAAGAAAACTGTAGCTCTCCATACTCTGTAATATTCGTTGTGCCAATTTCTATTACCTTTTCCTTCCAGGCCTAAAGTTATAATAGTCTGCAGAGAAAATATACCCAGGAATTGCTGCAATCTCCGCATATTTTCAATAATGTTCAAAGGCAACACGCAGCTAAAAATTAGCCAGACAACAAAATGCAGGTGGCTAAAATATTCCCACACTGTAACATTTTTTGCTCATAATTGCAACTAGGGGGAAAAAGGCTAGAAATATATTGTTTCTATTTGTACCTAGAACAGTTGCAGAAAGAGCAGCAGGATTTGTGCCTGGCATTAGAATGTGTAATTCCTTAATACTATATTGTGGCATATGGTTCATTGTAGCAAATTATGAATACATGTGTTTGGAGAGCTTTGGTAGTAAATTTGGGCTTTGTACATCTACAACAATGCCCAAATCTGACAAACATAATTTATATAATATTAAGTTAATACGGTATTATGAAATTAGCTCACTGTAGTAAAGCTGTAATTTTTAAATGAAAGACAATGCGATGAAATGAAAGCAAAATAAACATTAGCATTTTGTGAAAGGTAGAACAAATCTTCCAAAAGTCTGCTTTGTAATTTATTATAATGCCGTGTTTATGACTTCCAGTATATTTAAGACATGGCATCCTTTAACAGTATAGCACAGCTACATTCCTGTTCAGAATGATCTCAATCTTTCAACCCCTCTCAGGCAATGCTCTCAATTAATTTAAGAGAGACTTTTGAATGAATACTGCCTGTGATTAAGGAAGGAGCAGGTTGGAACTCTGGGATCTAGTCCCCATGATGCTCCTCAGGGGTTCAGCACTGCATTTGTTCCATGTGGAAAATTCCAATCAAGTTGATAAGGGTATAGGAACATAGGCTATTACTCTGTGTGTTATACAATTCAAGATATGAAATTATATTTCACATATCCATAAGAGGGAAA
Organism: Corvus brachyrhynchos; assembly: GCF_000691975.1. Taxonomy (NCBI): domain Eukaryota; kingdom Metazoa; phylum Chordata; class Aves; order Passeriformes; family Corvidae; genus Corvus; species Corvus brachyrhynchos. The sequence continues at coordinate 13,685,057 of NW_008239324.1, forward strand.
GTGAGAAAAGCATTGCAATATGAGCCCCTTAGCTTGTAGGAAATTGAACGTGTTAAAACACAAAATTTTATTCTTTTAAGGGAAAGGAAAGAGGAGAGCAATTAGCCAGAGCAGGAGTCAAAAAGGGGGAGGGGGGAAGTAAGTAAATAAATAAATAAATAAAAGGTGTTGAGGCCATCCCAGAAGACCCTGAAGCAATGCACAATTTCTGTTATCAACTTCTTAAGGAAAAAAGGGAGCATAAAGAAAAACATGTATTAGTATTTTAAAGCTGCACAGAATTTGCACTATACTTGCTCTTTAAAAAGATATAGTGCAATGTAAGCATTTCTAGCTCACCTCTGGTAGGCAAAACGACAGAAATTATCATCCAAAATCAAAATTCCTTTGACTCAGTCAAGGCCCAATTTCTAATATTTAATTTGTGATGTGCGGTTTTGGGTTTTTTTTTTTAACAGAGAATATGATTTGCAGGATTTCTGAGGCTTCAAATGTCCTAAAAAGCAAAGCCCCTATCAAAAGGGGGATTTCCAGTAGGAGATGCCAAACATCACTTGCCCTCAATATTATGAGCCTGGGGCTCCATCAAGTTACAGTAACTAAAACCTAGAGGTTATGGCCCAGAAGAAAACAACTGTAGAATATATGGCTTCACATATTTGTGAAGTTCATGTCTCAGCAAACGATGATACGTCACAGATGAAAATATATGACCTTTCTTTGTGTAAGTGAAAGCCATGTTATACGCTACTGAATATTGCTACCAACCCAGAAATCCACTATTGGTATTTATCATTCTGCCACCTTATTTCATACTCTCTGAAACACAGAGAAAACACTTTTATCTGAGCAATCAGGGAAAGGTTAGAATTGCATTAACGGGTTAAATGTATGAATGAATCATGAAACATGAATTAGCACAAAAGGCTAAAAAAAATCCTACACAAAATGCCTCTACAAAATGCAGATAACATGCATGCCTGTACCCCAGCTACAGCTGCCTTCATCTCCTTTAGTATCTGAAATCCACATACTGTATCATTCCAAATTTTGCATGGGGAAATCTAATGCTGCATAGTGTGTGTGCAATTGCCAAGTGTCATATCCACCTGTAATTTGCATACCAAGAACTACACAACTCCAGCACAAAAGTTGACACACCTCAATGCTGCAAAAACCTGCATATCTGAACTCTGTGAACAGCCTTAATTTTAGATGCAGACAACCACGGCTTTGCCACTATCATTAGGAAAGTGAAACCTGCCAAATAATTAAACTCAGGGCAGATTTCAGAGATGAGCCCTCTGCTCTCAAGGCCCAAAACCAACCTACAGCTGCTGTGTTAAAGGGGCAGAGTCTGTGAGCATTCAAGCCTGGGGCTGACACTGGGGCACTTCTTGGTAAGAGTGGAAATTAATAAAGTGTTTAACTTTTGGGGTCTGTTTTTCTACTCCTTAAGCTGAAAATCAGGGAACAAAGACCAGACTTCAACTCTCACACAGTGCTGTCTAAACACATATTCAGAGCAAGGATTAACCTGTTCATCACTTTCCAGTCACACCCAAAACCAAAGCTCTGTCAGCATGGATTCTGTCAGATTGCCTTGAGTAGGTTGATTTCCTGATGCAAGAATGAGATCCATTACCAGAAAACAAGATCTTTGGCAGGAAAGTCTAGATCCTTCTTAGGATTCAGTGAGAATACTATTAAGTTTGAAGAGAGTGGCAGGTGACTTAGGGTGACAAGGGAGCAGCACAAACACCTTCACTACAGCAATTTTGTGTGATCACACCCTGCCTATGCATCTCCACCCAATAACTTCTGAATCTACTGGCCCGTTTCTATAAAGTTGACAGAAGGGTGAAAAGTTCAAAGATAATCAAGTTCCTACACATTTTTTGAGCATGCCACAACCACAAAGAAAAGAGAAATCCTTTTACTGACCTTGGGAACACTTTCAGAATGACCTCATACCTTATCAGATATCAAAGAATCTGTAGCAGTGTGATTAAAAACACACCAAATATAGAAAAAAGCTAGAGGACAAACAGCTTCTGGACATCAACATCAAGTAATCATAATATATAAATGCATGGCAAACCAGACCTCAACAGCTTCAGTGAAACTACACATTTTGACATTTGTAAAATGTACTTAAGAATAACATAAGTCACATACATGTGTTATTCTACCATAGAGGGAAGGAGATAAGAACAGTCAATATCCCTGATTCAGTTATGCAGGGTATTTGATCATCCACAGTTTGTATACTTAATAAAGGTTGCAAAACTTTATTAAGTTCCCAGCATTACTCAGCTTCACCAGCATGCATCTGTATTATATTCCTCAGCTATCCATATTAGGCATCCCAGATGGATTTTCCTTGTTTTCAGACTGCCTGCATTCACAATGCAACATTCGATGTTAACCTGAAGTATCCTCTCATGCACACATAAATGTATGTATATTTATACCCACATAAAATCTAACTCTGCCACTTTAATAAGTGACAAACTGTACAATAATTAGCATTGTCAATCATTAATTATAGCATGGCCACATAGACAGTTCTGAAAATGCAGCAAAGTAAGAGCCTTGAGAATTTCAAAGAATTACACCTTTATTCTATCGCATTTGAATATTTCTACTTTTGTCTACTATTATAAATGCAGAAAAGAAAAATAGATAAAATTTTCTAAGCCAAATTTAAGTACACTCTGTTTGGACCCCTTATTGCCCAAAGAACATGTCCCCTTCATGCTTTTTTTTAAGTCAGTTAAATATAAACAAATTAACTTCCTATGCATGTTGCTTCTGAGAGAATTACTTTTCATTTTTAGAGTGGTTTTCCATCACTACAAACCTTTTCCTTTCCCTTATGCACCAGCAAACATACTGATACAATTTAAAGGTCATGTTCTTTTCAAACTGACAGGGCCCTCCAAAATTTTGACGAGAGTCCCTCCAAGAATCACAGCATACAAACGGAAAGGAATTAAGTAAAGCATCACTTGATGTAGGCTCAATCATGTGAACTGATTAGAAAATGTAACCATGGAGAGAGGTGATTCAAAGTGTGACGGACAACCTTTCAAAGAAAGGAGATGTCATGTTGATAATAATAAGCAAGTACCTGACATTGAAGGAGGGGGTAAACACAGAGGGTCAATAAAGATATAATTGCCTTCAGTTACAAAAAAAAAAAAAAAAAAAAAATCAAAACAAACAAAAAAAACATAAAGCACAAGCAAAAATCCAAATCTCTTTTCTAACTTTGGTTTCTTCACACCCCAAGATAAATATTTAAAATTATCTGAGCATTTTATCTGTGTAGTTCAAGTTAAGTTTTAGCCAAAAAATACTGAAAAATGTATTAATAACATTCCAGTGGTGTAGCTTGTTCTTTCACCCAGTAAAAAGGATACCTTGAAGTCCAAAGCCAAATATATAGAGTTTATCTTAAAGGTTATATTGATGCATATTGATCTGCATTACAAGTTAGATCATATTTAAGAAAATAGGACTGCCTTTGCATTGTAATACCCACATCATTCAAAGAAATGATACAAGAAAAAGTAAATGTGCTGTTTGAAAGACACCATTTATCAGGAAGATGATATACATTTTAAACAGAGCAAGGCTAAATGATTTCAGGAAACACAGTACGAGCTGGGTTAGGACAAAAAGATCTCTCCACAAAATAAAAGCAACACTTACCATGTGTTCTCAACTTTAGATGAATCTGCAGCCCAAAAGAATACTCCACCCTCCACCACATTTAATCAATTTGGAGCTAAGCTAAACTCAAGAAATGGGTAAAAGTAATTGAAAAGTATCATATTCCTGTCCTCTTTTTGACAGTAAACAGTATTTTACCTATTTTTTTGAATTATTTCTTTCATAGTTCTCTAACTGCTACTCTTTCCTTTCCCATCAGTTGCTATGATTTATGGCACTCAAAACAGATCCACCATGTAATGAACTATTATGGTAACAATTTGAAAACATTACATCCAAGATCATTTTAATGATAAGACTTGTCTTCTCTTGTCAATATTAAAATGCATATAATGTATATGAATAAATGGAATCTTAACTGATTTAGATAGTATATTCTTATTGATGTCAAAGAGGTCAGTGAACACATCTAATGTTTTAGCCAACCATGGACTGAAGATTACAGTTACATAAAAAGTAGATGTGGAGCCTTTCTCCTGTAGCACAAATTCAGCCGAAATTAGCACCAGGTAGGGTAACTTAAATAGTTCAGGCAAAATAAATCAGAGGTACAGCTCAAGTTCTTACTGGACAAATGCCCATTTCATCAAGAAAGTAATAAACCATGGCACCCATGACAAACTCTGACGCTATTTGCTTGACACAGTGCCTGTTCAAGGCTTGTCCATGTGTTGCAGATTGAAAGCTGCAGGACACAACCAAGGTGACACCCCAGTCTTACAATCTACTGCCTGTCTTGGAGAGAAACAAGGTTTTACTGCAATCTAGGTCTTTTGCAATTGCTCCCTGGACTGCTGGCTAATGAGGTCAGACAGTACTGTCCATTCTAGACATATTCTTTCCAGGGTATCATCTCTCCAAGAGACATTCCATGAGGACATACCCTTAAATATGCCATCAAAGCAAATTATAATGATAGAATTTATTAACATTTTTTATGAGGCAAAAAGCATACTTCTAAGGAAACATGAAATAAAAATGAGATTAAATAGCAAATGAATTTCTGAAACTATGTAGATGATGTTGTTTATGCCATTGGAAAGTTTTTGTTACATACAAGGACAAAAGCTGAGGTTAAGACTTGCAGACACCCCTGACCAGAGATCTTAACCAGACCTCCTTTTTTCAGCAACCAAAAGCCTCCCCACACAAAGTGAATGACCATGTCTCTGCAGTCACATCTGCATGGGGGGACTGACTTTCCTTCTTTTTCTTACTTCCATACCTCTTAACACAACCTTTCTGAAAAGGAAAGCTGAGACTAAGATAGTTTAAATTAGTAAACAAATACCACAATTCCTCAAATTGCATGATAGGCAGAGCCCCAGAGGTGCTCAGTTGTCTTTAATGCAACGTACACTCTGAAAAACAGTGGCCAGTAGGTTTGTGGCCAACACTGGCCAACTGCATGTTTGAATGAATAAATAGAGAGCCTGCAGCAGCCTCCACTGGGGGAGATTAGGGGTGAAGTTAGAAAGTAAAAAATAAAATGGAGCAAGACAGTAGAGAAAAGACGAGGGACTTACAACACAAACAAGTAAAAAATCAGAAAGAAATGACATGCATTAATATTTCACAGTAATGTCAGAGAGGCATAATGGGCAAAAGACGTAACAAAGAATTGCTCACCCTCTGTTCAGACACATCATGGCACTAGTCATAGGCTGTGCCTACACCAGCATTTTAGAACACCACATCCAGAATAGTGGCACAGCTTTGGATGCATTTATTCCCTCTTATTGTAGTTGGATCCTTTAATAAAACTGTTTTGATGATCTGATTCCAGATTCCTTTTGTAGGCCAAAAAAAAAAAAATCAGAAGCCCTACCAGATGTGTACCAGATGTACTCCATTAGTCAATGTAAGTAAAAGGTGCAAATCAACAACTCTTTTTCAGTCATCTCCAAATGTAGACATGATGGGGATGTTTGGTTTCAGTGACCAGTAACCATAGTCTAAAGTTAAAGATCCCAAAACATCTTACTGTAGATACAAAGTCTCAGCACAAATCAGTTTAACTTTAACTTACGCACTTATAAGGAGCCTAATTCCTTGCCAATGCAGAGAGTGCCTTGGAAAAACTTAGGTGAAATAGAGATTTTAACTTATGTCAGAGAAAGGTAACATCCTTTTGGACATTATTCCTTGAGCCTGTGCCTGATGACAAAGCCATTTGGAACATAAGACTTTATTTTCAAATTACATGTTTAATCTTCTTCCTCAGAGAAGATTAAATTCTGATACAAATGAAAGGGGATGGAGCCATCCCATCACTGCCTGATGTTCTCTGCTAAAAAAGAATGGGAAGGGTATAATGCAAAAAAAAAAAAGCCAAGCATTTAAGGGAGAAAACATAAAAGCAAAACCCAGGGGTTGCAAAATCCACATGAACTAAACCCATGACTCAAATTAGTATAATTGAAAACCATTAAGCTCAGCTCTATTCAAGTAAAAATTAACTTTATAGTGACTATCATTATAAACTATTGCTTCATCAGGAAAATACATCATGGTTATATTTTATAGTTTTTATCCTCTCTTCCATGTAGCTGCTAGAAGGCAGTTACAATGAGAACTGGCTCTTTCCAAAGTTGTTAACAAGACACATTCCTTTTGGTTCATGGCTAGTATTATGAGAGTTTCTGTCTTATGTCACTATTTCTGACACATACTGGAGAGAGAATATCTTGGCTCAAAAAATACTGGACCATCATTTTATGGGAAGAAACTTTCTAGACCACAGAAGCAGTTAGATTTACAACTGACAACACAGAGGTAATGATAACCTACCCTTACACAGCCCAGAGTCTTACATACTGTACACTCAATTAACAATTCTTTTATCTTCACCCAGAACAGATATATTGAAAATTGCAGATTGAGGGCTTTTCTCATATAGCTCTGACCACAAGGAAAAATAGTGCCTTGCTTTAGCAGCATAATTTTTAGACCCTTCATTTTTCATCCAGTTCAAGTTGTTTGATTCTAGGAGTCCATATTCCAGGCAGGGAGAGCACTCATTTATGAGCACAACTCAGGCAAACGTGCATTTGTTGGAGATGAAAGGCACAAGAGCTGCCCATAATTTTGCCACAACTCCTCCTTTGGTTTATGCTACATCATGCCCTTCCACGTGAATAGTTTTGATAAAGACCTGTTACTCCCTTTTCTTTCACTATACACAGCGTGGATACATTAGATAAACATTTTTATATGTTCCCGTCAAGGAGAAATATCCCGCACAAGGAAGCAGACCTCATGAAATAACATTTCACTTATCTGTTATGTCTTTCTGAACCTTCCCTAAGAACTATAATTCTCTAATCCCAGCATACAGCTGCATATAGTCTTGCTCCAAGAAATTTCTGCTCTCAAAGACTGGCAAACAAATACAGACACACAGGTGAGGAAGGTTTCAACAGCAATAGGTACACTATTTTATAACTTCTTTTGCTTTCTTTTTTGTTACATCTAAAAGAGTTATTTTAATAACAGGCAATTTACAAGCACACACAGAATTTGAAGAGGTCTTCAAAATACTTTGGAGAAATAGATCACATACTCTAAGCCAAAAGTATGTATCATTTTTATCTATTGGGGTTTTTTTACATTTTTACTGGGTCTCAGTGATTTACTAGTATAAAATAAAACACAGAGCTATACTCTAGTTACAAAAACATGGCCAATATGAGAATAGACAGAGCAGTAAAGTTTGAAACTACAGTGAATGCAGGAGATTTGAGCTAGCATAGTACAACAATAAAGTTATTTTTTCAAATTTATCCCTTTGCTTGCAATAAATATGGTAATCAAGTAAATTAAAAACCTGTTGGTTTTACACACTTCTGTCCACACTTGTCAATCATTTTTCAACAGCAAATATTTCAAGACAGTGGTTATAACCTCTGCTAACAGAAAAGAACAGCCTGTTTCAGTGAAATAAAGTTGACATTTAATTTACTCTTGTAATTTAAGTTGTTAATTCATTGCTCTTGTATGGTGACAGATAAGATTCTTTTAATGTTCTTGAGCAAAACAATAAATACACTGTAGTTAAATTTTAGATGTGAAAACATTATGCTTTCTCTTGACAGCACCACAGTTAGGCATAAAGTTATAATGTTCAAATAGTCTCTTCTGAGACTCTTTGTATCATAAAACATGTAGTCTTTCAAAGTGTATATGTATGTTATTTGACTTTTCCTGAAATCAGAAATAGATGCATATTCTTCACATACAAATTTGAATTTCTTTCTCCTTCACCACCAACTCCGTGTGTTATAAATAGACACAGGTGTATGTGATAAAACAAAATTATTACTTGGGCCTGAGTGAAAACTGTTTCCAATCACAGAAGTTGTTTTAAGGAAAGTTTCCTGTCTGCCCATCCAGGAGCCATGCTATCAGCCACGCCCCTACCACCCCAGACTGTCACTGCTGGGACCAAGGGCCCTTTGCAGGGGTGGCCCTGGTGACCCAGCAGGTCTCCACACACCCCACTCACAGCCAGAACAGGCTTCCTCACCAGCTCTATCCCAAGTTCCCCACAGCAGCAGCTCAGCCCTCTGGATCCTTTAAACAATAGAAGGACAGAGAGGTAACAAGAAACAACCCAAGCTGGTGCCTCTGAGGAGGGACCCCAAGAAAGGAACTGCTGGGCTTTTATGCCCTTGCAGTCTAAAACTCCGTAGTCTGGGGTCTTCCTGCTCAGCTCCAGCCCTGCCTCTGGCTGTCCCTTACCTGGCTAGGCCACAGGTCCCTGGGCCTTTTGCCATGCAAAGGGTTGGCAGGTCACAGGCTCTTACCTGGGCTCCACCCAGACTCAGCCTGCAGCCATCCCCAGCCACCGCACTGAATGGGGTCCTCACCAGCAGGTGGGTTGGGATTTTTGGGGGGAGAGGAGGTGGGGTCGTGGAGTTTCTGTTGCTGTTGGAGTTTCTTTGGGTTTTTTAATAAAAGCATCAGAGTAATGAACTTATTTCAAGAAACCTAAATTCTGTTCACTTCGGGGCAACTTCTCCTTTTGGCCCTACTAACACTGATGATATTTCACCCAATGATCTAGGAGCTATTTCTCTGATAATGAAGAAACTGATGCATCCATCACGCTTTGGGTACATAAAGTAGATCAAGTTCAGTTCTAAAGCTTCATATACACATACATCCAATTTTTTGTGCATTAAAGACCTAAGGTATCCGTTGTTCCTTGTTTAGCCCAAGAGATTAAGATCTTCACATTCCATAATCATTGCAGGTAATCTCTCCCATTTCCTACGTTCTTGAACAGTAATTGTCAAATATCTATGTTTGGCAGAGTTGCCTTGAAATAAAATTCCATATTTAAAAAAAGAACTTGTATGATGAGAATACATTCAGTGATGTAGAAGCTACAAAGAAAACCCCAGATGGCTCAGACAATAATAAGATATAATATTAAATTTAGACCTTTCATCAAATGTCCTCAAATTCATGCTAAGGTCTCTTTTCAGCTTTGTACTTTCCTCTTATTTTAAATGTTAATGGATTATCAAATCATCAGATTCTGCCACACATCCAGAATATCTGCTTTTTTAACCACAGAAAATGAACTGCACAAATTCTGTGGAGACAGAACACTATATTGAATTGATCTGCAAAGAAGCAGCCACCCTCAGCAACTACTGCACAGGTACATATTAATTTTATGGTGCATTATTAGGACGTACCTCAGCACGTTCATGATGGCCCTATTACTGCGGCCTCATGCTCTAAAAGTCATTGTGCTTATACAATCTGTTATTCAAACCTCTGCAGACTTCCAAGCAAAAGGAGCAAGGGATGCTCTCAATCATCACAGCACACACCAAGGTGCTCAAACCACCACCAACATCCAAAGATGAGATAACCAATGCAATAGCTCACAGAACACTACTGGCTGCTGCAGAATAGACAGAACTTCTTAGTTTAGGTATTGTACACTGCCTTTTTCCTCTACATACACTGGTACAAAAAAGGAGCCATTGCAAAAGGAAAGTGTTCATAAACAAGTGTCTCTCTGCTTTAACACTACTGTTGAAAGAGAGCTTCAAGCTCAGTGAGAGCAGAATTGCCCTTGGAGAAAGTCACAAGAAGCAAGCACGAGAGGAGGGATATGTGATATGTCAAAGGAGCTTGTTCCATATGAATTTAAGGGGAAAACAGACTAAGTATCCTAACATTACACATGGAGGGGAAAAATGAAAAAAGTATCATTCTTTATGGCTCAGATGTTTCCTGTTTTTATGAAACTCCTGGGTTACAGAATTCATAGTGGCCATCAGGCAGGCACAGGAGTTTCTATACATTTCCACAGATTAGCACATGGATCACGCATGCAAAAGGGAAACTTGGCTCATGCTGTGTGATAACATGGACTGTTGAACCAGTATTTTAGAGCTATGAACAGCCACAAGCAAACTGAGCAGCACTGGCTATTCTGTCAGCATTCCTTGCCCTTGAGCTCTTCTTACCAAAACCCATATCCCACACCCAGCAAATGAAAGCAACCAAATGCCCTGCAGCAAAGCACTGCCTTCAGAAACTATGTTTGTGTCTGAAGTCTGAACCAAACTCTTAATGATCAGATAGTCTGCAAGAATAAGAGGAAGAGCTGAAAAGCACATAAACTTTTTGTGTGTAGAAGTCAATGTGTTAGTTAACTAAAAGGGAAAGGAGCCAAGTAAGTCATCCTCAGAGCTCCTATAATTCACCTCCAACATCCAGAGAACATTCAGACATACTATCTGGGAAATATCTTTTCTTTCTTTTATCTGCTAAATCTCAATCTGAAAATGCAGCAATTTCAATTAAAGTAGAATAGAAAGCATATAAAATAATGCCTGAATTTGAAATGCAGTGTGTGCCCTAAGGCACTGTATCATAATTCAGTCTTGCTTTCGTTCTGTCTAAATGTGTACTCACCAACAATAAATGCAGGCTCTGCTTTGTTACACAGGTGGAATCCTTGTCTCTCCACTCTCTTTGATTTGATCTCTTCTACTTCAAAGCTGGCATATTGCAAAACTTTTTTGCGAAGTTTACGCAGACTAACTTCATTTCAGCGTGACCTTATAACTACAACAGCTCTGAGCTCCTTGAGACATTGATCATGTCTACATGGATGTTTGTACAATACCCTCTGTAACAGGGCATTGTCTAAGGCTGGGGACTCTGGGCAATATTGTAACAAATATTAAATAATAATAAAGTTCTGTCAAGTCAGTGATCTGTAAACTACAGCAGGTTCACGTGATCATATATTATGGCTCAAAGGCAGCCCTCAGCAGCCATCATATCAAATCTCTATGGTCTAAAAAGTACTTAAACAATGATTTATACACAAGTCATAAAATTAATAGGAATTACATATATTCAAAACTAGTACATACACCAAAATTTATATTTGTGCTGGAGGTAAGAAACTTCAAGGGCTCATTTTTTGCTTTGTTCTTACAAAAACTATTTCTGTTTCGAACTCTGAAAATGTTCAGAGATACGTACATATACTATTAAACTACAAATCAACAACGGGGTTTCAAAACATTGAAATTGATTTTGATAAAATTTGTAAATACACTGCATTAACAGACAAGTATAATTAGAGATTAGTTTAGAGTACTAAGAGAGTTCCACATGAAGGTTCTCGAAATAGGGTTAAAACTGATTTTCCAGTTCATCCATTCCATCCATTCCTAGTCAATAATTTCACCATTCTCACCCATGCCAAAAGAGCTATGTGGTGTGTTGGCACTAATATTTCGTTCTAGGAAAATGCAAGTTGAGCTGCCTTACTTGGAAAATTGAGTTTGCCCAGAGAGGTAACAAACAACAATGGGAAGAAAAAAGAAAATTACAAAGCTGAATTCAGAAAAACACTTTTTTGAGTATCTCATTAATGAACAGGGAGGAAAAAAAGAAAAGAAAAAATGACAAAATGAAACCAAAAGCACACTGCAAAATATCAGCATGTAAAACAAAATCTCAACACATATCTGTCTTTCATTTGGCTATGATGAGTCTTGTATATTTAAATGGAAACAAAACCTACTACAAAGCAAGTGAAAAAACATTCACTAAAACAGACAAATGTGCCCTTACCCCTTTATAAGACTAAGCCAATTATGGTTAAACCTGCTGTGTTTTTTATTTTCATGCTACTTCAGTTAAGCATAGACAATTTAAATGGCTTTGGAACAGGGGGTGCATGTTTCACAGTAAACTAAGGCATATCCCACCTTTTCCCCAATGTAAATTCCAGGGGTTGGTATTATGCAGAGAATTATACGCCTTATATGCAAAAGGACTCCTATATTAAAAAAAAAAAAATCACTTTTAAAAGACTACATAGTTACCAAAGTGATACATATAACCTACTTAGAAGTATACCTAGTTATCAGTAAAAAACTTGACCTGTTTCCAACAGATACCAAATACAGGAGAAACACATGAAAGTAGACAGTTAAAAACTCTTGTAGCTAATTAAAAGAATAAATTAAGCGCTAATTAGCTTAAAATCTGAGCAACTCACCTGAGAGAGTTAAAGAAGGCTAAAGGCAATCTAGATTTTGCAATAGAAGTATGCTAAAGACCACATATTTGAAAGAGAAAAAAAAAATCCAAACGTTTTAGATGTTTTATCTGGTGAGGAAAAGAAACAACAGGCTCTCTAAAACATGCTCTGAAGTACACACTGCAAAAGTAGTAGGTGCTAAAAGTCTTATTTCAGATGAAACAGCTTCTCTATTTCATGTGTTTGTTTCTATCATCATTAGGTATCTTTTATTTTTTCCTTATTGCTGAAAATGAAAAGTTACTTCTGCTGACATTAAAAGCTTGATTTTACAAACTATTTAATGCACTCTAAGGATACTGTTAAAAGACACTGGCATGTTGATGTGAGCCGTACAAAGGTCAGTGATTTGGAGGCTCTTTCAGACAATTTGCCAGGATTTTGGCATTTTGTAAGCACACATAGGACAGCTCTCCAGCAAGCTGACCTTGACAGTGAATTGGATAAATAAACCTTCAATTTACCCCCTCCAGCTCGATGCTAGCCCAGCTGATCCCTCTGGAGCCTTCACCTGTCCATATCGTTCAACTGCCTGCAACTTTCAACTGACGAACATCCACAGCTTTACAGGTTCTGTGACAAACACCATCTAACAGATAAGGCTTCTGAAAAGTCAAAGTCAATAGTGTTTCCATTGAAAATTTAATGCTGCTTCCATCTTTACCCATCATTCTTCCTACTGTTGCATGTATCCCAGGAGGCACTTCAAGCAAAAGCACTACTCCATAACAGGTAATGACGTGGCATTTAATGATACTGTCCAAAGTGATCCAAGCCCATGGAAAGTAATGTGCACTCATGTACCAGATAAGCACAGCTGAATGTACTAGAACAGCAGTATCTCTCACTGCACTGTCACTAGATACAATGTGACATATGCTCTGCCATTGTACCTGGCTTTTCCTTTTACTTCACCATCAGAGGAAAAGAGCATTTTCAGATACAGAGCACCAAAGTGTTAAGGGAATTCAGTAAAAGGTAGGATAGCAACATATCCGTAATTAAGTATTCACAGCCTCTTTAATACTTCAGTGCTCTTGGATTCGCTACTAAAATCTGTGAATTATACCTCATTGAAGAATGTCCTTAATCGACTCTGACATGTTTTATTGGAGGCAGAAAAAATGTTTCAGTATGATAGATAAGGTTAAAAATGTTACTACTCTGATCATTTACTCTAGTGCCTTGCAAAAAACTCCAAAGCCAAAAACCATTTACATCATTCATCTGATGCAATGAAGAAAAAAAAGCATTATCTGACAGCCCATTTTAGCTGATGGGACAAAGTGCACATTTTCAATTTTCTGACAATATTATGTTGTTTATGTAGATAAGAAAAAGAAGAAGGAAAAAAAACCACGACTAACATTTCTACCACATGCCATAAGGATCTGAAATTCAAGTTAAACAGCAAAGTACCTTGAGACCATGCAGAGCATAGCATGACAAACAAAAATCATTTTTATGGTTTCAAACCAAATAACACATTACATGTTTTCTACTCTAATAGCAGCACAGAGTTCTGAGGCAGCCCCAGAACGCTGCAGCAAAGCTCAGTGTGACATCTCTATGCATGTGTGAAACACTCCTCTGGCTGCAGCGGGACCACAAGGTAGTTCAATGAAAGCTACTGAAATATTTTTAAATAAACATTTTAACTGAGCTTTTCTTGTATTAATTTTGATACTCTCCAGATATCAATGGCTTCTGCTTACACTACTCACTGCAAAAGTGACGAAGAGGAATCTCATGCATATTCAGTTTCTATTATTAGTTTTATTAGAGTGATCCACGACTACGTAGGAAAGTTAGCAAAGAAAAGAAATTGTTTAAACTCACCACCAGAGACTTCTCCATGGAATGACACGACACTGCCAGAAAGAGAAGGTTATGAAATTATATTCCTCAGGACAGGGCACATTAAGTTTTCAAATAAATAACCTTTGCGTTTAAAACTTACGTGGAAAAACTATATAAGAGATTGTATGGTTTAAGAGTCCCCGTTTTGCTTTTTCATCACCAGAAAATACATCCTCTTTTTGGTTATGCCAATAAAGCAAAATTACTAGGAGTATTTTTACTTGCTGTGTAACCGACAAGACTATCATTTCAGCACAAATTAGGGAGAAACAGTGTTTAACACAAAAGTAAAGTAATCCCGTTCCAGTTCATTTTACTACTCATACACCTAAAGGTAAGCACACATTTACAGAACGGGCTCAATTACCTGAGGCTTTGTGGTACCCACCTAAATTACTAAGGCATCTATGAGCTACACCATTGCCCATTAGAAACCGAAACAAAAACTTTCAAATAATTGGCTAAGACCCTAATTCTACAGCATGGACAAGGCTTTAAATTAGTACCAGATGCTGGATTTTATTCTTTAAACAATAGTTCTAAGGACAGAGAAAGATTCATCTTCCAAGCCTACTTCTGCCTGCAGACAATATGACCCATCCTAATGAGGCTGCTGAATGCTTTATGAGCAATTTCATCCACTAGTTACTATATTCTGGCACCAAAACTGAAATATTCATTTTAAATCTTGCCATTAGGACAGTATTGCATTCTGCCAAATTTCCAATGCCAATTCTTACATTCAATTGTGATTGAGTGTTTCTCCAGAACCAAACAGATAACAGCAAGGTCTGCCTACGCATCCTGTGTCATAACCAGCTCATTAAGCTCCCTGTTCCCATAGACACTGTTTGGAAAAGAGACACTGGGAAAACAGTTTGCCATGATCCAGTTTCCTCCATGCTACCTGCTGCTGCTATCAGCCACCTATATCTCTGCTTATGCTTTCAATCACAGTCGTAAAAATCCTGCT
>NW_008239324.1:13700389-13715177 GCF_000691975.1 Corvus brachyrhynchos
GCTGAATAGAATGGTCCCACCTCTGAAAAACAGAGAGAGGGATAAGACAAGGAGAATAGAGAACTCAGGGTTTATTTCAAAATTTTGAGGAAAAATATGGCCACATGCTTAGGAAAATGCAAAAAATATATGGTAAAAGTATGTTTGCATGTCACACGAGGGTCTGTCAGTCACAAACCTGTTTTACTGTAATACCACACACAGACCTGTGACCTGGGAGAAACATCAAAAAAGCCATTTTCAGAAAACTACTAATTTTAAAGTACATGTGAATTTGAGGAATATGAAAAAATCTTTCCTACTTTAAGTTTTTTCCTTAAAGTGTGTTCTTTGGAAGACCAGTTGCAACCCATGAGAATGAGGTCCCTCTACTGTTGCATAAACATTTTCAGGGCTGAGACTGAGGTCATGGGAGATACCATGGACCACAGACAAACAAGTGTCCTTCAAATTAACTGTGGAGAAAAAAGCAAGAGGGTCTTTATCTCTTCTTCTCTGGAAAAAACCAACAGACTCATAAATAAGGTGAACTTTAATACAAAAATAAAATCATTTACCCCATAGTAAAAAAAAAAAAAAAAAAAAACAAACCAACAAACAAGTTGAAGAACATGGAGTCAGAATTTGTTATCTGGAGCTACCTAGCAAATCTTATGAAAACACAACATAAAGTTACAATTAACCCCAGAATGTTTGACTTGAAACTTTTATATTCTTGGTGAATGAATTTTTACGTATCAAATTTTTCACCACACAAATTAATATATAATCTGTCTGTATATCACTGCCATGCACGCAGAAGTTCACTCTTCTATGCTTCAGTTTTTGGCATCCTACTTTCTTTGCCTTTGAATTTATTTATTATATTGTTTCTGCTGCATAATAATTGCTTTTCTTTTATACATTGAAGAGTTCAGGGGGAAGAAAGGAGAAGGGAAGGAAGGAAAGAAAGAAAATGTACTTTCCTTGCTATTAATTTTCATAGTGTTTTTTTAAATTTATTTTAAAGTAAGATGTTTTGTTTCCCAGGCAGTATATATGCCTCACTCTATGAAGTGTGAGGTGCAATTGCTGCCCTAGCTCTGTGTGTGGCTGCAGCCTTAGAAGTCAAGGATAAAAGAAACAAAACATTTTTTTTTTAATTCTGAAGTGAAAAATCCATTTGATTTCTTTTTGTTTATTGCTGCATTACTTAGGTAATTGCTTGAGTTGAGTCAGACTGACGGCAGGGCTCTGGACCCTCTGACTCCAATCCTTTTGCTTTATTTATTAGTCTCACTTATTAAAAGAATGTCTTGGCTTATATGATGGGTACTATTCAGGCAGAAGTTAAATCACTTATATTTGCAATGTAAGTCACTGACTCACAAAGGCTGAGTATACCATGCTATGTATTCACAAAAACGCTCTAAACCATGAAAATCATAAGCTCAGCCCCAAAAAATGAGATTGTTCAAAAAGGTCTGTGAAGATTTGCAAAACATTTAAGTGAACCAAGCCATGGTAACTCGTACACAAAAGCCATTCCATACAAAAAAACGTGTGCATCCCCAGATATAAAACCTGGCTGTACTTGAGCAGCTCACATGCAATATGACCTAATTTATTCAGCGAAACCTACGCAAAACTTAGCTTATCCTCTGCCTCTCAGAATGATCCAAAGACCCATTATTTCAAACAGCACTGGTTTTTTAGTATTTTCTAACATTCCTACTAGATATCAAGCTCCTGAGGTCTTTTATTATGTGGTGATTCCATGCAGAAGCAGAGATAATTCACTATCTGTTACCTCAAATGGTGTTGATGTCCTCTTCTAAAACTCAGGCTAGCTAACAATGGAATCTTTCATGAAATATTAGATTACAAGATAAGTTACAAAAGGAAAGGACTTCAGCCATTTTTTAAATTTTCATTGATGTTTTAACCTGATGGCCCAGGATAAAACTACACACACACAGTATTTAAGAAATTCATGTGTCCAAACCTTTAACCTTGTCATAAAATTTTCCATTCTTTTCATCACTAATGTTCAACATATTTGTTTTAATAAACTATTCACATTCCCAACATCTTCAAAGACAGAAAGGAGTTGTGGTCAGAATCATGTATTGAAAGACAACACTTCTGGTTGATGTTCCTGGGTTCACATGTCTTTTCTGTCTTTGCCAGATTTCTAAGAATAACTTCCTTGCTCAGATTTTCCCCACTTTCAGTGTTAGTTTCTCTTTCCGTCCTGTCCTGTAGCCGAGTTACACATGGCCCTGGCACAAAGAAGGGTGCATTTCTGTAAGCCATTAGGGATATTCTTAGTGCTGTTTGTTTCCAGCCTATTAGTTTTTGTGCTAGTACTCTACTGGTTGCCTTTAGCAATGCAGTGTTTTGGTGTACGACTTCTGTATTTGCTTGAGGCCACAACAGCATCAGTGTTCTGTGTCGTTTCCGTTTGTCTCAGGCAGCCTCTACACTCACTTGAAGTAAGTGCGGTCTTTTGCCACTGACAATTGAGAATTTTAGTCCACATTATGTGAAAAACATGATCCACCTTGATGTTTAAAGCCAGTAAACTAAATGTTTATTGAGAAAGCATGAAAGGAAGTGGGAACCTAAGTGAAGAGTTTCATGAGCTCTATTGTTAAACAGCAGTGTAGTTAATCAAGATGAGTTAATCCAGGTAAGACCTTCTTTGTTATTTCTGGATTTACTCACCAGGCTGCCAGGAGACCATCCTAGAAATTCTTCTACAACTCTTCTGCTTCACAGTGTTCAGTATTATCAAACTCTTGCTTTCACTTCCATTCTTTGCTAATAACCACCAAATATCTCCCATAAAGTCTCTGAACTTACCCTTCCAAACTTCACAGCATCAATATTCTTCTCTCTCAACAATTAAATTCTCCTGAAATTTTCATTTCCACTTGCACTGAGTGGCATAACATTTTCTAGTCTCTTCCTAGGCCCCAACCCAAATTATTTCCTCAGTACCACTACTCTTCATCAGTTGCCTCTTCTCTTTTGGTTTCTCCTGTTATTTCACACTTGATTGCCTTCTCTCTAACATCTCATATAATGTATACTCTTCCATTATATTTAATTTTACTTCTTCTATATTTTAGGATAATCAGAAAGAAGCATCAGCTGCTCACTGTCCACTAAGCCTGTCTTGTACCCTGAAATTATATCTACATTGTCCATAATCCTGGCAGAGGCCTCCAGCACATGGTCACCTGCCAACCTAAAGTCAACGATATATAAGATGTGGACAAAACTGGTTCAATTACAACATCAAAGAATTCCTCTACCTTTCTCAAAATATCTTCATTGTGCAGCTCACTGGCCTTACAAGTATACTGAAAATTTCTGGGTGCACTGCCTTCGAACTTCAATTACCATAATTTCATCTCCTAATTAATAAATTAAAACTAGAAGCAGTCATGCTTCTGATTTACATAATTAGTATAAAACCTATGCATTGTTCAAACAAAATGCTGCAACCAAATTTTGAAACTTCATAACATAAAACTAAGGCCCTTAATCTATAATTAAATTTAAGAGAGATTGATTTTAAGGACATGGAATATTTTCATAACAGGTGCAAAATGTATGTGGACAACAAACCTATTAAAATACAGAGATGCTACTGGAGTAGGAACAAAATGTTCCTTACCCAAGTGTGACCATTTCCATTGGAAATGCACATAACAGAGCACTAATTAAATCCTTCTTTAGCATGACAACTCCGAAAAAGAAGGCTTTGAAGAGGGGCTTTACAGGCTTTTCCTGAAAAAGAAAACAGGAAAAATAAAAAGTATATAAATAAGTAAAATCTAAGCACACTCTTGCAAAACTGTAAAAGCAATTCTACCCACCTACTCACTAGAATGTATCCCAGGAAAGCCAGGTGTGGGCAAATGTTCCATTTATGAAGAAGTAGGAACTCTCCAAATAAGCCTTTCAAAGTACATGGCTAAAGCTTTGTGGCCATAGTGTTATGGGTGAAAACTGATCTGAAATCCCTCTTCTTGTCTCTTTAAGGCTATCGACAATTATACTGCTTTTGAGAGATGACTCTGCAGTAGTACTGAAGAGCTTGGGGGTATTGCTTGCACAATGGAGAATTTTCACAGGAGGGCCGTATCACAGTTTAACAAACCTAAAAATGCAAACGTGTGTTCAGTAGCAAAAAGGTGCATTTCAATCAAAAAAAAAGCTTTATTTGAAACCACTAGTTACTTTCACATCCAAAATATTTTGTTTCAATTTTAAAATTTCTTTTAACTAGTCATTCACTGCTAATTTTATCCCCAGTGACAGCACGCAAATTTCTCTTCAAAATTACAGATACTGAGTTACCACAGAATTTTTATTATTTTGATGTTACAATAACACAGATGATAGTTATCTTAGCAGAAAGATAAAGAGATTAACTGAATTCTAAACCTGAGATGGAAACAAATTTCTTACTTTAAATGGTGTCATCCCCACTCCACAGAAAGAGTGATTATTCTTCACCATCCTTCACAGGCAAGTATAATTACAGTTTTGCATAACCATCTAATGAGAGGAAGTCCTTTCTTGCAGTGTTAATAAAGGACCTTGCATAACACGTTAACAAAGCAACGGTACTCTATGTAGGTAATGTCAATGTGTAATTAGCATGCTCATAAGATGATTTAAGATTACAGTTTATCTGAATCTAATAACTGCCTATCAGCTGCTTTACCATTCTGTCTTTTTCAATATATCTTTCCTCATGAATGGTTTGAGTACCCACCCGCTCAGTGCAGAAGCACAGAGGGAATAAAACAAGCCAGTAATGAAACAGAAACAAAAAACTGAGTTTGAGAGCAATGAAATGAATAAACATGAAAAATCCCAGCTTTTCACATGCCTAGACATGTATTTTAGGACACAGGATCACAAAAACCAGTCTTTGCTATTAATTTCTAGATGGTACAACATTTGAAACTATATGAGAAAGGCTACTGAAAATTATACTGGTCACTTCACACATGACATAAAAGTAGAGTTTGGGAAGAATTGGACAGTTCTCTAAGCCACTTAGCAGGCTCTTTCACAGGAGACTACCCTTGGCTGGAACACTCAAACTCAGTATTTACCAGCAGCCTGGTTGCTTCTCCTCTCCTGTACCCATGGGCTCATAGACAAAGTGGAATTCATCAGAATCTGGTAGTACAGCTGGACAAGAACCACCCTTCCAGTTTCCAGTTCTGCAACTTAGACCTCAGAAAGTAGCAATAAAGAAATAACCAGAAGTGCAAGAACCCAGCCCAGAACAATGTAGTATTGATTCATGGATCCTGATAGAGTAAATCCCTTTCTATGCCTTTTTTCTCTGTCAGACTCAAGAAAAAAAGTCAAGTAAATGAAAAAGTAGAGGATGACAGAGGGTAAGTTTTGGCTTGGCATGTTCTTTATAATGTGTACATTTCAGAGCTGGAAGGGAGAGAAGTCACAGTTTTGGGGAACACAAATATTCAAGCTTCTGAGAACAGTGAGGACCTCGATGAAGAGAGAAATTAGACAAAGAGCACTCTCTATCTCCCAACTTAAAACCCATTACAAAAGAATAACGTGTAAACCTTTCCTTAAAAAAAAATTTTAAAATGCATCTCCCTGAAGTAGTAACTGTAAAACAAATTAAGACATTTCCAAGTATTTGCTAACCTACTTACAGGCATCATTGCTCCCTTGGGCCTTTGTAGCCTTACACCTTCCTTAACGGACTAGCTGAATAGGTAAATGGGTTATATCAGGCCAGGAAATCAATGTATATACTGTGTTCTCAGCCCCAGATGAGCTTGTCGAAGCCATTTTATTATAGCTGGAGGAGCTGTATTGATCTCACTGTTAACTACTCGGAGGTGGCGAGCAATCCGATGAAGATGCGTCCTGCCGTCCATCCAAATGCTTTCTCCCCTCAATAGTCCTAACAGAGTTAAGTGTTTGCAGATTGAATTAATTTAATGTTTGCTTAATCAAAACTGACTATGCTGGAGCCTAAATTCTATTAATTACTAAAGGAATCACACTAATGCTGTAACATGACGTTAGGCTGGAAAGGGCTTTATTTTACTATGACAAGAGGGAAGAAGGGTCATAGGGAGAGTGGGGGGATAAGTCAGGAGTTATTTCATTAAAATATCCATTTTTTTTTTTTATTTCATATTCCCCAAACAGGGAGAGTTCAGACTTCTCTGTTTTTTTCTGAAATGGGGTTATTGTCAGCCAGCAAAATTTCCTTTTAGTGAATTGACAGGCACAGCAAGTTAACTTTATCCTTGATGATGAGGAAGAAAGAAGTTGTAACACCACCCAGATTTATTTATGCAACAAAGGTCTTCTCTTGAATAAAACCAGATGCAACTTCTCTAATTTCTTGTTTCTATTTAGTCCTAAGGTTAATATAATGATTTCCTTAAAGTCAGAAGTAATTTCTTCTTCACTGTCTAATAAAAGAAAATTTTCCCAAATTTTCCACAAACGACAGCAATGGGCTACCAGTAAACAGAGATAGTAGAGTAAAACAAGTACTGTTTTACACTAATGTAACTAAAATATTTTCAACAATATTATTCAGGCATCAGCCAATGCACGTGCTGGGTTCAAATGCTCATGGGACATTTACCAGAGAAGCACAGGTAAGATTTCCAGGTAACTTTTCTCTAGGAAAACTTAAAAAACAAGGACAAGTGCCTGTTGTTTTGTTTGATTAGGTACTCCCGATTATTTCAAAATCCATCGCATCAAGTATTTCACAAAGGGAAGGTCTCTTTAATGTGTTTTTCTTTTTTTTTTTTCCCTAAAGTAGTTATTTCATACAGCACTTCATGGCACTGCATATTCTAAGCTAATTTTGGTGTTAAATTACCTGTCTTCATTTGCAATACCAGGTGAGTTTGCTTTTTCCTCTTCCTAAATAGTCTACAATTGAAAAGAGTAAGTGTTGTATGGGAGCAAAATAATGTTGATTTGATTAATACAACCGTCTGCTTGCATAGCACACTCCGAGTGTTAAATAACAAACAGTAGCCAACTGCACAGATCAGCTACATATGAAACATATGTCCTGGAACAATGATTTTATTTCAAACAGAACAACAGTCTATGCTCTTTTCTTACAACCCAGTTTAACATTTCAGCTATGCTATAAAATACCTTCCTGATTACTACCTTTGTTATGAAAAAAGTTTAGATTTTTCTCTCACAGGCATAGAGAGACATCACTACAAAATAATTCTAAGAAAAAAAATCTTCTGTCTTCCTCTCAAGGTCTTCATCACTATTATTTTAACTTAATGTCAGTCTTGGCTTCAAGAGTTTCCAAGCTACATTTTAGTCTGAGTAGAGAAGTTCTGTGAATCATATTTAACCAGTGAACTTATTCCATCAAAAAATATTACTCCAAGAAACATTGTTCTGTAAGTAAGAAGACCAACACCCCATTACCTGTAGTGCAAACCTAAAGCAGATCCCAGAAATGCAGGAGCTTTCTATAACTAATCAGAAGGTAAAGAACTAACAGGAACAAAGTACACAGACTTGGGCAGACAACATCCATTTTCCACTTCAAGAAAGGTCATAAACAGCAGTTTGTAAATTTAAAAATTATTTTTTTCCCCTTCTGTTAAGAGTCTTTGCGATGACATCAGAATTTTGCTGAAAAGATTTTGGTGTAGTCACTACCACTGTGTTTTATAGGAATTGAACCATGAATTCAAAGCTACCTGGGTGCTAAACACTGAGTAAAACTTTCTGAAAGCCAAACTTATTCCCACATAAAGGGATTCAACTTTGAGTCATATTTGAAAAGGATGCCTTTGGAGTCACTGAACTTTCTCCTGCATCAAATCTTCATTACACTTTGTGAAGCAGAAATATTTAAAACATAGCCACAAAATATTTAAAATAAATAACAAAAAAAGCCCAACAACAACCTGAAAAATAAGATTTTCATCTGCGAGAAAATAGGATAATTAATTTTCTGAATCATATACATATGAAACATAATTTCTTCCCTCTATACTTTGCCTGTTACCAGGATTACTGATATGGCCAGTCCTTCAAGAACAGGATCTTTTTCAACTTAAAAACTATTACCTTATCAAATATCATAAATGAGTTTGAGGAGAAGAAAGCAAACCCTGTGGTTATTACAAGAATTATAACTGATAAGTGAAGATGATAATAATGCTAAGATAAGGTTTGTGGCTACTGTAAGCATTTATACTGTACTTAAATTTCAGCTCATATATTCATTTAAAGCAAGCCAAAATTCTCATCTTGCTTCTCAGATAGGAACATTCCTTTTGCTAAATGATCATTTTCCATTGAGGGGTAATGTTTGAAATCTGCATTTCATGTCAGAGGTGGATGATCTACAGAGGGAGCAGTGAAACCCAGTAAAAGAAAATATTGGTTTTTTACAAGCCATACCTTTGCACAGTATCAAGATCATTCTGGGTTAAAATACCAATAAAATGAAAAATTCTCATTACAATTGATTCAAACATGTCAAAATGCATTTTACTTTAATCAAACTACCCTGCCCTTCACTTTTCAAACATTTCTGAAACATAAATTATATCTCACATTACAGAAAGAAACAAAACTGGCTGCTTTAAACCATAATCATTGCAAATTGCAGCATTGACACCACTGAATTAAAATCGCAGGAGAATTCACATTTAGGTTGTTTGAACCACTATCTACAGTCATTTGACATATTATAAGATCAGAATAATTTTAAGACAAATATAATATTCTTCCCCATGTATTTCATTAGTGAGGATCATTTGGATAAAAACAGAGCTCTATTTTTGAAGTCCACTGACTTGCCAGAGATAAGTGTTAAGAGTTCAGTGTTTGTGGTATAACAAGCTCTGAATGACAGTGTTCTCTCCCATTTCTCAAGAGTACAGCTTTGTCATCTACCACTGTGATCCCAACAAAGAAAAATCCAGATGTCTGCAAATTAAAGGAGAGTTGGATGACATTCTGCTGTTAATGCTCAGCATACATAAATCATTGTAATAAGAGAAGATTGTTATATTAACCTTTGTCACGCAATTTTCTTTTTCTCTGTAAGAAATAGGAAAAACAACAAATTAGGTGGCACAATAATTCTATTTTGAAGCAGAATGGTGCAGAGAACTTTTATCCCCTTGCCAGTCACATGATTCCCACTTACCTGGAATTTTATATGTGCCCTATAAGAAGTTAATAGCATGCACACATACTTCAATTGGTATATTGCTAAAAAGATGGAAAATATCTTACAAATAAATCATAATTTTAAAGAAATAGGTACTGGAAGACAGGAAGCCATGAAATTTAACCTTTGCCCTACCAAAAATCCATCTTATGTTTTAGTTCCCTCTGTCACTTATCATATGTGGGAAATGGGACATTAAAAATCCCAAGCATTAAAAATGAATATACAATATCTGTGTCTATGCACCACCCCAGCTGCTGCAATGTACAAATGTAAGAGTATTTTCACACAAGGGACCTGGTAGGGTTGAAACTCCACCTCAGTGGAATCCCAGGAAAGAGTTAATGAGTTCCATTGAACAGACCCAGTAACGTTTTAGGTCTGTGGTGTATAGAACACATATGCAGGGTGCATAAGAGTAATGCTGAAAACTTATCCTCATGCCAGAGACCTGCCATTGTTCCAAAATGTTTTGCTTTGAAAAGTTCCAATGACAAATAACCAGTGATCTAACTAACTAAATAGCTAAATAAATAGATGTTCAAATGAGCTGCCTTAACTTAGAGACGTGGAGTCATGGGAAACATCCTGTCATTCCACCCTGGCTCCTGGATGTTTTGCTGCAAGTTTCATCACTGTCTCACAAACTCTTTTTATCAAGAACATAATACAAATGTGCTGGGTGAATAGAAAGGTTGAGGATTGAGCTCTCCAAGCTTAAAAAATGACATTCACAAACAAATGGCTTCAAAGGAAGATTCAAATTGGTTTTGACCATTTCTGCAGTAGGCAAGAGGATAATTAGAATACTTATGTGAAATAAAACAGGAAAATGTAATCATTTGGAACTATTTTCCCACCATTTCAGTACATCCATATTTCACAAAGTACTTTAAAGTGAAAATAAATATTAAGAAAGCCATATAACCTAATCCTTACAGCATAGCACAGATAGACAAAGCTAATGTACTATCAACAATCTAAAAAAACCCAAGGCATTGCTCTACCCTAGTTCATGTTCCCCAGTTTGATTCATCTTAATCCCAACTTTTTTATTATTTGAACTGCATATCTAACTTTCCTTCTTGTCCTCCATACAGTCACTTAATCACTTCGTCACTTCAGGTATGACACTCCATACAAAATTAAGATACAAGTAAACTTATTAAAAATATAAGGGGGAAAGGCACCCTGGAAAACTCTTCACCTTATTTTTTGCAACAGAAGCACCTAAGAATCTAAGTACAATTTCAGAAAATTAGACACACAGTTGATGGTTTCAGTATGTTTGGAAATAAATTGCACATTCCCAAGGAAACACAGGCTTTAATCAAGGACAGTATTGTATGCTACTGGGATGTCACACCAATTCCTCTGTGGAAAGGATGATGAAAGCATAATGAACACATTCCCATGCTCCAAAGGTTGAAGAAGGGCTATATACTACTGCAGCAGTATTTCTGTTGTCTTGCCCATATCAAAGTCCCCAACTCCTACAGAATGTGACCAAGCCCAAACTCAAAAAGCTTCCCTAAATTCAAAGTTCACACTCTTAAAGACAAAGCACTGCCTGAGCTGTTGCTGCACCCAAAGTCTATAAAATTGTTGTTTATATAATAATTATAGTCCACTTTGATCCACACTTTAAGACTTTTTTCCTAGACTTTTTTCTCTGACAAACAAAATCAAAGGCACCTATTTCAAGAAAATCAGGAAACATGTTTGAGATCTCACTCAACACCATTAACTATGGATTAAAAAAAAGAAACAAAACCACCAACAGCCCAAATAAGGAGTCGAGATAATATTTCTAAATTCACCTTGATGGGTACTTCCCATATGGATGGTAAACTGACAGGCAGCTGCAGTACCACAGGAGCCACTGAGACTGTGGAAGCTCCCAGTTCTGGCCTTCACTTTATGTAAAGATAAATGTAAACACATGGGATACATCTGCTAAACTACACTGGAGTTATTCTTTACTTTCTTTTTACTTCATCTATGTTACAAAACAGTACAGTTTTGTGTATATCTTCAAACTTTCTGACCCATTTTCTCCTGAAGTTATCTTTTAAAGTATGAGTTGCAGCAATTTTTTCCACTTTTTCCACAGTCTTGTTTGCAGGAAGCATAATGTACTTTATTTTCTTGAAAAGGGAAGTGTAAAGGGGGAAAAAAATGAAAGAAAATAACAAAAATAATTTTTTTCACATGATTCTCCAGTACTCCAACTTGTTGCTGCAGTCAGAAAGAGCATCAGCAAGCTGGGCTTGCCTCTAAACCGTTCCTCTGGAGCCAGAAGGCAAAACAGCTGGAAAGGAAAGGAGAGGAAACAGCAGAAGAAGGAAAGAGCTATGCAGTAATTCCACATGAGCAGGATTGCTCCACACCATAGAAAAGGTGAGTCTGCCACCATCATTAAAGTCATTCTCATTGAGTTTTGAAGCTTCCTAGGCCAGAGTGGTGGCAAGTATTGAGCTCTGGTTTGCTAAAAGCTCTAGATATTTTATCCTTTTCTTTCCATTCCCCAGCTCACATACTTCTTCCCACTTCTACACAGTAAAAAAAAAATAAAAAAAAAAATCTTAGCTTTTTTATTCACCCAACTGTAGAATCCTTCAGGAGCATCAGGGATATGCATTCACCATCAGGTTGACTTTGCACACCTTATATTACAGAATGTAAGAAATTTTTAGCTGTTAACTGATCTTTTCTAACCAGAACAAAAGGCAGGCCTTAAATTCTCAGCCTGTCACAGTCTCACTGACTCTGAGGTTCCCAACATTTCAGCCCATGTTTTCATCTAACATTCCTGCAATTTGAGGGGTAAAAGGGCACCAATTAAGGACTAACAATGAATCTCAGAAAAAGAGTTTTTGACTAAGACTTAGGTTGCTCTCTTTATCGTTCTGTTTAAAAATATTTGACAAAAATCAGTTTGAAATTTGCAGCTGCATGATTTCACAGTTATGATTATTAACTCATGGAAGTTTCTCAGCTCTGTGCTCAGCCCCACACACAAGTTCAGCTCATGTTCTGAACTCAGTTTGCAAAAGATTGGTCCCCTGAAACTGCAAACAGTAATGCTAATGAGACAAAAACAGCCCTTGTAATCTCTCCCATTATTTTTTTATTTTTTTGGGGTAACATTTATATTCTTTTCGTCACCACAATCTCTTTTAAAAGAAACATTTCCGTTCTGAAGGCACCTAGCACTAGTCGGAAACATTATTCCTGCAATACTCAATATAGACCAGAAGTACAATTAATTATTTTAAAATTTTGGTTTTCTCAGCTCTCACTGCAATCTCTATCACTTCTTTGGGATAAAGTTACAAATAATGAAGATGAGTAAGAAAGCAATTTGTACTGCTTAAGACTTGACCAAAAAAATCCAAACAAACAAAAAAGAGAGTATGGGAACACAACCAAAACACCAAACTCCATTGCATGGACTGTAGCCACACTCCTTAGTTTACTACGAGGCACAGGCCAGAGGAAGCCAATAGAACTGCAGTAGTTTGAGTTAATTCAAAATATTTATAATTTATATATCTGATCCATTTTAGTCCAGCCATTCAAAACTGTGCATTCTGTCAGTTTGCAGTACACACACTTCTGCACAGCTCCCTACAGGATCAGTAAAGGAGAAACACCCTTGAATTGTTTACCATGGCCTTCCCTTTAAAAATAAAACTTCTCCTTTTTTTTTCTGTGCTGCATATTAATTTATAATAGCAAGACAACAGTATCAGCTGTCCATTTAAGTTATTTTAGGTTAGTTTACAGCCTAGTCCTTGAAACTCTATCTTTTAAATATCTCAAACATGTATATACTGTGTTCTGAAGAGCTTTCATGGAGAATGTTTATTAGTCACTTTGATCTAATTCATCACAAAAGAAACCGTCTTAAAGTACATAATGTTCTCCTAAGTGACACATGTTGAAGCTGTTATCCTACTTTTAACCCATGCTTTCAAGGATCTGAACCTGTCCTTACGTCGTCTAAAACTTAATTAAAAGAATGCTGTCAATATCAATGTCAAAGTAACTTGTCGCCCTATGAATGAGAGCCTCAGCCGATTTTTCAGACTGTGCCAAACTTTCGAAGGGCTCTTTCACTTTATAAATCAACTAGCAGCTTAGAATATCCTGGCAGCACCTTCAAGGAACGAATCAAGATGACAGGAAAAGAGGGGATAACAATCAAAGCTTGACTGAATACAGGTGTTTGAGTTTACAGACGAACCACAAATGCCTGGATCTTTGACAGCTGTTGATGTTATCAGTTATGTGCAGCTATTATTGGCTCCGGTCTTAGGGGCTGTAAGGCCTTTCCCTTAGCAACATCTCTGTGGCTGATAACATTTGGCTGAACTTTCAGATCTTAACCTCCCTTCTGACTTTTTGCAGTCAAACCCGCCTAAACTGATCAGAGGAAGAGACACGCAGTGGGAAGACAAGTAAAATATTATTGACTGGACTGTTTCATGTCTATTAGGAAGAAAGAGCAAGGGAGGGGAGAGCTTTCCAACTTGACAGGCTTCAAGATAATCAGGGAAGGAATCAAGGCAACAGAGTAACCCTTAGAAAAGTAAGAAAGCAATGGCTTATGAGAGGTCATTGTTCTATACAAGGAACAAACATGGGGTGATATTTTATTAGGCTCCAATTTGAGTTCCCCCATTTTAGTACTTGCATTTAGTGCTGCCACTTAATAGGCCTAGAGCAATTTTATGGCACACAATACAGTATTATTGCTAAAGTCTTCAGCTTTACTTAAACCATCCACAGATGAGTAAATTGCTGAGATTCTCATCATATCAAACTGTGCTCCTGAGCATTTTCAGAAGAGTCACGTTTTTAAGTAGTTTTTTAATTCTGATTTGGCACTTGCTATCAGTGTTTTCCTGGGCAAACTTTCCCCTGTTCCACTAGCAGAAACCAGACAAAAGCAAACTTCAGTAAGCAGCATGAGCATATTTGTGAAGTTGTTTCATCGGCAATGGCAATTTTTCTGCCAGTGCCATGAAGAGCTAGAGGGACTATTCAAAATTCTCTGTGTTCCTCCCAAGTAAACACCAGGAAATTCTCTACACATCTATACACACAAATCATCAATCTGATGACCAGATCAAGCTCATCATTTCAAGATCAATAAATTACTAGGCCAATGAATTAGCAACATAACACGCGGGGCTCTCTGATCTCTTTCGGGATATAAAGGCAGCCCCAGAAACTTACACAGCATCACACAGAAGTCGTGGTTTGGATCCAATGCTCCAAAAGATCTTGTTCCTCAGTGGTGCAGCACTTGGGTGTTAACATTGCTCATGAGCAGGAACACCTCATTTGTGCTCTTTACAACACCCTTCTCCTTTCTAAATTCTAGGTGGGTGCCACTCACAACACACTGGCTTTGGGTTTTTTCAAGATTTTCACATTAAGGCTTTCTCAACAACTAATCCACCTTTTTAATAGTAAAAGTTTTGATCTTTAATTGTGTAATATGCTTACTTTTTACCAAATACACTGTAAATCCCACAGGAAAACCCT
>NW_008239324.1:13715197-13770319 GCF_000691975.1 Corvus brachyrhynchos
CATTAAGCGACATCCATATGACAGTATCAATAATAATTAACCAATGGGAGGAAAAGATGTAATTGAAGAAGGTTCAAACAAAACAAAAAGAGACTTGAGAATTATGCGGCATGACTGCTGACATTTTCAAAAATAAAATCCTTTTGATTAGTAGCTTTTGAAAGAAAGTAGTGCTGTTATACACGAGTTTCATCCCCAAATACAAAGTGAGGTGTCGACTGCATCTATAGATCAGGCCCAGCTACCCAGAAATTATCAGAGGTACCATGACCTATATTAGCAGACTGACATTACACTTTTTTATGAATAAAAATCAAGAAATAAGTCCAGTTTACCTTTTTAAATCCATTTAAGAATTTAAATATTATTACAGTTAAAGTTTATAATTCTATTTTTAAAAATCGTGTGCAGCCATAAAGATGTCACCATTTTAACCATCAAGTAAAGGTCACATCGGCATTCAGGATACAACTTAACTATTCTTTTTCATGCTTTGACTCTGAATCTTTGCATCTGCACTTACTTGGAGGTAACTGCTAGAATCATAATCATATATTTAAATTAGTCACTAGGAGGAAATTAGAATGTTTTGGAAGAAAATTAGAAATGAATGTATGAAGAATTCATAATATACCTTGGACATTTTTTTAATATACACCTTCCTTATAATGCCTCCACTGAGAGAGGATCAACCCCTCAAGGAAGACATTCAGAAGTACACATATCAAAAAATGCTATAAGCCTTCAGTCAGAAAGCAAACTGGGAAGAGTGACAAATCACACAAATTAATTACTGAACTGTGAGTATCAAAAAAAATTCACAAAAAAAGCCACACATGTAAATATTCACCATAGAACCTAGAACAATGCTAATTAATGCAAATAGCCGATGCATTCATGAGTTTACTGAAAATTCAAAAGAGAAAAAAAAGGATTGCTTTCACATCTCTCTATATATGTATCTCAGAATATATTCTTGATATTAACCACAATATGCTATAACATTATTAGAAAAAATTTAAAAGTCAGTAAAGGCAAGGAATTTATGGCAAACAACATCATAAACTAGCCCTAATTCTACACCTCTCTAGCACAGCAATTGAGACAGAACCTTAAAACCACTTTTGTGTCCTTCCCAGCTCCAGAAATTAGCTGGCAGCTGGATTTTCCAATTTACATACGACATGCAACAGCCCTTTACAGGTCATGCACCAGCAGTACAACACAATGTGCTGCTCAGAACACTGCCTGCCCTCAAATCAGAGCTGCATTAGGATCCCACAGCAGCACCTCTTCCAGCCCTTACCAGACCCAAACAGAGAACAAGGACTGGAGCAGCCAATTTTAATGGGGGATGTTTTATCAAAAAGTGAAAGCCATATGGTACACAATCAAAACTATTTCATTTTGCCATCACTTTTGGTACCTTCATGTTAGTGTTTGAAGATTTCAGATTAGACAAACAGCTTTTTTGGCTAAGAAAAGTAGAATTTAGAAAAGGGGCTCTATCTCAGGAAATAGAAATTATAACACTTATCTATGATTCACAAGAAATTACAGTACTATCCCTATTATCATTATGATAAAGTTACATGAAAATCAGAGCTCTTGCCTAGGAAACTGATATCAGTGTATCTTATAACGTGTCTTTCTTATCAAGAAGCCCTTAAGGAACAACTGCCAATGACAAAATTGAAGTTCTTTTTAGGTTGGAATTGTAATATTATGAGGCACATACTTTTCTTGTTACTTGCAAAAAAATAATCCATATTTGTATAAGGAGAGTGAAATTTATGTTCACTTTCCCAATATACTTTTGTATTACTGACTTTCTGAATGCTGAATTTCTCCTTCACATCTTAAGAAAGGATTTATAACCCATCAGAATGTCTAAAATGCCTAAAGAAAACAAGGTTTTCAAAGTAAAGATACACATACTTCTCCCTGGCTTCACCTATACTGTTTGGTTTTTCCCCCCATATTCTCTAAAAATAACTCTGCCCTTTCTGGATGCCTTCAGTCCAAAAACTGCAGCACTGCTGCCCAAACCACCAGTTTTACTGATGATCAGCCTGTTGGTACCTCAAAATTCATTTGACCCTTTTTAAAATTTCTTTCCTTAAACTTCAGTCCAAACATGTCATATTTCAAATACAGACAGTGACCCCAGCCTTAACCACACCAGTTAAATTTGAATTTTAGAAGAGGATTCTGGTTATAACTTGAACTGCAGAGAGGCCATCCTCTCTTCTTAGTACTTTTATCCTTAAGTCAGCAGCATTTAGGACAGCACTTCTGGTTAGAGTCGTTTGTACAGTGCAACATCGTTATGAAAGCCTTTTATCCTCAATCATTGAGCCAATCCAAAAATGGAAAACCATCCTCAAAAAACAAGCACTAATAAATCTCTTTCATTTGCTTTTAATTTTAGGCAGATAAATGTTACACATCCTGAGTTGAAGGCTCTCTGGACATGAAATCACTTAGTAACAATTCAAATAAAATCTAACCCTATTGCAGCTAACTCAGACCTCCTTTTGCATTCAGATGTTGGTTTTAAAAGCTCATGACCAAAAAATTAAAATACACAGTATAATTAATGACAAGTGGGGCTTTTAAAATTTAACCGAATTCATTTCATCCTTTTCTACGACACATTGGAACAGTCTGACCTCTGACACAAAATCATCTTCCCAGTCATAATTTGCAAAAACCAATGATAAGGTCTGTAGATGTTACATTATTTTGGGAAGAATCGTGAATAATGAAGGAAGAGATGAGATTACCTCCTGAAAAACTAAGATTATAGTGTAATGTCAACAGTCATATCCTTAAGCAATTGGGTCTTTGACCAAGAAAACTTTAGGAGACAGACTAACCAAAGTAAATGTAGCTACTGAAGATGTAATGCACAGTTCAAAGACTGTGTTCAGTCTTTTAAAATGTTCAGTTCTGCCCCAGAAAATACGATCACGGAGCAGCAAGGTTACAGTGGTCCTAGAGTGAAACTATTTCCTTTTCCAATTTCATTCACTTTTCAGTAGGGAGAAGAAAAAAAAAATGACTGTATTTTAAAAAATCCTAATGAAGGAACCAGGGAAACTACTCCCTTTTTATGTTCCATTTTTACTTTAGAAGATGTTGAAAAAGGTTAAAAAATGGAGGACAGCAGCATTGAAATCTTTCTGTTACTTCTCTATTCAATTTAATTTTTCTAATGAAAAACAGGTGAAAATTATGATTGATTCTGCAACATTCTCACACTTTTAAAACTTAAATATTCCACCATTTCACATAGATAACAGAAAACTGTTTTCCTTACAGAAGGTAAGGTGACAAGCTATTGGTGCTGCCTCTGATGGTATCTGTGATAGTAGACTAATCTCTACCATCAGTTAAAGTGATTGCCAACAAAATCTTTATTAGCAATTAGCATTACTGCTTGAGTTTCAGTTTTGCCTCTACTTACTGAAGAAAGCAGGGAAAGGCAGCAGTCCAGTGAATGCCAGTGGATTTAAATGGAATATCAATTACAGAAAAAGGTAAACATTGCAATGGCCCAACACTATACATATGAGTAGCAGCAAGTTAACGGATAGGAAATCTGTAACAGAGAAAAAACTGGCCTATTGTATTTTGGGGACAAATTTTCTTCTACAACACCATTATTCATTTGACTTCTACAATAGACATTTTCTCAATTCATTTTTCCCACAACATGAAAGCTACAGCTGAATTTCCAAAACTAGGATCATCAAATATATGCAAAACCTAGCCAAATAAATTCACCTTATTACACATACCTACCAAGTCTTATGGTTTCAAAACCTTTGCAAAGTACAAGTGTGGTCCTTGTGTGCATGAGCAAAAGTGATGGATTTTTCTTACACTAAATACAGAAAAAGTTACATCAGCTCTAAAGGGACAGCCCTCTATTTCTATGGATTAAAAAACTTTATATCAAGATGTCAGCATGTTATTTAAAGTTAACTTGGGTCAGCTTTAAATTGCACTCCATTGTCAAAAACATACATTTCTTGTATGTTGGCCTTCCTCAAAAGAGAAGTTTCTTCTTTTTTCTATATTCTATCCCTGTGAAAGACACATACGCACCCTCACCAGAATGCAACATGCAGCTATTCCTAGTTTCAGAATTCCAGTTAGTGGTACAACATTGCACACTACGATGGGAGAAATGAACTACAATTCCAGGTGATTTTACACAGCAATTTAAGCTACAGAATGCAGTGCTGAAATGAGTCATAGAAAAAGGGCTCTTAGGCTCAATTGCTTTACTCATACATGCACATTGACCTTCCCATGCAAACTTTGACCTCACAAGTGCCCTGAAGGTCTGGACTTCATGGTCTCCAGGTGTGCCACAGCTCAGGTTGGGCAACTGCAACTGTACTTCAAAAGGGAATTTTATATACAACTTTTTAAATGCAATTAATAACAAGTAAAGCGAAGAGGTATCTTTTCAGCTTTTTACCGGCTAGTGCTTGTAGTTCAATGCCTTAGAAAGCCTGGAGCAACCCAGAGAGGTAGCACAGGCGCAATCTAGCACTTTAGTAGCTCCAAAATCAGTAACTGTATCACCTGCAAAGCAAATACCTCTAGCAGAAGCAAAGAGGGAGAAATACAGCTCTCTGCTCGCTCAATTTCCTGCAGTTAGAGGCTTTCAAAAGAAACAGACGACAACAGATGTTCGGAGAAAGGGTAGCAGACCAGAAGAGGGCGGGACCTCCCTTGATCGTCTCTTTTATTCGGAGAAGGGGAAAGGGGAGGACCAGGGGCGGGTGACGGGCCAGTCAGACACTGCTAAAGAGTTTGAGTTACATTTGGTTTTGCCCCCGCTTGGAACAAAGGGGTTCAGAGCACGTGGCAGAGGCAAGTGTCTTTGGGAGGGGGAAGGGAAGCTCGGAACAGGCAGCAACAGTAAAGAATTTGGATTTACAAAGGATTACTTTTTATTCAGAAATGCATGTTACTTATCAAAGCTGCAGTAGAGATCTATTCTGAAATAGTATCCAATTCTGCACTTTTGTGTCCCCCAAACTTCATGCTTATGTAGATCTTAACATAGTTATGCAATCATCTGGCCAACATCACCCTCTGGATAGTAACGAGGTCCTCTCCAACCCTTTGGCTGCTATCAAGTATGCGCACAGATGAAAAAAATTTGTCTCAATTTCATATTTCTGCAAAATGGTAATTTTGTACTTAAAATGTACAAGATAGATGTTCAGAAATATAGGCTGAAAGCCTAAATTATACTTGGTCATAATTTATGTAGTACAGTCCCAAAGAGATACAAAAAAGGCAGAGCATAATTTATCTGTTAGAATCAGAGATAGCTTTACTAAAACTCCCATTTATTCTATCCCCCATAGTCTTAACCAGCCTTTGTCCTTAGGGCGCATTCTATTTAAGCTTTCCATATTGCTGTTTGATCACATATCGGAGCCTATAATTTCTCTATCATCTGGAGCAAATTCAGCTCACAAAAATTATGATCTCCATGATAGCAAACACTGCATTTCTAAGATACAAAGTATTTATAGCAATACAAAACTATTTGCATGTAAAATGTCTGTCAGAGGAACACGCACTTTAATTTTGAGCACAATACTATAAGAACAAAGGTACCCAATACTTTGAGAGTGGCTTCACTGTGAAGAACCTAAACTGAGAAAAAAGACGTGATGATTATATCAGGCACAGTTTTCTCCATGGAAGTCTCCTGTAATCTCACCAAAGTCAATGGGACTAACCACGGCTCATGTCAAACCTGAATTTATGTTCATTTCGTAAAATATAGTATTTAATTTATGACAATAAAGAATTTTAAAAACAAAAATCAAATGGAAGTCTGATTTTGGCACATGTAGGAAAAGCCTGCAATTATCCTGTCTGGCAATAGTTTTTCCAAATACATTTCCATATAGCAAATTAGCTCAAAATTTACATCAGAAACATCCATGTCAATTAAGAAAAAACTCTTTAGCTGTAATACTTCCGTCTTGGCTTCCTTACTCCGTCAGATCTGGTCAGGACCTCTTTGCATGGAGGATATGTAAAACATCTTCATGTTGGAGCAACACAGTTTTCTCAATATACAGAGATTGTTTTTACCTTGTTTGCATTGAACCAATATCTCGGAATGTTAAACACAATGCTGTTGCTGCAGCTGACAGTGACAGCCTTGCAGTGAGATAAACTGTGGTTGCACTGACTTGGGCTCATTAAACATTTCCATGGTTCTTTTAATCATTAGTATTGCTATCATAAATATTCAGATTTTGACAATATATTTTTCACAATAAACACTATTCAACTGCAGATTGGCTGAATTCCAATTAGACTGCTTCTATTTTGCCTCCTAAATTTCCCCTGAAGAATATGATACTCCTCTCTCTTTTTTCCTTTATTTAAGAGTCATTTTATCCACTGTTTTTATACCAGGTTTATGGTTTACTACAGACAGTTTTGCACTTACATGGTCTTATTTGTCACAGGTTAATTTAAAACACAAAGCCTCTGAACTCTGGAAAACTTCTACAGAGTCACAAAGCACGTGGAATATGAACCAGCAGCTCACAGGCACCCCTGGGTTCAGTTCAGCCACCAAAAAAGACATCTCCACTTAATATTTGCAAGCCACATTCTTTGCTGGAATCTGATGGAAAGCATTAGGAATGATACACAGGTACTTTATAAATTGTTTTGATTTGCCTAGGGGTGAAGGGGGGTTGGTTTTTGATCAAAAAGGAAGTGTAGTTTAATTTCAACTGAAGTTGTGAAATTGCTTCCATTTGGTATGTTTAAGCAAAAGAATGAAAATAAACTACGCAATTTCACATTTGTGGTTAAAAATAGCTGCAAAACACTCAAAATATTTTTCTGGGTCTTTATTCAACCAAGAATGGGAAGCCAATTATATTTACTGCTTTATTCATAAGTACCTAGCATTATTCTTTATTAAAAAGTTGACAATACCTCCATTTTTACATCATTCCTGGTTAGCTGGGAGTTCCACCCATCCTAAAACAAGATGAGGTGACCTCAGTTCTTCCCATCTTCTATATTTCTAAACTGAAAAATAGAAGTGTGCCTTGTGTGACATGAGCTCTTCAATGGCTACAAAACCCCAGATACTGCATAAAGCTGCAGCGTTTCACCTTGTTGCAGGTATTTGAGGAAAAGATAAAATGGACAAACACACAAAGTGATCCTCTGCTTGGCTTCCCTACCCAGGCTCCAGCTGCCAGGGAAGCTTTGCCTTCATAGGGATATAAAGACTTAAATTTCACAGAATCCGTCTAACACTTAACCTTTAGACCAACTAAAACCTTCCATTCCTACACACAAGAAGCTCATTCAGTCTAACGATAACCCCTTGATTAAGCCAGTCATTTTTCCCTAAAACTTCCTGATACTTCAGCTGTACAGAAAATAGGGACAATACACACTGAGCAGCCACTACACTTAAAGATTTTCAATTCTGAATCTCACTAAAACCAAATAACATTTAAAATACCAGTGACCTGCTGGTAGTCTGCTACCAGTAGTTGTCTGATACTTAGTCTTGGTGAAGTTGCTTCTGTCAGCATCCCAGGGCATTTAGAAAAGGAAATGAAGGCTAGGCTAAGGCTCTCCATGTAGAATCAGGCTCATAGGAGCATTGGAAAAAATATGACTGCAGCTTCCCTTGTATGTTTAAAAATTACAGGATTGTTTACAGATGGTTTCTGAGCATAAAATCCTATGCTTATGGAAAATTCCAATAAAGTGACAAATACACAATAAAATTACAATTCATAGAAACAAAACAGGGATTTCAACAATTGTCACACATACAGGCATATGAAGAACAGCAGTGTCACAAAGTGGTTTGTACAGTAGTTTCTTCTCAGGGCTAAGTATTTTAAATGGGAAAAAATCACTGCAAAATAATTTAGCTGTAACCAGAATTACAAGTCTGAGGACTCTAACAGATAAAATTAGATTGGGAATCATCTCACTTCCCTTACAAACTGCCTAATACACAAAGGCCATCAGTTTCTATATATTAATATCTGAATAGGAGAGGTAAATGCCACATTGGTCCAATAGTTTTACATTCATAACTGCTGGTGACATATTGAAGTCCCTTCTGTGTGTGTGTTACTGGTATTTTTAACACTACCAAAAATGAACAAATTCAGAATAGAAACTATACTGGAGATGTTGTTTTCCTGTTGAAGAAATACGTTTTAGGTTTTAGTCATTTTCTCTTTTTATGGCAAAAATTTGGGGATACAAAAAGGAGCCCAGGTTGTGAGGATTGTTCTTAGAGTGATCACCCATAACAGAGTTCAGCAGAACAAAAGTATATCTGGAAAGTGTTTATGGATTTTCAAAGAGCTGAAATGTCACCAAACTGATTTAAGAAAAAATATGTTGACTTCCAAAAATTTAATTCCTTGGCAATGGAGAACTGTTACACACATTAATTGTCTATTTTAGCAATCAGTGAGAAAAGAAATCTGGACTTAGGAAGTAAGCTTCTGAAACCTGAATTCCAGATTTCATGACAGAATCAGAAAAAGATAAATGAAAAAAGACCTAGAAAGCCTTTAATATTAGAATCTGGGTATGTGGTGCCCTCTTAGCTCTGCAGATATTAAAAAAAAAAAAAAAACCTGCAGAAAAAAACAGCCACATAGAATCACTTATTTCAGATTATGAAATTGTCCCATTTTGAACAAGTACACAGCTGTAAAACGGACTGGAGTAGGTGAAAGTTCTACCTGCTATATGTAGGACAGTGGTACAACCTCCTCAACCTGAATGCAAGAAATTACTCAAGTCAGTTCAGCTTTCTGATTCAGCTTCTTCCCTTTATAAATGGGCATAGCACACATTTCCTTGGAATAATATTTCCTTGCCTTTCACAAACTTGGTGGGGCTGATCAGGGAATGGTACATAATATTCACCACGTTGGGAGAGAAGCCTTTAGTGGGTGATCAGGGAATGGTACAATATTCACCACGTTGGGAGAGAAGCCTTTAGTGAAAGAAGCTCTTTGTGCTACAAAAATACAAAAACCTAAGACCCACACAAGGAAGTCACTTCCCAACTCCAAGGCTGAACCTGTCTTTGATGTGTAAAATCCTACACTCAGCATCATCCTGCTTGTAAGAAATTCAACTGGTCTTTTGTATACTTTTGGTATCAGACCATGTAAAGTTTTGAGGGGATGTTTTAAAAATAATTTTATTTATTTGGCAACAACTTTTCTTCATTTTAAGCTATCTCTATTTGGGAGTAAATGTTAAATGGAAATGGAAAGGGCTCATCTGGGCAGTGTTATAACTTTGGCTCCTCCACAAACAGTAGAACTCTCAAACTTCCCCAATTAACTTTGGCAAACAACCGCATCCATTAGGATGCTTAGGGATGATAATTTCCTGGGGTTGGGGAGGGGGCTTGGGAGAGCTGAATCCAGAAAAACATTTTCCAGGTCCATTAAGCACCTGCATTCTCCATGTCCTTTATTTTTAGAATACAACAAGGGACTAAGAAAAAATAATATCCCAATCAGAAATAAATAGCCATAAATAAACATTCAACTATTTCCAATTGTTTCCTTATTCTGTTCCTTTGGAAAAAAAATAGCCATTTAAAAAAGGTGTTACAAACCAGCTAATCATATACTTTTTTTATTTTATTCAAAGATGATTATGGTAGGTAAATTACTTAGGAACCTTTCATTTGCTATGAAATGGATTTTCACTAGTACCAGCAATATGGGCCCTCTGCCTCAGATTTTCACTTTAGGTGATTTTCCATTTGAAATTCTCTTGCAAAAACTGACCTTCTGCATTAAACATCCCAGCAAGAAACTAGCAGGCAAAGCATTTCAGATTTTTATCTCTGTTATACCGAGAAAAGAAAATGTTGACAAGAAAGATCCCAAAACACAGAAAAGGTACCTATGTCCATCCATCAAAGAGACTCAAAGGCATAAAAGTTGCTATGGGGACTGTTCAAAATACTGGGACAGAAAGGAGAGCAAGGCCTCAAAATGAAAGACAAGGGGAGTCTTGCAAACTATGAATTATCCACCAAGAAACCCGTGTGAAGTAAAGTGAGTAAAATGAAGAAAACATTATAAATATCCAACTGAACCCAAATCATAACAGGTACAGGGAAAATTCTTTGGAGAAAGGTTCTCTCAGAACGTTTACATGCTTGGCATTGTATGCCCCTCACACAGAACGGCTTAAATACAGAAGTAGGGAGGTAGCCAGATTATGTTGTCTAAAGCCTAATTTTATTGACTTAAACACCTTTTTATTTTCATATTTAAAAGCTATTTTCTAAACATCCCATAGAATTAGCTTCTTTTGCCCCAAGAAACAATACAAATAAATCAATGAGTAAGCTATGTCCACCCTTAAGACCTTCTACTGCTCATTCATTTTAATCAAATTTCCCATATTCTTTGACTCTATCTTTCGTTGCCTTGAGCTATGCATTGCAACTACTGATGATATACAAATGTAAATTTTGTTCAAAGTCAAACACAATAGAGAAGAGCCCATTTTAAAGACTACTTTGCAAACATCACACTTAAAATAAAAGAACTGAATTAAACGGACTACAGAAAGGAAAAAAATAAATTCATTCAAGTGGATCCCTATGTTAGCTCTGTCAAATGATTTTCAAGCTCTTCAATTCTAAAACTGATTTCTTTCCTTGAAACTTTAACAGCTGCATATTCTATTAAAACATACATAGAAAGAAATCCTTTAAAAATAAACCAGTTGTGAGGCATCCAAAGAACCAATGATAGCAAACTTCATCCATAGTAATTAAGGGTAATCCCCGTGACAGCAGACACACAGCAGCTGTGCAGCAGTTAATGATGCTTTTTGTTCTTCTTTTGTCATTTTTAATATTTATTTTATTCAGTTTCCCTTCCATGCTTTTTAAAAATAAAGGAAGTTTAGAGTGTAAATTAAAAGTATAAATGCTATTTTGTTGGAGAAAAGAAGCAGCAAGAAGCACTGCACTTACATTTTGCCTCAGTCCTAAGATAAACTGTGTTCCACACTGAGTTTGCAATAAAAAGCTCAGGTTTTTACTTCCTCTTAGATATGTGACCACTAATACTTTGCAGTCACTAATCCAAATACAGTATCATTGTGGTCATCATTTAACCAGAGATCTCCTGCTGGGTCTTGGTGCTTATATCAGATTTGCAGCTGCATAAAAACTCTTGGAAATCATATGGCAAGAACTTAAAAGAACATAAACAATTTGGTAGCTGTGGCAAGGCTTAGCTTCTAAACAAGGTCTCCTCTACCTCACACCTCAGGAGCATTACATTAATTCATAAAACTAACAAGGTCTAATGCAACCACTTCCATCTGAGATGAAACAAAGTTCCCCCACATCTCATCTCTCAAACTGCTGTAGCTTAATCTGATCAAATAACATTCCGTATTAAAAAAGCTCAAATTCCTTGGATCATTCAGCATCACCTCTATGGAATGCTTCTAACACTCACCACAGGCGAGTCTGTTATTCTGAGAAGCCTCTCATCACCTCCTATTTTCTACGCTGCTAATTACACTTATTTACGTTGTAACTGATTTAATAAACTTCCTCTGTTTCTTTTTCTTCCATACTCTTCTTTAACTTCTTTCTAGATACCTCTGCTTTTTCTTGACAATGTGATTCACAGAGAACATACCTGTTCTTCCAAAACACACATGCAGGCCCCCCAAGTGTGTTTCTAACAATATTAGAAGGGTATTGTCAAAGCAATAAATTTTGTCAAAGTGTGCATTACTTTGATATTTGTGCATTCTTTATGCCTCAAGGCACAAAATCTTCAGCCTTATCTTTTCAAATAGAAAAACAACTTCCACCAGCGACCACTAGTGAAGTGAATCTATTGTGGTTTACTGTCAATCCACCTTTTCAAGCAGGTAAAATAAAAATCAAGTACCCATATTAATTCATTTCAAACCCACTCTCTAACATTGTCACTGGGCATTAAGGCATTATCAAGAGGAAAAATCTTTCTTGCAAGTCACAAATGTACTGTACATTTATTATAACTAGGAATGTGATCATTATAAATTAAGTACCAGTAATCATGACTTTCTTTTTAATTGGTTTTGACTAATTCCAGTTTCCAAGGCGTTCTTCATGCTCCTCCAATGGTTGACTGCATTGTTGGATACACAAGAAGAAAAATCAAAACTATGGTTTCAAGGGGGGGGAAAATTACATAATTATTTTGAACTGATTTTGAAACACAGGACCTGTTTCATATGGCTTACACAGTCTATCTTTTAACCCTGAACATGTTAAGTATCAGTTCTTCCTCTGGAGACTTGAAGATCTAGGGTTAACAGCCTTCTGTTTTAAAAATTCATTGAGGTACAAACAAATGGTATTGCTTCCAATGCATATGCATTGCAACAAGCCAAGGGAAAAAAAACCACGTTACCCCCTACAGGATACTTGGCAATTAACTCCAGCTATGTCAGCAATTTTTTGAAAAATTTCCTAAACATGAGGAAATCTCATCTTCACCGTATGAAAGACAAAGCTACTGCAGTGACTCTTCCATGCATTACAATGTGTGTGTCTTACTTCTTAACCAAGCCGCTAATCACGCAAATTATTGCAACTAATTACATCTGAAGGTCTAATTAATTCTTTCAGTACCACATCATTTAGTACGCATTCACAACACAGCACCTGTTTTGAAAATCCTTGCAGTTAATTTGTTTATAAACAAACACTATTTGCATAAAATGTTTAATGAATGGTTTAACAGTTAGTACAATACTCCAGCTTTGTCTTAGTAGATTTGAGGTCATCGAAGGCCACAATAAATTAATTTTAAACTATACAAATTAATTTAAATAGTATGTGTGAATTTCTCATTAATAAAGAAAACATTTCTAACATGTTAATTAATATCTCTGTAACAGGCCAATTACTGTCTGTACAAGTGCATCTTACAGTCAAACCCGAAAGATTTTATAGGGTTCTACTTTAGTGGACTAAAATATTCCTACTCACATATACATGGGACACATGTACAAGTCACAGTGGTATTCAGAACTTAGTTTTGGAAGTCAGATAACTTTCTTTAATGCAAGAAATTAGCATATTTCAATATTTTTATCGAGTATTTTAAAAACCACTTGGTCACAGTGGTATTCAAAACTTACTTTCAGAAGTCAGATAACTTCTTTTATGCAAGAAATTAGTATATTTCAGTATTTTTATCAAGTAAAAACATAGAAGACTGATAGCTTGTATGACACTTCTCTATGGAAAACAGAAGTAAAATCAACTGATTTAACTGCACTTTCTCTTTATTATCACTTTATGCTTGATAATGCTCTTCTCTTGCTTCATAAATAAAAAATAATATTTTATGTCATTACATGTTCCCTAATAATAAACATTCTGATTAGAGGATTAAAGCTTGTGTGCAGTGTTCTGACTCAGAAGTGTTATAATTCTCCATATACAATAATGTGTCAACATGCTCCATGTAGAAACTAAAAGAGAACGTTATTTCTTACTATCAAACATATTCTTTGCGTGAACTGTCATTGAAATATGTTTATAGTCCCAAAGTTTGTTTCTGATTTGCAAGCATTTTCACATTTGATAAGCACCTACTGTAAATTTACATTCACTCGTGAACTATTCTTATGATAGGAAGCTAAGAATTGTAAAATATATTTATATCCTTACCCTTGTGTAGTGTTGCCCCTTAATGCATGTTTTGATGAATTCACATCATTGTACTACACAGCACTAGGTACAAGAGTATCTGTTTCAATAGGACAAATAAGGAACAAGGGAACTAAAACCAGTGCTCATTTGCTTTTGAATGTGAAATTTACTGTGACTGTAATCATATACCCACCTCAGCCAGACAGTCAACAACAAAATCACTCAGGGAGACCAACAGCCGGTATTTGCTTCCAAAAACACTCTTAAGTATGCATAATCTAATCTTTTTACAGCACAGTTTGCTGTTTCAGAAGTAGGGATTTGCCAACAAGTTTCAAAAGAAAAAACTGGAAGCGTGATCAAGGACATCACACTGTGAGAAACATCTA
Source organism: Corvus brachyrhynchos (assembly GCF_000691975.1). Classification (NCBI taxonomy): domain Eukaryota; kingdom Metazoa; phylum Chordata; class Aves; order Passeriformes; family Corvidae; genus Corvus; species Corvus brachyrhynchos. The sequence goes on from NW_008239324.1 coordinate 13,729,346, forward strand.
TGGATATGTGACAATCCGAAAACAAAGACGTATACTGGGTTACTGACCTAACACTGGTTACTTAAGAATAATTCAAATTCATTTCAACAGTAGGGGTTTGTTTGTTTGTTTTTCAACAGATACTTTCACTTTTTTTACTCTTTAAAAACTTTCCTAACCTGCAGCTATCACATGTCGAGTTCTAAAAACATGACCAAGAGACAGGATTTATTCCAGTTCCTAAGAAATACAAAATACTCAGTATGTTGACACCAACATCAACTATTAATCATAGACGAAACCACCTTAGCCAGCTCAGAATTTTAAGTGATGCAGACCAGTCAAAGGAGCAAGAATTAGTTATAGCAAGGAGAATGTGGCCTATCTGATTAATGTTCTGCTAAGTGCTCCTCAATCCTATCCATTCTCTCCTCACGTCTCAGATTTTACAACATATAGCTTGATTCAATTTAGCATGAGTTATTTTTAAGACTTATCAAACACACCAGTGAAAGAACAGTTTTGATATGTACTTTGCTATTACATGCTTCTTCCCCTTTACAGTACACAAGTTATGATTCACAGAAGCATTTAAAATCTATTCATGAAAACAGATTATTAATTTTTTAAAGGAAATTCATAAACTTTTTAACATCCTTCCCCCACCTGCAAATTTTTTTTTGCATTTCAGATCTCCCTCCTGTAAGACACAGCCTGTTTTGAGAACACCTGTATAGCAATTAATTAAATCTGCATTCTCTATATCCTATTCCCATAGCTCTACATCTGCATGAGACAGAGAGAAAACCAGCAATACACACACAACTATTTTCAAAATAGTGAAGGGAGATAAGCTTGCTTCTTTAAATGGAGAGCTAAAGGGGGTTATCATTTGCTATGAAGACAAACACTTGTCTACACATCTTGGTTATGTTCTGTTCTACTGCAGTAGGAGTTAAAGAACCTTGAAGATTTGATACAAACAAGACAAAATTTTAAAGTCAAAGATAAGTTACTCAGGCAGCTGCTGAAGAAAACAAGGCCACAGCTAAACTACAGTGTTAGTGCTGTGTCTAACTTAATAAGTTATTTGAAACATCCCATGCACTGATGTCCAAACTATTCCAAACAAACTTGCCTCCTTTTTCTCTTTTCCCTAAGCAATGGTTACACTGCACTCCTGAGATGGCTCTCCTAACATTAAGAATCACTGGTATTTCACAAATAAAGGAGATTACCATGTGAAAAATTATCTTTTAAAATGGAGTTTAATTTGCATATAAGGAACAGTAGATTTATGATGAGCAACACAGCGCAGCACTGCATCTGCCTAGTATCAGTCGTAATTTAGATTGTTTGTGACCGATCTTAAATTCTAAAGCATGGAGAAGATGAAGTGCTCTGTTGCTGTGTTATTGTCAGGAGTCTAAGACTTACCAGAGATTTATTAGTAATCTTATCACAAACATGTCTCAAGTTTTTGCTTTTAATATGTGCCAAGCTCCTCTGAGGAATTTTCCTCACTGCAATTATATTTCTCAATGCATGCATTCTGAAGCTTAGTTGATTTCCTTCCCAAAATAAAGCGACCTATCATTGCACTACAGTAGCTCTGCTACATTTTTCCTCTGCTACTTAATAATCAATGTATTCATCATTAAAATCTGAGCCCTGAAGCAATGGTTTTTAGCATATTCTAATGACTAGCGACTTGCAAATTACATTGACCTTTCATGTACATTCTGTAAGCACCTTGTTCTAATGTGTACTGTATTTATAGTTTGCCAATACAAACTAGCCAAAGATTGGATAATTACTGTAATCTATTAGCTCGATTGCTTTCCCTGCTCATTTGTAGCATGTGCCATGTAGACCATTTTCAAAAGCTGGCCTATCTTTCATCTCCTGCAAGCCCAGAAAGTAAGAAATGCTTCATCTTCACAATATATACACTTACTAATATATGAAGAGCACCCCATCTCAGCTCAAGGATATTTCAGGAATAAAGAATCTTCTTTACTATTAGTGTCATAATGCTATTTGTGACTGACAAAAAACACAGCTCACTGAGCGTAAACTTTGCTTGAAAAATGTCAGGCCAAGTTCCATTTTCTACCCCTCACCCTGACTTCCAAATAGCATTTAATAGGAGCTGCTTACTTCTTTTCTTAGGAAGAAAAAATGATGCTTTTCCTAAAGTACAGAACTTTTTCTTTTTTTTTAAGCTATAAGAAATGCTTCAAAGAAAGCTTTAAGTGCTTTTTATAAAGGCACACAGTTGCAAGACACATAAGAGATACTAGGTGGAAGTATTAAGTCTCCTTCCATTCTTTCTGTTGACAGTCTATTGCAAGACAGTTATGGATAGAAAACATTACAGACACTGGTAATTAAAACAACACTAATTTTGTCTCAGTGGCTGCGCTTTGTTGTTTGAAATCATCTATCATGGCCTTCATGCTTCACACAATGAGAAGACATCTGTCTCGTCACATTCTGCGTGGTCAACACTTTTGCTAATATCCCAGCATACCTGGGTGCTGCTGCACTGTTAGAGAGGGAGTGGGGCTTTTCCCCTCCTCCAAAAAAGACCCTATTAAATAAACTGCTTTGAATGCTTATTTTGAGAAATTCATTATTTTAGGCTACAATTTTTCAAAAATTACATTGATTCCTTTTCTTTAAAATGGTTTTAAAAATTATCACTCTTCCTCGCCTATTAACTGAGACAGCATCAGTTTGGCACACAAACCTCTATGCAGCACAGGAAAAAAGAGACATACTGAATTATCAACATATATTCAGGAAAAAAAAGAAATGCTTGAAATGCCTGGCTCCATATACTACTGATTATTTTGTATGCATTAGTTTAATTGATTTATGGACACTAAATTTTTCTTCCAAGTTCTTCTTAATATTCTTGAACATCATTTATTTAAGTATTAAGAGAATTACAGCACACAGATGCTTTATATTTTGACCATTAAAAAAAAGGCAGAGAAAACTCATAACTCATTAGGGAGGATGAAGGAATCAGACATTATTTTCAGATTAAACTTGAACACGGTAACAAAGTAAACCAAAGCAGTTAAGAGAGATTGCAAGGGGTTGTTACTGAAAGACACAAGACAAACAGGCAAGACCATTTAACACAAAACTGAATTCAGCAAGGCCAAGAAACAAAGAACTGTTGTGTTGCAGAACAGACCTGATGTTACAGAATTGCCAAACGCAAAAAGGAGCCCCATCCTGCAAACCTTTACATGGATTAACCCGGGCACAGCTCTGGGTGCTTCTGCCTCAGCTCTCAGTGCAGCCTTGAGTAAAGCTACCATCACTGCCTAACTGCAAAAAAACGCAGCAGAAATTAAATATGCTAAAAGTTAATCATATGTATTATAAACTCTATGGTTTTTACCTTTTAAAGGCTTTCCTTTAATTAAGAGAAATTTTACAGTGGCAGAGACAGTTTAAAAGTCGAGGTGAAATCACAGGAGCCTGGCCATTCTAGCTGCTCTCTCCAGGAGGGTGAGACACAAACAGGTAGCCCTCAACTTTACATAGAAAGGAGTCCTACTCCAATATTGGAAAGACAGCATCAGCAATTAATAAAAATTGTAATTTTATCATACTTCTAGATACATACAATTTTTAAAAAAGAAGAAAAGAATCACTAATTTGCAATTTATAGCCCTTACAATGAAACCTAAAACAGAAAAAGTTTAACAACTCTTCCATCTGCAACACAATTGCAATGTTCACAGCCTAAGACTTTTAAAATTCCGGTCAAAAATTACACTTCATGAAGACAGAAAACACATACTTGAAAGAAAGAACAAAATAGCAAGTAAGAAAGCATTAGTAAAACAAAGATTTTTTTTCTCACAACCTAATGACAATCCCTCAAATTTAACAGAGCTCAAACTATCTTCCCACAGGGAAAGCGCAGGAACTCCTCAGGATTTAAGTTTCTACAGCTTTACAAAAGATTTTGCTGGCAACAAGTGGTTTCCCAAGTCACACAGACAGACCTGTCAGTCTGCAGGTTGATCTGGTGGGAAGTGCAGGTTGTTTCCTTGTGTGCCTGAAGGCAGGAGAAGCCCTGGGCTCTTAGCTTCACAACATACAATGGTTCAGCTTGGTATAACTTCACTTTTCTGTACGCTCGCAATTCTTCAGAAAGATCAGCATTATGTTTTTATTGAATGTTACTGGATTTTAATTGCAGTGTTTTACAGAAAGGCCCTAGAAAGCCAGTGGCATATGAAGTACTATAAACTAGGAAGTGTACAACTAACTCAAGAATATAAAGTTTCTCATTTATTCTAATTTTCAGATACTAGCAAAGCAACAGGAACAAGTTGTATCAACAATATTTGAAAGACAAGTGAAAAAAATTAAATATTTAAAGCAAGCTATATATAGACCATGTATTCTTTCTTCATACCCTATTATAAAGCCTTTACATATTGGTATTCAAAAGGTGACTTATCAATGGACAACTTGCATGAGACATGGTAAGCACAGGGTCCACAGAAGAAAAATGCCTGTTTCCAATAACTATCCCTGCAATGAATGAAGCAGCACAATTCTTTTCACTTTCCGTAACTCATTTGCATGAATTTACTTTTTTGCCTTAAGAGGTTGTTGTAATGTGTGTTAAAACACACAGTGCAATTTTAACTCCATAATATCACGAAAGAAATATAGTGTTAGTATAAAGTGTAAAAATGAGTGCTGTTAAATTCTTTGAACAGAAACAACCGCACAGCACTGCTCAAAAGCACCACCCAAAGGCAGAAGAGATGAAAAGACATTTACAGAATTTTCTTTTTTTTTTAATTTCAGCAAAACCTGAATGTAAAAAATGACAGTGCAGTGAAACTTGACAGAGGCTTTTGATTGAAGTCACTGATTTCCACAGCTGCACCTGTAGGAAATTGATGATAATGCTGTCTAAACCATTCATTATGAATTGGAACTTTACTCAAATGAGCACTGGATTTATAAATTTTCTAGACATGTGTTGTAGATAATATGACAAAGTACTGTTTTCAATTGAAAATTCCTTTGACCTAATTTTATAAAATCATGCAAAACTGGGGAAGAGAATTTATTTCTAAAGCATTCTGAAACAGCTGAAGTTGTATTTTTGGAACAGCATACATGGAAGTGAAATATATTCATAGGATAAACTCAGCGATCAATTGTACACCTTCATTAGAATATAAAGATACAGGATAAGACTTTTTCACATTGCCAACAATCAGTTGCTTCCGCAACAAAAGAATAATTATCTTTCTGCTAATCATATGTGCAGTATTTCCAAGGTTGAAATAAGAAATAACATAGCATTTAAAAATATACCATAGGCATAAACTTTAAGTATAAACCATGGGATGCTAATCATAAACTGTTAACTGATCATATATTTTGATGGAATAATCATTTTAACAGCCTATTATCCAGATACTTCAAATGTGAGGAATTTGATACACTTTTGTTCAAAGTACTGCATTACACTAATATAAAGCAAATTAATAATATTATTTCTTTTAATTTTCTCAAAAAAAAGACTCCAGATATAAGAAATCATAATGCTGCCATAGACTGTCTGGATGTAAGTAGGGTAATTTGCTGGGGGGTGGTTTTGCCCTTTTTACTGACATTCATCACTCACAAAGAAAAGTTGAGAAACTGTGAAGCGAGAGATGCACCAAAACACCAATTCACTGGAGCACAGATCAAGCACCAGAAATGTTAGGAAAAGACAGCACTTGGCACGAAATACAGATCTCTCACCTGCAGTCACAGTTACACAAATACCTTCCACACAAACATTTTTGTTACTAAAGTTGCCTTTGTCTTCATAAGTGATTAGAGCCAAAAACATGCAGAATGATTATTTATTAATGCAGGAAGGATGCAGGGGAGAGTTCTCTGCATGTGTCTGTTGCAAGAATACAAAAATGAGCTAATTTACAGAACTCCCTCATCAAAGAAACAAGACTTGTAGTAATTCTGTTCCTGCAAGTATGCCTACACTGTGATTTTACCACCAACTGGATAACTTCTTCCTGGTTTTTATTTCTCTTTGTTGAGGAAGCCAGTGAAATAACTAGTTATTAGGATAAACACAACTGAATAGCAAAATTGGGTTTTCACAAATGTATTGTAACAAAATCACATTTCAGCCTGAAAAACATACTGAGGTTTGTTATTTCCACAAAGGATTCTTCAGTATGTTCCCTTTTTCTTTAAGCTGTGATATATTTCTGCAAGGCAAGCTTACAGAGGGTTTTTTAAGAATATTGGAGAAGTGATATATAAGGCCCTGGTACTTAAAACGTTACAGACTGCAAAATGGGAAGAAACTTCCTTTTGTTAAAGGAACTTAGGTTTCTTTAAGTGAAAATCCCACGTAAGGGAGAACATCTCCTGCAAGGCTGAGGAAAGCTTGAGGCCCAGGACTGCACCTGTAAGGACACTACAGGCTCAGGCAGGGACCTTCAGACCCTGCAGCAAAGGTCCCTGAGCCTTTCATCTCAATAGGAGCCAATGTCACACTCCAAAAATAACTTTAACTGTATAAAGGGGGAAGAAACTGAGTATACCCCAAGCTCTTCAGGAAAACTCCTGGCAATAGGAGAGACCTCCATGTGCCATGATAAGAATTCTCTCCCATCCATGCACACTCTGCAGGAGGCAGTTACTTGGTTCTCACTTCATAGAGAAAGCAGCAACGCTTCAATTTTAAATGCCATAGTCCAGTCCCTCCTCCCTAAAACGTCAGCATATTCCACAATAAGATGTCACAATTTTAAATCAAACAAGCTTTACAGACTGTATGAACATTATTTACAGGAAAGGGTGCAGAAGGGAATACATAGCTCCCCGCATTTTCTCTTGATTCAAGGTATTGGCAGTGGGTATTTGGAGACTATTTCAAAATAATTAGTAATTCTTTAAAAAGCAGTAAACTACAGTTTGAAACAAGCACATATATATGCACACATGATCTAGATGACACAAGTTTGCCCTCCACATTAGACTGACCTTAGCAGTTTATTGAAGGAGCAGGGATCCTTCTCAGGCAGCCAGCCGATACCTCTCATTGCAAAGCACATGCTCACTTTTCCTCAGTTGTTACCTAATTTGAGCACCAAAATCCCTTTCTTATATGGTATCATTAAGGAAATTCACTGGACAATGACCCTATACAGTATGTACCAATTCCAACCATTAGAAAAACAAATTAGTAATTAAATTACCCACAATTTTCAGCTTTCTCACCCTTTGAATGACAAAATACAGTTACAAAATGAAACAGTTCATATACAGATTTCTGCCAAACCTCAAGCCTGCTTGGAATTGTAACAAGATGGTCAGTCTTTTTTGATAAAGAGGTCAAATTCCCTGTTAGAATTACCCAAGAAGTCACATTCCCCATAGGATTTCAAGCAGACATTCACTTCAGTTCACTTGTTTACAGAGTGTCATTCAGAAAAGCCTGTTTTGCCACTATTAATAGAATTGTTCAATATCCCACTACTTAATAATCTGAGGACCCTCACAACATATTTATTAAAAGTTAGCTTAAATTTTACTGGGTTTGACTCTTTCAGTGTTCCTAAGCTTGGTTCCTCTTAGCTGCCCTCTTTTTAATTCACAAGCTTTTTATTAGAAGTCGACCCAAACAGGAACCATGCATCCAACTTGATGATGCTGATTCAAACCTACTTTGATTCCAGGCTTCCATAAGAAATGCTTTCAGTACTCCTGCAGGATTTGACTAACAACTTATGACAAACTCAAAGATTCAGCATCTGGGAGTTCATTATCTCCACCAACACATGAGCAGGAGCTCAATGTAACACCCTTGTCTTTAGCTCTGAACGAACACAAGCATGTCTAGCAGAAATAATTGAGACAGGAGATCATAATACCAGCACATATAAGCAGATGAGTTAAAAAGATCATCTGGGCTCCCTCATGACTCCCTCTGTGATGGACCTTAGACAATGGGGAGAACATCCTGTTCCTTAGTACAGGACAAGTGTCTCAGATGGCATCTCAGTCTTTGCCTTTTCAAATACATCAGTGTTGTCACTTGACACTGGTACAGGTCTTGTGGTGTTCAACTTGGGGATCAGTGACTATTGCTCAGATCTCCTGTAAGTCACTCATTTGTTCTTAACAAGTTTGTGAAATGAGGATACCCAAGGCAGAACCATCCACACTAATTACAGATATGTATGAAAAGTTAGGAGACGGTGAGAATTACTAAAGGTAATAGAGGCAGCAGATATATTTTAAGTAAGAAAATGACAGGAAAAAAACATTTTCAACTCCTGAAATAATAGAAGATTTAAATCTTTACTCTCTAACTAGGACAGCATATTCTTATTTAATAAGATAGTTGAGTAGCAATCTTCAGCCAAAGCTTATTTTCATCATCAATGGTCAACACCTAAATCTCAGGGAACACAGTGCTGGGAAAAAATTATATCAGCAGCCCTCCAACAGATGAGGAAAGTGGGATTAAGACTTGTGGCTGTGCATTCATTCATAACTTCCATACACCTGCAAGAAAGCAGGTAGAAAGGAAAACCTAAAGGGGCTTTTAATGTTGAAACTCCACCAAGGGCCTCCACAAGACTCTACTCCAATGGTTCTACCAGCCCTATTAACCTTAGAGTCAAACTGACTTACCCTGAGGATTAATCAAGAAAAAAAAATACAAATAAAATGCAAAAGGTAAAGAGACAAGAGGAGAGAAGGGCTCAAAAAAAAAAAAAAGCTATTTCAGAGGAAGAGATGCTCAGCCTGTCAATAACCATGTACCCAGGAAATCAAAAAAATCAAAAAAATTTCACCCATCTGAGCCCAAAAGAATTCATGAGCCTGAGTTCAGATGCTGAAAAGCAATACCTACAAATTTATCTAGATTTCTCTCACTTTCCATTCAAGTGTTTTATTTGTCACAATTTCAAAATTACTCTTTTTATGAATTACTTTTGAAAACTAGGGATATTTCAGCTCACAAAGTAAATTTTACAAAATTACATTATTATGTATTTTAAATTTTTAAATTCTTAACTCATTTGCACTGATTTTTTTTTCAAAATACAATTAAAGTATGTGTTTGACCAAATGGACATAATGTTTTTTCTTCTTGAGTTCTGTAAACATGACAAAAAATAAATATGAGGCTAAGAATGCCTTCTCTATTAGTAATTAAGTAGTAAACTCCTTTTGCATAAATTAAAAATTGCAAAAACTAAAATCTCATTAAACAGATAAAAATTGCAGAGGCTTTATAAGCCAATAAATAAGATCAGAATGGGGTGATTTTTTTATTATAGGCGTCTTCTGTTACTCACGTTTCACATGTTCACAATATTTTCCCCAATGTATTGACATGAAATCACTCTGGCGGGGGGAAATGGAAGAGGTGTGAAGATTATTGCTACCATGTGTATGTGAGGGGTAGCAACACACAAACAGTCTCCAGTCATCCAAGAGGACCAACACTTAACACCATTTCCAAAATTATTATAAATATCCTGAAATGGATCACACATCACATACCCACAGTTCCTGTTTTACTACAAAAAACACAGCACACACTACTGCACGAGAAAAACAACACAATTCTTTGAAATCTACCATCAGAGTGTAGAGAAAGGACTCGAGATTTCTGATTTTATTTAAACCTGTAACTTGCAAAATCCATCAGCTCCCCTTGAACTTGCCCTTTTCTCCTCTGTACTTTCAACATAATAGGTATTATTACCCATAACTTTTTATTTAAAAAGAATTGTGCAGCCAGGAAAATGAATGAATTTAATTATCAATGCAGTGTGAAAAAAATCATTAGAGCAAGAGCCTGGAACACTAAGTATTAAAAATAAACAAAGGTTATTAAAAACAGCTTTTAAAAGTGTCATTCTTCCTTCAATTCTTAAAATGTAAGTAATACAAGCAGAAACAACAGAACTATATGTAAACAACTGTAGTTACTGGCAAAAGATGGCCTAAGAAAATGCTAAATGACTGACTGGATCATTTAACTTTAAATCTATACTTTATGTGGCAATATGGAGAGGTCATTTGATTGCTATGCATAAAAAATTTAGAATTCTAATATGATCTCAAAGTTTCACCTTCATAAGACAAAATTTTCATTATAAAATTGTATTTAGTGGCATTCATACATATCTGCCACCTCAGTTTTATAGTATTATATTTCTATGAGCTGTCAACTGGGCACTATAGAAATTACTATTTTAAAATAGGGTAGAACTTTTTTCTTTTATACTTTACAAATTCTCTGGTTTGCTTCATTGTTGTAAAATGAAAATGTGTGGGCTCAAACATGAACTGCAGGTTTTGCACAAAATTATTTCACCACCCAGAAATTGGCATTTTCACCCAGATTTTTCCATCAAAAAATTGTTCTCTGCCATAAGCTTCAGGTTCCATTTGCTGCATGTGGACATTTATACTGAGTCATTATTCAGCTTTTGAGAATTTGGAAAGAGGCTTTTGTATTTTCACTTATGACTTCACATAATGAATAACCTAGGCCAAATGTTTTCCTCTCCAGCAGCATACAAAACCTCCTCAATACTCAAGAGAAAAAATTAAACCAATATTTGTGGCCTCTGAAAATCTGTTATCAAAGGAAAAAAGTACATCACAAGTGTACTGTTGCTCCGGATATATGGGAGCAGATTCTACCAAAGTTTTACAAGTGTGCTTCCAGGCATAATTCAGCCTTGCTGATTAAACTGTAATTTACTGAAGTCCTGACTCAGAGCTGCTTTTCAAAGTATTTTATTTACTTCAATATTTGGTTAAAAGCAGCACACTTGTAAAATATTTATCTTCTACTTATTTAATTTTTAAAAATCCAAAAGAATGCTGGTAGATATCACAGCTACACACCCACCAGAACAGGTGGTTTTTAATGGGGGTGGGAAAGAATGAAGTAATGCCAGCGGGTGGGAAGTGGCCATGGAAGATTGTAAGTGAGAGCAGAGAGCATTGCATAGAACCTACCAAAGATCACATTTTATTTGTATCATCTGCTCTTGAAACAAGCATTATTTCAAAGTTGAAATATTTAAGCTGATATTTTAACAAAGCCCCTGTTGATATTGTAAATAAAGACAACTAGAAAATCAAGTAGTTTCCAAAGTTACTTACTGTCTTACTTTCTGAACATAAGTTCATTAGTGGTTACTTCAGATGGAGTTTGTTTTTTTTGTGGTGATGCCCTTTGTAATGAAGTCATACAGCATTCTGTAATGTTTCCCAGCCTTAGGCTTTATTGTGTAAGACATTTCAGACTCTTTACTACTGGGAATGTTCCCCTATTGATTTCAAAGGAATTACTTGTGGAAGTAACTACAAGTAGAAGTATTTGCAGAAGTGGAATCTCAGACATGCTTTCCCACCCTTTTCCACTGGAGACATCAGGAGGGAATCTAGAGTTTGAGAGACATCATGCTAGAGGGCTAAGAAGTTACAAAGAACAAGAATTTTAATACAACCACACTGAGTGCCAAGGAGTCTTCCCAAGCGCTGGGCTAGAAATTACAGAGCTTTACCAGGGAAGAATGAGACAGCAACCAGGTAAGAAAGACACAGCTTAGTGGAAAATAAACGTGAACCAGATTTACCCATATTGTTCAGCAGTCAAACTACTGAAGGATTTCATTTAACAGCATTACTGATATTCCTGAAAATCAAAACTTACACCTCTCCTGTGTCAGATTGCACAGGTTTCCTCTGCAGTCAAAGGCAAAAATTTTCCTTCTGAGAGGACAATTATGAGTCTAGAGCTTTGTAATAGGGTTACTCCAGACAGATGTCAACAGAGCCTTCCCATCCCCAGACTCTCAAAGAAACACAGGAAACGACTATGTTTGAGCCTGGAGGAGAAAGAAGTCAGGAATATCCTGCAGAACAACCTCTGCCCTGTCTACTCCTCCCTGCTGTTTCAGAAATATCAAACTTGCCTGTGGCACCTCTCTGGAGAACCTGATGGAGCATTGTGACAGTTCCACGGCCAATTCTATGACCAGTGCACAGAGGAACCTGCTCAGTTTACCAGGAATAAAATGGAAATCAGGCTAAACCATGTCCACCACATGTCCACCTCCTACCTTTGTTATTTTCCCACTTAATCATTCAATCAGAGTGGACACAAAATATTCGATTGATTTCAGACTTCGACGTTTTGAGGATTTATTTTACATAGATTTTGCTTAAAATAAAATTCAGTTCTCTAAAGTGGGTGGGGCCAGGAGTCAGACTGTGTGGATTTTGTTTACATGCCTGTGCAGGCTCACTGGGTGGTCCTCAGCATGGGGCAGCTTTCCAGGAGATGTGTCCTGCTCCCTCTCCTAATCAGCAATGCTACAAAGCCATCTTGCAGAGTATTTCAGATCCTTGGATGGAGGACATTTACCAATTTTTTTTTTCTCCTATTAACTGTGAGAAAATTAGTAGAATAAAGATGGTCCTTTCTCTTGCCCACTTGCAGCAGTGATTACAGGAAAGATGCACTTCATGTGCCACAGTTTGAATCGATAGTGGAGGAGCAACAAAGAACCAGCATCAAAGAAAATATTTGGGGGGGAATATAATTTATTTTTCATTATTTTATACATAATGCCACCAAATCATACTTCAATCTTCTTATTTGCAAGTAAGTAACCTCTGTGTGAAAGTACAGTTCATATGTGAGCTGAAAAGAAAATGTCTTTCTTCAGCATTCTCACTATTAGGCAAGCAGATGGCTCAATCTAAATGACCATGTGAAAGAAAAAGAAAAGACCAGCACAGATCAATATCTTCACCATGATTCCTGCATTCCAATAAATACCAAACCATCAGGAGCAACAGCAGAGAGAAAAAGAGCATCAAAATATCATTTTCGGAAAAACAGTAAATAACCAAAACCAATCTGAAAACAAATAGCCAATAGATTTAAGAACAAGAATGTAAACAAAAACCAAACAAGTTTCATTCTTAACATCAGTGCCTGCAGTTATCTTGAATGTAAGTAACAAAACAATCCACCACAAACCTCAGTGTATCACATACATCTGCCACAGGAGAAATATATCAAAAAGAAAGAATAATTATTACTTCTACAGGAGTCACTGTATTTCTGTGTTTGGATGGTTGTTTAGATTTTTTGTAGGATTTTCATTTTGGTTTTGTTTGGTTGGTTTTGTTGGTTTGGGGTTTTTAATTACAGAAAAAAAAATTAAATTTCTTATTTTTCCAAGGAGCAAAACATACCCTTTTAGGAACACCATGATGACGTCAAACGAAGAAATGCCAGACACCAGACAGATTAGAGCTATCTCAGCAATGCGAAAAACACACCAGACCAAGAGCTTCCAAAAATTCAGCAGCAAACTTCCTTGATGCACACAGACCCCTCTCCCAGCCCTGGATCATACATGTCCCTCCACAGGCGGCATCAAGGAGCAGATCCATCGATTTGCTAGGATTTGTTGCTCTGAGGCACAGCCATTGCCTGTGTGTGTTCAGTGGATTAAACTCCGTGAAACCTCCCATTCTGTCCTCACCTAGGCCTGAACTTACACGAGGGAAAGTACTCTCAAGCCAGGCCTAGGTAAGTTCTTACCTGCAGATTGCACCTTCTGCAAGCAGCAAGCTGGTTTCCCTCAACAGGTTCTTTCAGGTTCCCCCAATCTCTGCATGTTCAGCCAACCACTGCTCCCCTTGCCAGTGCAGATTGTTAAAACAGAAAACAAAACCAGGGAAGTATCCATCTCAAGTAAACACCAGGAACCTAAGAGAGCTGGAAAACTATTTATTCCTGCACAATAACTACAAGTAATAACAACTTCCAGAATTCACAGTACTTATTTTCTGGGTGCAGGTAAGTGAACCCAGATCATCTCCCCTTCATCAGCCTTTCCTCCTACAAAATAAAGCCATGGAGTTGACAACCAAATTCTCTTTGGAACTACTGATGAGGAACAGAAACTGAGGACATGCATCTGCTACACAGATTGCGTGTAGTCTAAGATATAGTACAGAAACTTAATTAAGCACATAAGTCATCCTGTACTGAAATTTACTGGTAAACTTCACTGACAAAGCATGCAGTTGTAAAGGAAAGGAAAGATGAAAAGATTAATTTTAAAAGACATTCCAAAGTATTCCACATAGATATTTTGGGCCTGAGCACATCCACTTGTCCCTGTCCAGGACTCGGTAAGGAAGTTTCAGTGGTCATGTCTTGTACTCAAAATGTTTTTCTTCCTACAACATTTAAGTGAAATACTGCCAAGGAAAGCTGAATTTCACACTCCTTAAAAGGTTCCAAAGACAATTCCTTAAGACTGCTGAACAAGTTAAAGGTTTGATCTGGGCAATCAAGCCATTAGAAAGCATCTTTACTAGCTGTGCAAATTCTCCAAATTCTTGAGCAGAATGTCAGATACCTGTGCTCAAGAGGCACATCCAGAGACCACACAGAAGCTCTGTGCAACCCTGACAGAGCTGTCCTAGGTCATGCATTTGAACCTAGAGCTTGCATACAGGATAACCACCAGAATAAAATTCTCTGTACTTTGACACAGAACACAAGGCAAACTCTTTTGTTTAAAATCAATGGGCTTTAGAATAGATACTTAATGAATCATTTTTGTTTACTCAAATGAAAATGAAAAAAAAAGCATACATTCTGTAAGAAATTTAAGTTCTTAAATTGCACTTTCATCCTTGGTTATTTGACCATCTTCTAACCAGAAACTTATATCTCTAGTAACTACACTCCATTGTCATTCAGAGATCTAAGTGAACCAGTAATTCATAGAGTTCAGTCTAATCCAAGAACGATCAGGGTACCAAGATGACACTTTTCCATAGAGATACCTATGGATAGAAGTGCAAGCTGGCTGATGAACATATTTGATTTTTCAATTTTCAAAACCAGGACATGCTAACAGCATAAATTACATTATATTAAAAAGAAATAAGTAATTTTAAAAGCAGGTCAAGTATATACTATTTGTAAGTTCAGTCATTTAAACAAAGTTATCCTTTAAGACATATTTAGTTTCCTGCTAAAAAAACAAGCCTTCCAGCACATATTTCCATACCTCAAACTCTTCTTCTTCTAAAAAAAAAAAAAAAAAAAAAAAACAAAAACAACAACAACAAAAACAGAAAGCCTCCATTAATAAAGCTAAGAAACAAAATTCCATCATGATCCCCAAATGTAAAATGATATATACTCATCAGCCCACTGACTGTTCCAACCACAGCTGAATATTTTAATTCTTTCTAAGACACATTTGGCCATTGAAATTTTGGTAACAAATCTAGCCATTTAAAAGAAGGACAGTTTTTAAAACATAAAAAAAACACTACAGAGAGTATTACTAAACAAACACTTTGAAAAGCTCTTAGCATAAAACATCCTGCAAATCCCACGCACCCCAATACAAACATTTGAAAATAGCCCTGGCTCAAGATCCTCTAAATCTATTCTAACCCATGGTTTTATAACCCTGTAAATTTTGCATTTTATTTTAGGACATCAGAAAAATGTGTTGTATTTCTACTGTTATTTGCATAAAAAAACTGGTCAAAAGAACAAAAAGTATATATTATGCCAAAAGTATAGAATTTACCAAATGTAAATTTTAACACTGCCAAAAAGCAACAGTAAATTTCATTTTATAAACGTGAACATAGAACATATAGAGTAAATTAGGGTGGATTAATCTGGTTATTAAAATTGGGACACTGCAGAACTTTGGAGTTCACCAAACCACTCTTATGTGCAGTCTCTTTGGCTGCATTTAATCTGAAATACAGACTTTAAAAGGCCTCAAAAGCTGACTTAAGTAAACTGACTTCTTTAAGCCTGAGAAGAACTTAAAGTTGTACTGCATTTGCTAGACAAAAAACCTCACGTTTCTAATTTTGTGCCAGGAGTTCATACACTATGTATAATATTTAAACATGCTCTAATTCTTATGTGTCAAAACAATCATGTTCATTAATATTTCCGTTGCGCCTGCACTACTTTCGATGTATAATTTTATAAGAACCATTCCCCAGCTACTTAGTTCTCGTCAAGGAACTCAAAAGAAATGGGAATCAAAATTTGCAACCACCGTATCTGAATTACATATTGATATAAGCAGTGATTAACTCAACCTGTTCAGAGACTTGAGGTAGACAAAAAAAAAGGAGTAGCTAGAAGAAAAAAAATCTTCATTTTATATAGACATGGAAATTATTTAAGTGTGTGAAATATTGGTAATATTTTTTCCAGCATGGAGAGAATCCATTTGCCATAAGACTCCTTTTTTCCTCTCAGATATATAATCCCCACCCCAGTCATGGCCTAATGCAGCTCCTGACTATTTCAAGAAAGGGAAAAAAAAGGAAGTTCGCAAGCTTTCCACTGACTTTTATGAAATCTTGCTCTTTCTCTGTGTTCTCACCAGTTATATTTAATTATGGATATTCAGGTTGAAAAGCCAACACAGTAACTCAGAAAAAAATTAAAAAAAAAAAAAAAGAGCAGCTAAACATTTTGTAAAGTACTAAACAGCTATGTTCTAAGGAATTCCAAGGAATTCCCCAGACTTACTAACACCTTTTTTAAGTTACTCAATGCTACATATCTCCAAACTCACTGCATTTTACCTGAGAGGTGTTAAGTATCATTCACCTTTACATCTTCATCGACAACAAATATTAAGATTAGGGAATTATGTCAAATTGGAATAAAATTTTTCTTTTTCGCTAGATTTGTGAACAGGCATTAGAACAAACTCAAAGGAAGTGAAAAGATTTACCTAAATCAGAGACAATTTAAACATGGGCTGTACCTCTTCCCCGTCTCAAGGAAAAGAAACTAAGACAATATACAAAGTACCTTGGCATTCACAGTGCAAAATCTCAGGAGCTCTGCACTGCTCTGTGGTGGTTTTGCACTGAGGAAATACATAGACTTACACACTCAGTACCAGCAACAAAACAGCACCATATGATGGAGCCTGAAAGGTATAGAGCTACACAACAGCAGATTTGGGGATTTTTACGGGAGCTTTGTAAATGATTCTGGAACTCTACTGGAAACATCTCTACAGACTAGAAGGAAAGATACACTATAGGAAATATATGTGGTTTAGATAAACTCCACTGAAATAGTGAATGATTTTAGGATTTGGGTCCCCCTCAGTCCCAGGGCTTCTGGCTGTTGGTTGTCAATATCTCTGGTGTAAAGCACTCGCTACTCTCTCTTTCCTGCCCTTGACATTTAAGCAGACAAGCCAGAAGCCTTCAAGGCAAAGTGTGATGGTTTTGGCTGGGACAGAGTTAATTCTCTTCATGGCTACTGTGGGGCTGTGTTTTGTATTTCTGCTGAAAACAGTTTTGATAATACAGAGATGTTTTTGTTATTGCTGGGCAGGGCTCACACACTGGCAGTGCCTTTTCTGCTTCTCACAGCACCCAAGCAGAGAGTGGAGTGGGGTGTACCAGGAGTTGGGAGGGGACACAGTTGGGACAGCTGACCCCAACTGTCCCAAGGTGTATTTCACACCATATAATATCATTTAGGTTGGAAAAGACCTCTGATATTAGTGAGTCCCACATCCATGCTGGAAACATGAGGGAAGGAGGCGATGGAGAGAGGGGACAGGATGGGAAGGATTGTGTTTGCCTTCCCAAGTCACTGCTGTGTGGGATAGGGCCCAGATTTCCTGGAGAAGGCTGAACACCTGCCTGCTGCCCATGGGAACTAGACCACGAATTCCTTGCTTTGCTTGTGTGTATAGCTTTTACTTTACCCATTACACTATCTTTATGCCAACCCATGAGTTCTCTCAATTCTACTGTTCTCTACATCTTTCCCCATCCCACCAGCTGGGCAGGGAGGGAGCAGTTGGGTGGTGCTGAGCTGGGGTTAAACCATGACAGACAGACCTGCAGATAAATGGTTTGCCACTGCAAAGTGAAACATACAGGAACTTCTCAGTCTTGGCCTGTCAGATTCAAAAAAGAAAAAAAAACTACCAAAAATGAGACAAGTGACACATTGAGATTTAATTCCCCACCTCTGTACCACACTCTGCAGTGGGCAGTGCTACCAGGCACTCAGAATCAGACTTGTGAGACAGCTTAAGGAAGATTACCAGAGTTTTTTTCTGTTCCTAGGAAGTTTTATACTTATTCTCTCTCTCCAGAGATTTTCAATTGTTCTTTCTTTAATCTAGAAATGAAAATCATCCAGACTGAGAGCATATTTTTTTCTGTGGATAGGAAAACACAACAGAGGCACGACCTTCGCTTGGGGGGTTTGCTACACACATTCCAGGCAGCTCTGATCATATTTCACTACCCTGGAAGTGATTGTGATGTCCAGAACACTGAATTATGTCATTAATTAAGGAATCAGGCAGGAGGTAGCTGATTATAAGGGAGAGAGAATCTGTACTTACACAAAACTATTTTCATAATCAGTGATGATAGAAAGGGAAATAAAGAAAAATTACCTTGTGCTTAATACAAGTGTCCTGGTATATTGTTTTAAAAGGTTGCTCTGTGTGTAGAGGATGCTATTTAGCTTCAGTGGTCAGCCAAAAGCAAAGTGAAGATTTTACCTAACCTTGCTTTAGCATGGAAAAAAAAAAGTAAGGGATACAGCATTTTGCTTTGGACAGCAAGCTTCCTAATTTCTCTCAATGTACCTATGAGAAAAAGATAGGGTAAGGGCCATAATCCATTTAAAATTCTGTCTTTTTTTAAATTTTGATTTTACCTGAAACAAATGCAGTATCCAAGAGCAAGAATAACATTTACTAGAGTATCAGAGATTAGTTCATTAATGGGTTCAAGCAACTGGCCATGCATCAGCATAATATTAGAGGCTAACTGGTTTTCCTCTGTAAGCCACTTACACAACTGAGCATTTGCAAATCATCTCAAGATGCATGTCAGAGAGAGAGATGACAGTGTTACAGAAATACATTTTTCATTTTATTCTATTACTAATACACACTACTGAATGTTACAGTGCAGACAATTAAAGATTTTTTTTAACCAGCTTGGCAAGCCAGAACACACATTACCTGCAAGGTGTTTTTCTGTAAGACATGACTCAAACAAGATTTCCCTGAGCAATAACAGGATTTGGTGAAATGATAGTTTTTCCAAATTCCCTACAGACTCATATTTAGATTTTTAGAGGCCTCTGATTTCTTTCTTAGCTGTGTTAAAAAAACCAAACCAAAACAAACTCACTGATGTGAAGCAAAACAGCCATAAGTGAGCATGTGCTTAAATACGTGACCAAGTCAGAGCCTTAAAATAAGGAAATTATGGAGATTATGCAAAACAATCACTGCTGTGCTTCTCCACACAAAGGCCAGAGCAGTCACTGTGTAATGTACACAGACACTGGGTAGGAGTTGGAAGTTCTCCCAGGTAAAACTCACAAGGTGGCAAAACATTCATGATTTCTAAAAAGAGAGAAGTAAAGAGGCTACAGACAAGCAGAGTTTTCTGTCTCTCCCAGTATTTTGGCTTGCATCAGACACAGGAGAAATACACATGAGATTGCTGCAGCAACTTTTCATTCCCATATGAACGAAAATATCCCTTACCGGCCATCTTTCAGAAAACTGAATTCCAAAGTGATCCTAAAGACAGCACTGACTGGCACTTTATCACTTATTCATAGAAAAAGAAGTTTGTGAGCACAGTCTTCACAAGGTGAAGATCGGCAACACAAGACCCCTCAGGAACGAGTGTCTGAAAACTGCAGGTACTCAACTGTTCCTCAGCAGGAGCCAAACTAACAAAACTGGAAGCACATTAGCTCTCAGATAAAACCAGAGACTACACCACATCCCCTAGTATGTAATGAGACTGTGTAAAGGCTCTGAATGTTAAATTAAAAAAAAAAAAAAAAAAGAATCAATTTCAGCGCTTCTAAAAGCAAAAATTATGTGGTCAATTAGTGCACGTGTAAGTCATAACTAATGGGTAGCTCTCACAATTTTTAAGGAATATACACAAATGTACAACTTCCTACAGGATGCCTAAACAATCAGTGAAATAGAGGGGGTACAAAGGGCAGAGCAGTCCTCTGAAGCAGGAGGTGAGTGTCCTTCGCAACTCCTTTTATCTAGAAATGAAAAATTTCATATTTCATAATGGGGTAACTGAAAAGGTCTTCCAATTAATGGGAAGCATGAGTTTATATTTCCAAGGAAACTTGACAAGTAAAAAAAGCTAGAAACCTGCTTTTTAAAAATCAGAGTCCAAATTCTCTTTTACAGGCACTTCAGATGCTAACTTGATGCTGAGAAAAGAACATATCACACACCCAGGTTATCAGTATTGAACAACTTCTCTGCTGGATTTCAACATTTATCATTTGGGGTCTTTTGCTCTAGTCCACCTCAAAAACCTCTGTTGTACTTTGGATTTTTTTTGTTTTACTTGGAAGCCATGGAGCTCTGGAGAGGGAGACTGACTGAAAAGTCTTTGGTATCTTTGTGTTATCACCTGCAGCATGCATCAGCAGGGAGTGAGAGCACATGGCAGTGTGAGAGCCAGCTTGCAACTCCAAAAATCCACTGCCAAAAATCCGCAGCAAGACAGACGCGGTGATTTGGCTGCGAGCGCGGTTGTTCAAGCATTGCTGTGGCAAAGATGCTGATGCTCCCCAGCCCTCAGGTGGATGAGATCCCAGCTGACAGGCCCCATGCAAGTTCCTCTCATTCACTCTGCACACTGACTCCTGTCATTTTTCTTGTGTCTGTTTTTATATTTAAATTATTAAGGTTATTCTTTAGCTATAGTGCTCTTTCATAAGACAAATCCACATTGAATCATTAAACATTTTCATAGCTTTGTTTTCATTTAAACTTGTTTTCTCTTTTCATTGCAAGACCATTTTGCCTCAGGAATTTTTCCTTCCATATATGTTTCTCAAGCAACTAAAGCCTATTTCTGTAAGGCTAAAAAGCAATATTTATCCATTTTTAAATACTGACTTACTGACTATGGATTTAAGCTGGTTTTATTCTTTCTATCCCTTCCACTACCAAAACTATAACCTAAGCAGCTGCAGATGAATTAAAAAATAATTAAATTGTTTTAGATAGAAAGAAGAGAGTAGGACAGTAAAGAGAACCTTCTATTTCTCCCTTCATCACTAGTTGTCAATATATAGCTGCTCCCTCATGTAAAGAAATGAAAAGTTAAACTTAAAAAGTAACTGATGGCAGTTAAAAGCACACCCTGAAGAAATTTAAAACACAAGACATATTTGAAGCATTTTTCCATGTATATCCACAATAAAGCATTGGATCATATTTACTAATTTAAGAACAATTGTGCACATTAACAAAACCTATGATTGCTAAATTGCTGAATCCCACATAGCAACAGAACATGCAGGCATACTTGCAGCAGAGGAATACACCATTTTTCCTCATATTACAGCAAGCTCTTCAAGGACTTCACTGGGAATCACGACACACTTCTTGTAGTATTTATTCTTAATGAGATGACACTAATCAATCTTAAATTAACATTTATTCTGCATATACATGCAGGGTTAGTGTGCATGTACACATGCAGGCTGGGGAAAGTCTTACTGATCCAAGGAATAATGTGCATGTAGTGAAAAGCTCTTACCATTAAGAAAACTGGTATCAAGAGCTCTGCAAATATGCCAGGAGATAAAAGTCACCATATTACTGCGGTCTGTTTCAGGGACAAATAAAGTATGCTTTTATCTCATATACTATGGAATACACAGAACTACAAACAGAAGTGTTTCAACTCAATGCAATATGAAAAATTCAAAATAAAATGAAAAGTGTCTGAAAACAAACCAACAAAATTACACAGCAGAGTTTTTAATGATGATTATTTATGATCATTCAGAACTGGCATCATTATTTCAGTTTTCCTTCCAAATTTCTCCACAACACATCACTCCATAGCAACTCAAGGATCTATACAGATGACTTACCAGCAGTTTAGGGCTCTAAAAGGTGTCTGGCCCAAGCCTGTTGTTGCTACTCTATAAACAGGAGTGCAATATTTAATCAAAAATTTAAAGCAGGCAATTTATGCTGGGAATCTCTTGTGGAGAGCCATCAGGGCAGTAGAGAGCATTCACAACCCTGGGACACCTCTCCACTGCAAGGAATCCCCAAACTCATGAGTGCAATCCATTCAGCCCATTTCTACCTGCTACACTGAATATTTCATCAGGAATGACAAGATTTTTTTCCTTCTCCCTCCCTCCCAACCCCACTTTCATATTTGCTCGCTTGACAACTTGTCACTGCCACATCACTGCCACGCTGGCTGTCCTTGAAACCTGACCTCTGTAGCTTTTTGCGCCCAGTGGTCGTTCCGTCCCTGTCTCACTCCAACCATTTCTGACAGGAGACATGCTGATCTCAACAGCAAGTCCTGGCACCTGAGACACACTGGGATTACACAGGTAAATCAGGGTATTCCGTGTTGTCTCCCAGCTAACAACAGAGGGAAAAACATGACATCTTGAACAACAGATCTTACATTCGCATATTCAAAAGATTCATCATGCTTTTACAAGCAGATGGGCAAGATTGCTTCCCCTTGCTCTGAGAGGGCAAATCACACATATAAAATAAAACAAAGCAGGAAAAAAATTTTAAAAGGGAGACATTATCTTAGTTTTAATTTAAACAGAATTAAAGGGTAGGTTACTGGGGAAGATGCTAGATAAAATAATGAATTAAAAATCAAGAAGGTGAACAAAAAGTCTTGTTCACCAATTTAAAACAGTTTTAATTACAACTTTTATTAGAAGCATCTCAGCTTATTTACCTTCCATGGGAATCATATGTGCCTAATAAGGTCTGTGGTTTCATTCCACAACGGCACAGTCTACTTAAAAGAAGGTATATCTGCAAAGAAAGGTAAGGTTTCCCTTTAAAATGGCATGTTTTTAACTTTTCTTGAAATGTCTGTGTAGAGAAGAACATGAAGTATTTTGACTGAAATAAATGGTTTCATGGAAAACAGTGAGCCCTGGAGATTATGCCGATTCTTGAAGAACTTCATACTGTTTTAAGCAGGTGACAGTAATGTCATCGCCTGAGCTTTTTGCCTTCCACACTTGCACAACAACAAAAAAACCCAACCAAAAAAAAAAAAAAAAAAAAAAAAAAAGTTTTACACTGGCCAGAAAAGCTCAGAGCTACCCATGCAGACAGCATCTGAGCAGAAGGTACAATTAACTTACACCAAGGTCCGCTACTGTTACCTTCTAGCCAGTACTGTCTTTTACTGAGAAAAAACCCCAGTGAACACCACACCTAAAATGAGAAACAGTCTACATTTAATATATTTCCCTTGCAAGGACTGCAAACATCTTGCACTACCTACATCACAGCCATGCAGGACCAGGTAATTTGGTTATTCCCAGCACATTAGGGCTGTTAATTATCCCACAGGATATCATACATTGCATATAATACCATAAGAACATATCTAAGAGAAAGAAGATGCCCATGAGGATCGTATTTGAACACATTTTCTGCACATTTACAGTTTTCCATCTTTCAGTTATCTTTTGTCATCAGTAAATAGCTATGGAAAGCCCCTGGATTCCTTCTTAAAACTATTCCTGCCCTAAGTAATATAACATTCTGCCTGGCAATGCTTCAAAGGTTAGGAGTAATTATCTGACCACACTTTAGTTTCAAAATTGTTCAAAAAATTGATTCCAAAACACACTAACAAATGCTCTTTTTCTTCCAATTCTCTACTATGTGACAAATCAATGTCAAAATCATGCACTACACATTTGAAAAGAAATTGTACAGGCTACACTAACATTAGTATTTAATCATAAATTTGAGAGCCTAGTCAAAGTATCCTACATTATCTCCTTTGGAAGTTGTACACATTCAAGAGACACTACATCCTTAAGGTACTGTTCACTGAAGAAACAAAGGGGGAATGATCACAAGAAGCATCTAATCTGGTTGTTTTACCTGTGTATGCTTCAGGCAAAGGAAAGGGAAATAATTCCCATTTTCACTTGTCACAGCTCAACCGCCTGAACACATAACATTCCCTGGGTGTCACTTGGTTTAGGTGGGCATTTATCTACAGTTCCCATCAAACCAACTCTAAAAACGCAGTAAACACTCCTAGTCAGATGAAGAAAATATTTTTCAGTTTGAAAAGTTAACGTACTCCTCAGTCTGAATAGGAGGATCCATCACATCAAGCACAAGTTTACAGGCTCAGGGGTGAACAAACAGCCAGACAGTTCAAGATGGGAACCCTACTTTAAACACGACCAGAGTGAGTACACACACGTGCAGCTGCATAATCCCAAACTTTCATTCGGAAGTGGTAGCCAGCAGAAGCCTTGAGTAAGTTCAGCCAGCCTGGGTAACCTTCCACCTGCTCTTTCCTGAAGGAAAATTCATTTTAGGACAGCTTCATTGTTTTCTCCCCTCCTACATTGCAGGAGGCAGCTCTTGGTCAGGTGGTTTATGAGCTCAAGAGAAATTCAATTGTTAACATTTGAGGTTATGAAATGGAAGATAACACAGGGGAGGTGTTTCTTTGTTGTTTTATTTTTCTTTTGAACAAGGTCTCCTCTAATAAAGGAGGGGATTCTAACAAAGGAAAGCCAGAGCAGATACAATTGGGTAGGCAAGCTACTATTAGCATATTTTACAATGCTCTCTGGGAACCCTGTCAGGACAGAAGTGATCAACTTCCTGAGCTAGGAGGAATTCATAGCAAGTGAGAACAATCTAAGAAAAGGCCTGTTTATACTTGTGCTCCGAAAAACCTTTTGAAAATAGACAACACTCACAGCAATGTGCTCCAATTAAAAACTGAAAAAAACCCAAACAGACCAAACAAACCATGACAACCTGTATTCTTTCAGAGTGTAATTATCTGTCCAGTGAGTAGGGTCACTTGAACAATCTTGCTTTGACTGCATTAGCTGAGCATGAATCAGTAGGAAAACTCAGAGTAACAGAATTCTTGTAGAATTTAACCCTTTCTTGAAAGCCCCAAGGTGCAACTGAATTATCAGTGCAATGTAACTTAGCAACACTTAAGACAGTCATGCTTGAAAACATATGTAAGCAAGTAGCAGAAATGATAGCACTTTTCTTTAAGAGAAATTTATGACATTTGTCACTTCTGTTCTCTAAGCCCATCTGTCTATCAGTGTGCTCTCTGAGCAAATGCAGCTGAATGCTGTCTTCACAGCGGATCGTGTTGTGCAGATTTAAGAAAACATACGTGCACTTTTAGAGCTCCTGTGCTTTACCAGGCTTCTACTCAAGCAGAATTTGGAGCCACTCAGTTCATGTGCTGCACTATTACGTGAATGAGAGCACAAATTCTAAGCTTTGTCCAGCAAAAAAAGTTTATTACCATTTGCATCTGCAAATTACATGAATAATGTTGTGTAAACAAAAGCTGAGGCTAAAGGCTCTGGGGGAAAAAAAAAAAAAAAAATCAGTCCTCCAAACCCAAGAACACTTTTTTTTTTTAAATGTTAAGATTCCAAAAGTCACAGACAAAACCCCCCAAGTATATCTTATGCCTCAAAATACAATAACAAAAAGGATATGGCTAAAAAGCAAAGTCCTCAAAAGAGCACAGCTTCTACCAAAGCAGCTGTGGTGAATTTTACTTGGCCATTAAAAAAACCCACCCCAAAACACACATACAAAAAAAAAAAAAAAAAAAACACCCCACACAAAACCAAAAACCAACCAAACAAAAAAATACAAACAAACAAACACAGGGGGTTGGGGGAGAAACAACTAACACCCACACCTTTAAGAAAAAAAAAACAAACCAAAACATATCAAGCTAACCTACACCATATCAGCCTTGAAAGAAGTCTTGTTCATTAAAGCTAAAAATCCAAAGCAGTTTCATTAGGCTTTATAGTTTCAAATCCTTCTTGTGCTTCAGGAATACATGGCAACCTAAAACTTAAAGGTAAAGAGAGTCTGGACTCTCCAAACAGAATTCAAAATACAGAAGTTGAAAACACCAGAGAACGTTTAGGAAATGTATTTTGGAAGGTGATTATAAGATTCTCAAAGCAGGATTCCTGAATATCTCAGGGACCTGGGTTCCAGCAGACTCTGTTCTGTGTTTCTCTTTGTTTCACTAACAAACTTACATTTCGTAAGCTTTAATTACTGTTTGACATATTGAGTGCTGATCTCAGATCATACCTTTTCAAATGTTCGTGTCTTTTGCAGCAGATCATAAAGTTCAAGGGCATAAGTAGACGTACTGTAATTCAGCCATATGATTCACATGAATTCTGCTTTGCTTAACATACTCAGGAGGCCCTTCCTCCCCCAAGAGAAAAAGAGTTCAAT
This sequence comes from Corvus brachyrhynchos, assembly GCF_000691975.1. Taxonomy (NCBI): domain Eukaryota; kingdom Metazoa; phylum Chordata; class Aves; order Passeriformes; family Corvidae; genus Corvus; species Corvus brachyrhynchos. The sequence goes on from NW_008239324.1 coordinate 13,755,790, forward strand.
TCATAAAATACTAATAGGTTCATTATGCTCTGAGGCTGAGTTACACCGGGGAGTTGAGAATGGCAGAACTGAATCTGGATAAAAACAGTCACGTTTGAAAGTCCAGCTTCAGAAATACAGGGACATCAGTTATTACTTCCATTTGAAAAATACAGGATACCTGTATAGTTGTCTCATTTCTCAATGACTGTGTAACATAGGTGCACTACCACATGAGCCTGCATGCACAAAGTCTTTAAAAAATAATTTTAATAGCTTTGAACTTAATTTTGAAGCCTTCTGCCCAGAGGTCCCACAGTAGAAGCTGCACAGGCAAGCCTTAATAGCCACGTTATGCAGAAGTAATTGCAGAAAGTCTGAGCTCCTGACCTTAGTTTGGTGGTCTCAAATTCAGCCACAGAACCTGGATGCTTTTGCAGCAAACAGACAAGCTAAACAATTTAGGTAGTGCTGGTTAGCCAGACCTTACAATTCTACAACTACCTTTTACACCTCTCTCTGCTGAAATTGCACACTGGTTTATGTATTACAGTTCCACATGTCAAAATCTATGCATGCCTGCATTTGTGTAAAGATTACTCCCTCCCCAAAATGCTGGCCCTCAGCTGACAGAACGGGTAATTCCAGTTTGCAGTCGCTAATTTTTTGATGCAGTGGTAAAGAGGCAGTGCAGGTACCAAACCTCCATTGCTCTGCTTGGCAATGACATCTCATGGTACTCCTTCCTGGCCTCTGCTTCCCTTCTCAAGTTTCTCCCCTGTTCCCTGGGGAAAAAGGGAAAGCATTTGCTGCTCAAGCCCCTTTTTTTGATGTTATACTTCATTATTCTCACAGTGGCCATCGGTACAAGATGGCCTAGAGGTAGCAGTTTGAGACCTCAGTACCAGATGAAGTCAGACATCCACAGGACACAACCTCAGATGCTTTGCCTGCCCTCACACAGGGAGATAAAGGTTTGGAAAGTCAGAGGGACCTGCCATGGACAATTATTCACACACTGTATCCGTGTCTTAGGAGATGGGTATGAACATTTTGGGAAGAGAAAAAGATTCTCTACAGCACTGCTGGCTTAAGCTAGAACCAGAATTCTCATGAAAAAAAAGAATATATTCTTGGACACAATCCAAAGTACACCTAAGTCAAGGCAAAGGCTGTACATAAACAGAAACCAATCGTATTTCAGGAAAGTCTATTTGCAAAAAGATGGGAAATTATTCTGCAAAGCAGAATTTGCACTTACAGACCAACTTCTTTCATCAGTTCCAAGCATACTGATGAGAGAAGGATATTGTTTAGCACCAGGAATTACAGAAGCACTCCCACTAACATTACAAAAGTGTATTTTAGCTGATTTATGCTCTTGTAGTACAAGTTCATTCCATATGTTTAGAAACTGAGACAAAGCAAACTTAATTTTAGATTATCTCTATATAAAACTTTTACAATGCATAAAATACAAAGAAACTCACAAAAATGTATGCAGCAATTTATTTCTTGCACTCTTTGCCTTTAAGTAACTTATTTTTTTAATAGATGAACAATCATGCCAGATTTTTAAGAATACTAAATTTGTCTATTTTAAATCAACCCATTATTGCAACCTATTTAAAAAAATCCATGCCAAAGTCTGCACATAAATGACTGCATAAAAAGCATACGTACATGATGCAACCCCAAATATTCAAATTCCGAACTAAGATGTGTACATATGCCTTACGCTTATTTTCACCACTCCACAACAAATGTAAAATTAACTGGAAGATACATCTGCACTGACTTCAATCTATTTCACGTTGACTAAGAATATTTCACTATAGAGATTTATCACATTAATTAGCTCTAAAATTACTCACAGTAATTAAGTATATTGTTCTTAAACTCTTTAGAGACTGTTGAAATACTTTTGCTGCTACTTAAAGAAAACAAGTATCAAGGGAAAGCATTTGCCAGAAAAAAAAACTTGTCTCTTAATGATCTTTTAATTCATTTAAGCTCCCCCATCCTTCCATTTGTCCTCTCCTGGATAGACTTCTTCTATCTAGACTTTCTTCAGAAGCATAAAGAATTTTTAAAACCCTTCACAGATTTTGAACTGTGACTTACAGCATGTCACGTTATCACTGTGATCTTTGAACAATCCTTGTTTATGCTTGCAGCAATCCCAAACGTAGAGCAAAGCACTTCTGGAAATCAGATCCCCATGTCACAACCACTCCAAGTCTATAGGATTTCTGCAAAGGTTTGCCAAGGATTCTGGAGGAACTCAAGACTGTGTCACAAGATAAAACATACAAAAGCAGAGACTTGGATTTACATGGTTTATTATCAAACACAAGAAGGAAGCCTGACAGAACCAAGAAAACCTTTAGAAAGTGTAAAATCCAACAGTACTGGATATCAGCATGGAGTGTGCCCCCCTTGCTGCTCTGTGTTTTTTTTAAACAACAGCATGGCTTAAATTTCTCAGGCTTGACATCCCATTGGGCTGGTGCGTTGTGTCCTTTTTTGTCAGCCTGTCACGTCACACAGTGTAATGTGGCATTTCTGTGTAACGGACTGAGACACGTCATGCCAATGACATGTCAGGCTTGTGAATTTCAAAAAGACACAGTTCAATGAAAAACATGGTTATCTAACTGCCCTGGAGGTTTTAAACCTTAAGAAAAATAAAAAAAAGGCTTTTCTTCTCCAGTGATTTTGCCACTGAAAAGCACATGTTTTTTGTTGTTACCCATGTGTAGAAGCAGGTAGCAGGTAGCTGAATATTTGGACATCTTTACTATTGAATCTTAAATTGCTGATTCAGTTTGATAATTAGGAAAGGTCCAGAGCACAAATGCATTCACTGAGTAGATACTATTGTTTATTCCCACCAGACTACACATGCAGTGATAAACTTTTGCATTTAAGATAAGTGTGAGTACTCAATTCCCGTAACTCACAACTCCGTGATTCATTCCCAATATCTTTAAAGGATACACGTGCTCCTGGGTGACTGTAATGGCACATTTTGGGTCTGCTTAAACACCACACAACAGGTGGGACACAGGGTAATAAGCCTTGCCTATTCTTTATGCTGGTTTTAGATTAACAAGACAAAAGCAGAATATGTCTGCAACACAAAGCACCTTATGACATTTTTCAAAGAATGTTTTGTCAACATCAATTTCACATAGTGCAAACTAGAAAAGCAATCAACTAAGGATAACACCTTCCTCCAATCACTAGTGCTAGTCCTTACTCTCTACACTTCCTAAATTCTCAAGGAAAACAGTGACTTCATGCTATGCCCTAAAATGCATTTATTTCGTCAACAATTTTTTTTGAGTTTTAGGAAGGAGCAAATTAAGACCTTAATATAGAAATTATTATGCCAATACCTCACTTGATCCAACAAGTGGATGGCAGCATTTTTAAACACTGTTTTTGTTGATTTCAAAGCAGTGATGATCTCAGATGGACTGCTCTCAAATTGCACCGACATCACACAGGAACAGCACCAAAAAGTGAATTAGGAACTGGGAAGCCGCTAATGCTGCTTACAGAAAACCAGTGAAACATGCTCCTTGGCAGGTACCTATCCCTGAGCAAATAGATTTGGTGGGCACTGAAGTCAGATCATGAAGAAGTCAATACCTTTTTTCAGTAGAAGAGCACAGAAGAGAATTGATCAAACCTAAATATGCAAGAAGAGAAGCATCATCTATAATCACTTGCACATATGCAAATGGCTGGAAATAAGAACAGACAAATTAAGACACCTCGTTTTCCTCAATACAACCTTCTCCACAGTCTCTAAATGGAAAATGTATCTGATTACATGATATAATTAATTACATTGCCTACAACAAAAACCAGGTCCTTAGGGAAATACATGTGTCCTTAAAGTAAACCAAAACCCAAAAAAAAGGTGCAGCTTCTGTGGTATCATCCTGTCCTGATCTTCCACTCTAGTTTTAACCAGATAGCAAGACATGAATCAGTGATCAAGATTCATTCAAATATGCCAAATATTTAAATGTATCACTCTCACAAGCTGGGATGTGCCTCAGTGTCATGGTATCATCCCTGTCTAGGTGGATATTCCCACAACCTGCCAAGTGTTTCATAAACAGAGTGAGTGTTTGTGAAATCCCTAAGTATAACAATGAAGGGACAGCTCAGATAGTGCTCAGCAGTCAGAAGTTTGCTGCCATCAGCACTGAACCCCTTCTTACCCAGCAGGTGTTCAAAGATCCTACACATACACCTGAAGAAGCAAATCTCTGCTTACACATGTACTGAAGATTTCAGTGGGCAGATCTTTGCTTGCACTTACAGAAAACTCAAGCTGGCAAATATCTACGCGCATCTGTATATCAGTCAGTTGTATTGCCTGCATACTAGGGCTGGTTTAAAAATAATAAAAAATTAAATATCCGTTTTCCCAGAAAAGAAAAACAACATTATTACCTTTATGATAAAAACAATCATCAGGCAGCATCTTTGGGTGGCTGTTTAGTTACAAACTCTTTGGCAAATTTAGTTTTATTCTATACTGTATAACTTATTCAAGAGTTAGCAGAACTTACCCAAAAATTACTTTTGATGTACTACTTCCATAATCTTGCAAATTTTTTAGCTATTACCACAACTATCCTAACAGAAAAGTAAGATACAATGATATCATCCTTTGGAACAGATATTTTACTAAATATCCTTTTTTTAAAATAATGAGGTTAATTGAAAACACAATGACAGATAGTAAAAAAAAATATTCTTCATTTTAAAACAGCTTTAAGTGAACAAATATTTTCTTGTCAATAACAAAAAAATAATTGCAAGTTTATAATTTTATTCCATCAAAATTCCATGCCAGTATTGAAAGTTGGCAAGCTATGGTGAATTAAGAGCTGTGTTCCATTTTAACCTTCATAATTCCATCTGAGAAAGGAGATACCATTCTGCACCTTAAATTTAGTTCTGGTAGGTACAACATGAAATTACAATCCTTTCAGTGTTAATCACATTCTGGAAAACACAAAACATTTCAAATGGAAGTTTTCAGTGCAAGAAATATAGTAATTTTAAATATATATTTTTTTAAATACACAGTAAAACTCATAGTCTAAATGTATAATACACTGCTTCAGCACACACCTGCTCACAAAGCCATAACCCACACTAGCAGCAAGTGTTCCATTAAATTCCATGGTTTATAAATAACTGAAATTTAAAGAAAATAAAGGTAAAACGAAATTTACATTAACATCTATCACTACACAACTACATCTGCTTTAAACCACCAGTCCTGAACTGGTCTCCCACATATTACCCCTCTTCTCCAATCGAAGCATTCCCTCAGATCTGCAGACAGCCCAGCATGGGTAGCCAAGGAGGCAGAGTTGGCCATGGATCAGGAATAGGAGATGAAGTTTTATTCTTCTCCTTCCTCTAACGCAAGACCCATACACGGGTCTGCATTTATACATGATATAGCACCAAACAGGTCTCTTAAAATATCCAGCTTCTACACATCTGCAGAGAAATGTATCCTCACTGCAGCACAGTACATTGAAATGGGTGAGATGCCAGAAGCTGTCAGGAGAAACAAGGAATATCGCCAATGTCTCTTAGAGATGAGAATGAGATTAAAACACATTCTTTTTTCTTGGGTGTTGATACCTTTGGATCTAGTAAGAGGGGTTCTATTATTAACTATTGAAAAACAATTTTTAACATTTATGTGACTATCTTGAAGACTTTCATTCTGTCATTACGAGAAAAGAGTAAAAAAATTATTGCTACTAAACATCAAAAGGATCAACTGTCTCCATGGGATAACTGTGGGTATTTAAACAGATAGGTCTGCTTGAGGGACATTGTTTTAGACAATCCACCACATTGTCTCTCTAAAATACAAAACAGCTTCGAAACTTTACATCCTCAAAATCTATCATGCTTCTTTTTCTCTTTGGAGAGAGAGATGCATACTTAGCTGCCAATTCTCATATTTCCATCTACAACTGAGAGCAACATCTCTGACAGCTGACCTCGGCTGGAAACAAAAACCAGGACCATTGATCATAAATAATTCCAATACATACAGAACAATTAATTCTGTTTGAGAAGAATTGAAATCAACTATTTGGTTTTTTTAGTTTAGTTCTTTTGTTTCTTACATGATAAGAAAATACACATGCATCTGTGGTGAGCCTACACTATAAATTCAATTATACTCCAGAATCCAATGCAAATCTTGCATAAAAATACAAGACCTTCCTATTTCCAAATTCTAGTTCCACTTATTAAATTCTAATGCTTATGAGGCAATATTTAAAGACTCACAGAATAAGATTTGACCATCAGGTAAGCCAAAGAAAACATATGATAACACCACCATTTCTTTGGCATTATTTTAAATTTATTATTAGTTTTAACAGCATAATTCTAGTGAGGCATCACTACCATTTCCAAGAAAAAGACGGCTTTAAAGCTGATCATCTCTGTTTCCTTGCAGCTCAGAAGTGTAGTTCTAGAAACAAATCAGAAGGAGCTGAGTAGCATTTCGCCTGGGATGCTCTCAACATGTAGATCCTCCTTTTCCAGGGAGTCCTGGGCCAACCCCTACATGCCAAGTCACAGAGGTTTCCTTGCTGGAGTTCCCATTTCCACCAGGACAGTCCTCATTTTGTTCCAGCTCAGAACCAACTCATTCTCCTTCCCTCCCATGAGCTTTTAGCGAGCCACTGCTATATATTTACTTTTCTATTCTCAGTTCCAGAGATGCTATTTAGGGCCTGATAAGTACCTTACATTCCTTTGAAAATCGCCTTTATAATATTAGTACCAGTTTCGTTGCAGCTTCTGGATGACACAAGGCAAAACAGCACATCTGTGGAGGAGGGAGAGGCCTTGATTCATGGCTCCCCCAGTTTCCTAAATAACTACTCTCAAAGAGATTTCGACCCCTGATCAAATGTCATGGGATTTTCAAAGCCATGGACCTGCCTTTACAAGCCTCAGCCCAATTCAGTTCTTACACTGTGCTTAATAAGATCTGCAGCCCTTCTTTGGTCATAAAGTACTTGATAGTGGCCTTTTTTCTTGGCGTTGAGATGAAGCGGTTTTTAGTATGATAGAAGCACAAATACAAATCTAAAAGAGAAAACCCTCAATCTTGTTCTTATATTTGAGTAACCATTAACCTTTCCTCCTCTTCTCCCCAAAATGCCAATTTGTATATAAAAACAAGCTCCAGGACTTAGACCTTGGGTGGCAGTTTTAAGTCTAAAATCAATTTTTGAGTTATAAACCCTCTGAAAATAGGGGTTTATAATGGAACCACTGACAGACCCTTAACTACAGCGGCGCTAGCGGGCACCACTATAATATAAGAATAAAACTAAATTACATCACTTGTCATCATTAAGAAAAATTTTCATCTCAGTTCTTCATTTGAAAAGCACTATAGTTAATGAATGATTACTGAGCCATGACACCTAAATGACTAAAATATAGGAATTATACTGAGGTCAACTCAAGTATTTTTTAAACCATGAAATTAAGGGATCTATTCACTGTGCTATAGGATACCAGTCCTCGCTGTTATGCTCCCTTGCAACACTGACTTTGAGCATAAGGGAATGGTATGTATTTCTACATGGGAGATTAAGGCCCCATGCAAATTTAAGAGGTGAACACATGACTGCCCAAGAGCGACCAAAAGTATGGATTCTTCTCTGTGTTCATACGTGTTTCCTTCAACACCTGTTTTCTTTATGCTCTTCTGAAGGTAACTAACTTGAAATGAAGACTATTTTATGGCAAGAGAAGGCAGAAACTTCTGCTTTGAAAAATGATATTTAATTATTCAGCAGAAAGTCCAGTAACTTAAATTTAGTACACATTTAAATACACCAGGTCCTTTTACCAAGACACTTAAAAAGAAAGGCATTTTAAGGAGAGCTGACAGTACTGTACTATCATGCAATGCTCTGACCGTGCTTAACCACATCCCTTATATATTGTGCAATCTTGAATTAAGAACAAAAAAACCTTACTATCCTTTAGCTTGGACATTTTAAAGGTAAATACAAAGAAACAAATGCGAAAAATTGAGGGAAACGTAAACATTGCTTTTATGTGCATATTTTCCTTGATTTGAAGCTATTTTTTACAACCTTCTAACTAGGAAAATGGAGATGCTCATGAGAACCAGAATTATTTCAGTTGCTCATAGCATACGAAGAAACGAAAAGGAGCAGGTAAAAATATGAAACAATGGGAAAGGAGACAATTTTCGTCACTGCCATCCAAAGATTCTAACTCTGTGATACCTCCCCAGTGCACCTACTTGGCTCATGTTCTCACAGCACAGAGCCTGAGCCCTGCTGATCATGAAGATTTGTCTAACACTTGAAAAGATGCCAAAACTATGAAGAAAGTATGCAGTGCCTATGAGATTCTAGCTCTAGGGATATGTTGTCAGTCCTGCTCCTTAGTCCCAGAACCCATGTTTGCCTAATGTTTCACTGAGCTTCAGGTAAATGAGAATGACTGAGTAATTTCAGATTCTCAAATGCTTCAAGCACAAGCAGTAGTATCAGTATTTATTATTTTAACCTCAATTCTTTCACCTTTTGGGGGGGGAAAGAGCATGGGCACACAGAGGACTGGAGGGTGCGGAGGGAGGGCAGACACAAGCAGAAAAAAAGCTATGCAGGGAACAGTGACTGAACAACTGCATTTATTCATTTTTTTCCATATCAAATTTTAAATACACACATTTCCCAGTAAAGGATTTCCAAATGCTATTTTAAGAATATTTTTTACCCCCAACAAGGAAAACTCTTACTCAGTCTTGGAGCTGATGAAAGTTTAAGTAGAAGTGAAGGTTACCAAATTGAAAACGATGAATGTAGACTGCATGTTAATTGTCACCGAGATAGTTTGCTCATGTTGGTCACATGGCTAGTGACAATCAGATGTTGATGGAGTCTGACCTGTTCTAAAAAGCTGGCATTTTCAAAAAAAATGAGATAGCTTCTATCTCTGCAGTCTGTGGAAAAAGAAAAGGGGAGAAAGGGGCTCCTGACAGCTCAAGCAGAGGAGGAAAATTAGAAAGGAAAGCCAGTACCACTACCATATGGGCTCATAGCTCATCAGGACAGCTGGCAAGAAACATTGCTCTTCTCTTCTTTACTTCCATGGCTGTAATACATTTCTTTATATGGCTATCAATAATGCTGAATGATTAATGCTAATGATTTATGTTAATTTCATTATAAGCTTTATTTGTTGCCCAGTGTTGAATTAAGCCTGTCAAATCATCCTTTTCCACATTGCTAAAGATTCTTAAAATGTAGAGCTAAATATAACATCTGATCATTAATATGTTAATACACCTGTTTCATATATAGACCAGGAAAACAAGAAAGTGGCTATTTTAAGATTATTCTGAGAGCAGGAATCTTACATCTACTTACTGCCAATTACTTACTGGAGAAAGTGACATTTAACATTTTCTTGCTAAGACTCTCAAAAAAAACAGGACAAATATTATCCTCTGATAGCAGATTGCAAAACACCATGCCACCATTCTTTAAACAGCAAATAATACATGTGTACCTTCCAGTGAGCAATCCAGCCCCTGCTGAGACACCCATTTTCCACTACTCTATATTAAGTTACCTCTGGTTATTCAAGTAGGAAGAGAACAATATACACAGGAAAGTATTTAACTATGTTAAATCTATCCTATATCTACCCAGAAACACCTCTTCCAGCTCAGACCATCTTTCTTTTGTGTTCTTCTACATTTTATGGAGGAAAACTGTGAGCCCCTAACTCTCCCATTATTGTTCTCAGGCCAACATTCCAGAAATTCTAATCCCACTCCTTCTCTTCCTTGAAGTCCATTTCAGTTAAAACCAGCTTATTTTACTCTACCAGAGAACGGGTCCCAACACCAGAGTACCCACAAGGTAAATCACCACTGGGCAATTCCCTCTTCACTCTTCTAGGGGGACCAACCTAAACCAGTTATGGACAAAGGAGGAAATCTTCCAAATTCCAACAGGGACAGCAACACTCACAGGAGCCTAAGGAGCTCCTGGCACAGGAGAACCTGTCACACACGGCAAGGAGTGGAGGATCAAGGTTTAGATACCCTTCACCATGTGCTCAGCAAACTGCCTACACTGTACCCCCAAGAAACCTCTAGGGATCAGGGACATTTAAGCCAACACCATCCATTCCCTCATGGCATGAAGCCAGAGTCATAAAATGGGGGAAGAGAAGAGAAACATTTTTTTCCCTGTTCTAAGGCTCTAAAATATTTTTCAAAGTTGAAGCATGTCAGATATAATTTTTCACTGTATTTTTCCTGCTATATCTGTTACAGTACTACCTTTCACCTGTACAAGGTCTCCCTGTGATGCCACGAAGATATTTTGCCTTTTCTTTTATACCCCTCTTATACCTTCTTACAACTTCTGTATTCTGAGTGCTTTTTGACTACATTCTTGGACTTGTTTGTTCAGCTAGGAGACTAAACATTTGAGAAGCTTCGTAGCTAGGGATCAGTGTGCCCCAGACCCCAAGGTCCTCTCCAGAACACATTCTGTAAACTAAGATAGAACCATCCAGGGGAAGGTTCCTTGGGGAGGAGGGCTCATTCAAGCCTCTCATTGGGGAATTTTTGATAGATATGCTAATTAGTAAGACCTATAATGTTATACCAGATCTTTTGGGGTGGGCATTTTGTGGGATGCATTTTGGTGCATTTGACCCGGACGTAGTGCACCTAAGGATCCTTAAAATAAGTACCAAGATAAATCCCTTTTCCCCTTCTAACCGTGTTTGACTCTTGATTTTAAGACCAGGAAAAGGCATCACCTGTACAAGGACTGCAAATCACTTCTAAAATAATTTTTTCTAGTCTCTAAATTTGGCTGGGCTTTTTACTTAAAAGTTTTCCTACAATTTTTAAATTATTTTACTTAGACATTTATTAATAGATTTCTCTCATAAACAGCTTGAAATTAAGACAGTAACTATAAGAATTTCTTCTAACGCTACAGAACATGCTGCTGTATGATTTTCACAAATAGATTTGTTTGGTCCTCTGAGGCTGAACGAAAGAGAAGAGCTGGATAACTACAACTACTTAAATGGAAAATGTCCTTTATTTAAGTGGATATAAATTACAGGACTTTGCACTTGAGCAAATTTTATATGGAATTTGAGAGGGAAAAAAAGTTTTTCAAAAACTAATATAATTTCAATCTAAGTACTAGGAACTGAAATCTGAGCTCTTGTAAAGTTCTAGAGGTTTGCCTGGAGTGTCAATGACTTCTGAGCCTGCTTTTGATGTTCTTATCTCTACATATCTTTTATTAAATTTCCCAGATATTTGAAGGAGGGCAATTTTGGGGTGAACACAGAAGAGATTTCTCTCTGAGGATTCTGTTTGATCCACTATACAGAGAACTGATATAAAATGGCTAGACTACAGTTTTACAAGATTTGAATCCTTTCAACCCCAAAACCATAAAGTACAGTTTATATAAATTGTATTCATAGACCATAATTACAAAACTTAAGAAAAATACATGTGAATTTTTAACAGCTTGAGTTTTTTGATTTTTTTTTCTCTTGAAATCCATTATTTGTAGCCTTATAACTACAATATATCAGTTTTGTACAAAAAGGGAGATACTGTATTTGTTGCTCCTCCTTTTTATGATGAAACTACAGTTCTACCACTTGGTCTGGGCTATACAGCTAACAAATGTCAAAACATATGGACCAAACCATTTATCAAATAATCTACTCTGAATAGATAGGCACTATCAGCAATCTGGTATTGATCTTTACAGGCTACACTATTGTTCATCTGAGCATCCACAATGCCAGCAAGAATTAATGAAAGGAGCAAAACAATGCATACCAAGCACACAGCTTTTTTTTTTTTTTTTTTATTTTAAGTTTGGAAAAATTTATGTAGTTATCAAAAATACATTACTATAAACAAGTACGCAGGCAGAATAGGATATGTGATGGAAATATCACCTCCCAGGCATTAACTTCTGCAGACTTCCAGTACATTTATCCTAGATTAGTATAGCCTATTTACAGTTAGGATCTAGCATGATAAATTCCTTGCGCTGTGTTACACTGGCATTCACTAGAGCTGAGACTGAGATGGCACTTTCATTAAAAGCTCCATTTCAGGGCATGTTTAATGTCTTGGACATTTCAAATTGCATCTGGCTGAATCTTGGCATACAGCTTGTCAGTCCAGATGCACAGTTTTTGTTTGTTTTTCTTACAGAAAATCGTATAAATTGGTTGCGACGTTCATGAGTTCCATTGTGACTCAAAATATTAAACATTAGTATTCGGGGAACAGGTTTTTTAAAAGGAAAACCCAAGCACTTACTCCTTTTCCAAATTTACCTACACTCTTGCTCCCACACTGCCTTCCATGAGCTCTGCAAAAACCCACAGGTCCAGCACATAATTCTCCTCCAAATTCCTCTTTAAAATGCTCTGCTAAGGAGATGGTATTTCATATACTGTGTTTTGATTTAGATTGCTAAGACTTGAGATTATCAACCCACAGCACAAAATTTTAGATATTGATGTTACTGCTGCTTTCTATTCACTGGCTCCTGTATGAGTAGCACAATAGGGGAGATGGGATAGAGAGCAAAGAAGCTGTGACCAGACCTACAGTCAATAATTACATTCAGCAAATCTCCTTCCAAACCAGTACAGCAAAACACAGCCACCACCTAAACAGCACAAAGCAACCATAACCCGCAAAAAATCAAATCTTTTTTGCAGGGCTCAGAAACTTGGGTCTGTTTCCCAAACCTCTGCCCCATGTAATCAAAACTCATCTTCCATCTCCTAATTTCTATATTCCTCATTGATTCCCTCCCACCTCACTTTTCAAAGGTATTTATTAGTTGGTCATAGCAGTGACTTTACCATGGGGAAATGTGAGGTAGAAATACGAAGAAGAAAAAGGAAGTTGCACAGCAAACATGCCTGGAACTGAAAATCACTGTTCTGGACATTGTCAATACAATTTGTAGACTGGATGGTGTTCTTTCCTGAGGTCCTACTCAAACAAACAAGATTGTAATAGCACTCATCTTGTTGACACTTTTATATTAAAGAATCCATCATGTTGTTATTGCATATGAACGTTCCTCACTACGAGCTTCCAAGTTTGACAAGCTCAATTCCACAAAGCACATATATGTTTGGGAAATAGCCAGGTGCTCTGAAGTACTCTCCTATAAACTGGAGAATAATGGCAAGTCTGAGGAATGAAACAAAATATGCTACTACAATTGACAGGGCCACTGCTAACACAGTATTTTCTGAGGATCATGCATTTCTGAAATGTTTCCTGTTAATTAACTACAGGATACTTATGAGTTGCAGGTTTTGCCCAAGTTCTGTTTAAGATCTTACTAATTTTCAGTGATTAGCATTAAGTTTAAGTATGTCAGCATTTCCATTATAAACCACATTCTCAGGGGTTTATTAAATTATTGGAAAAAAATTATTCTGAGGTAAAACTCAATACTTAGGGGTAAATTTTCAAAGTGCAGCATGCAGTTTTAGCTCCTGATCTCTGAACAAAGTCAATAAGAAGCTGCAGAGCTGCACCCCTACTCAATGCTTTGAAATTTTACTTCAAAGTCTCACCCCAGGAACAAATTCTGTCACACACACACAAAAATCAATTTGACCTCTTTAAATCTGAAGAATGCCTACTGTTCATGTACTGTAGCTGCTAATCATAAAAATTTTCACTGTTTCCCAAATCTGCCCAGCCAATCATAAGCAACAGACTTTGGGGAAGGGGAAAAGGCATAGTAAGGGTATAAGGGCAAATTATTGTTGCTTTAACCAGAAGCATAACCAGAGTAATTGCCACATTTCCAGCCAGCTCTACACACAAAAAAGAATAAAGGAAAAAAGTAGCAGTGCATTTGTTTAGACATCAACATGACTATACTCAACTGAGCTTATTAAATGCAACATCAATAACCAAGAAAGATGATCCTTTTCTACTGCCAAGAAAATGACCAGGAAAATGACTCTAACCCAGTAAAATGGTAGACATCTTACACTGAAACATTTGAAGGGGAATATGTTGAATATAAAGATGACTAGTGTTGTGGCATTGAAGAAAAAACATAATTTTTCATTGATGTAAGGCAGCAGAGCTGGAAAGAACACAAATACAACAGTAGATCCATTAACCACCTGACAAGAAATAGTGTTCACATCGACTTACTAAACTGTTTTTGATTCTTTAGTACCAACACGCAGAACAATCCTTACATTATGTTGCCAAGGAAAACCTAGAATGCATTTATTTCTTAATGCAGCCTTCTTCCATTATCATAATAGAGCCATCATAGTTGTTGCAAACACTGTATGGCCTCAAACACCTAAATACAGCCGTTAAATTGGACATTTTTTAAGAGGAGGACATTTTAAGCCTCCCTAGAGAATTGTGTTG
>NW_008239324.1:13770329-13801776 GCF_000691975.1 Corvus brachyrhynchos
ATGTGAAAGAGGAGGAAATGATCTCAGCTAACAAAGGGGACATATTTGGAACCATGACCAGAGAAGGAAGGTTACTCCAAGGCCATTAAAGTTAACACCATACACTGACTCAGTGCCTCAGGTGGGTTTTAAGCTGAGCTGTTGAGTTTAGGAAGCTTGTATTCATCCTTGGCAAGTGATTTCTCTCTTCTATGATGGCAAATTACAGCTTAACCTCTATTCTTATCTTGAAGCCCCCTTTCACCTGCTCCCAACACTTCAACTTTGCGCACAGAGGACAACAGCTGCATTGCAGAAAAAATATACAACACAGTAGAGCACCTAAGACACTCAACTCTGCAAATACTTTGCAAAGTATTCCCCTCTCTAAGTACAGAGAGTGCAAAAAGCAGATTTTTTTAATCACTGCTGTGCTTATTGATCACAGTAGTAAGTCAGAGACAGACACTATCTGATTAGTTTTAGACTGAAAATCAGGAGTAACTCCTTTATGTTCTATGTTGTATTTTCCATGCATAGTAAGTCTTTAGTGTGAGGTTTCATTAATAGTATCAATATAGTGGTTACATGACTAAAATAGCACATGGTGCTACCCTGCCAGTTACTTGCTAATCTATTAGAAAGAGCTCAGAAGGACAAACCAGGAGTTAAAGCTGCTTCATATCCATGTAATTTAAAGTATTATTTGTTTAATGATGATTTGTTTACATATGTAATGAAACTGAGAAGCACAGAGACACCTTTCTTTTGCCCAGCTCTTTATATCAAAAAAGCTTTGAGACAATTAAATAAAATTAGTAGTGGTGGATTAAAATATGGTGTTTGCATTGATCAGAGTTCCAGCTTTTCAGTGAGTGTTCTGTTCTCATCTTGGCTACATTTTAGGATTCATAAAACCTGACAATCAATTCCCCTCTGAATGAGCAATAAAAATCTTTTAATTTCACTTAAACAGCATTTGCACCAATATTCTGCTTGCACTGAATCTGCATAACCAATATTACAATATTTCTTACTGCAATTTGCACAAATAAATGTGAAAAGTGTTCCATAGTAAACTACATTATCACATGCAGTTCACAATTAACTCTATTAATGCTGACCCACCAGAAGTGCAGAATCTCACCATTTGCTAGAAGTGGTAAATTAGTTACCAGAACAATTAATTATGGTCTCTTGAAAAAAACCAATTATCTAACAATGAGAAATATGTTTTATTTCATTAAGAGTTTAATATTATTTTAGAATTTCTTAGAAGTTATTTTCCTTACTGTCAACATTATCTTCATCCCAAGGGACAGCAGCTTGCTATACAGCTCTGCAACATCAGAGCCTAATTAAATAAGAGCACCTTTTCATTTAAGACTGAATAGGTTTTATGCCACATCTCACCAGTCACTCCCAGCTAACACAGCTGTATATTCTGGATCAGCACCTTCTCCACCAGCTCAGGAGTAGCAGGAACAGAGACACCCTCACAGACTTCTGAGCTACAAAGCACTGTACCAGATTAAGAGAGCATTATCTTATTTGCCCTTAACATAAACATGCCCAAAAGCAATGCATAAAAATTATACACGCACACACGTTCCCTCTGTGTCCATACACAGGACCTATGTGGGAAAACACCAATATCATTGCTTCAAAAACAGTACCAGTATCATAGGATACAATGTTTAAAACTCAGCATATATATTTTTAGATTAATAAGACTTGTTATGACAACACCTGAAGCACAACTCTCATTTGTAAAACTACCTAGCACCACTATAAATATATATATATGTAGGCACAATATTAATTTGACAGCTGGGGTAAGGACAGAGATGGTGTGGCTAAGTGCCTACTAAAGCAGGCTTGGCAGTTTGTTGTAGAAAATATTATACATTCAGTCCTTAGGAATAGAATTCAAACATCAATCCTAAAGTACAGCTGAAAGAGGGAGCAGGTGCTCTCGACAGCCCTTAGCTGGGAAAAGCACACACTCCTAGCTCAGATTACTTATCCACGTGCTTGCATTGTACCAACAGCACCAACGTGGGATCAAGCATAGTGTGGTGGGTAATTTACATTTTAAAAAGTACAGGGTACAGAACCGTGACCAAAAAAATGAAAAAAAAAAAAAAAACCAACAATGTAAGACAGGATTTTATGGTTTAGTATTGTATTCAACAAAAGAGACAAAGCAAAAACCTCTTACAGAAGTGCTGAATTTAACAAGTGCACTGGATGAAGCTTGTGTGCAAGTTTATCCAGTCTACTGAGAGCTCCACCAGCAGTTGTCTTTTCCAGGCTTCTGGAAAATAGCAGAGCTGCTTCACATCTTTCCATTATACTTTGCCATTCATGGGAAAACTTAGTTTTCGTCATAATTCCCTCCCAGCCACACCAATTCTTAGTGTTTCGATACACCAACCAGCTCTGTTTTCTGGAGCCAATCACTACTTCTGTGGCTTTCTGCTAGAAATCAGATGAGACTGAATAAAGAAAGGCTTTGGAGACACTAAACCATCTACTTGTGAAGTTTTAAAAAACAAAGTCACACATGTAATATATGAAGCAGAAATATTCCTTTACTGGTGTTTTATGTAGTGTGCTGTAGTGTGCTGTAGTCTTCTATACAGGACAAAAAGAACACAGTCACCTCCAAATGGAAATTTCTACTCCTTGACAACTCCTTCATCTGCAGAAATGGAAGAGACAATCACATACAGGGAAGGGGAGCAGGGGCAAAGAAAGAAAAATCGAAACAAGACTACTTAAATAATATGGCCATTGACTCTCAAAGAGACATCAGACATATCCTGTCGAAGACAAAAAAAGCTTCATTGAGGTTTTGCAAATAATTGACCAGAAGGTTTTCATTTCTTCATAATCTAACTTCTCAGACTGGGTGGAGAAAATAGCAGGGTTTGTACTCAGTCTTTTTCAGCTATGGCCCAAGAACAGGTCAGGAGATAATATCAGACAAAAACAGTACTACCTTCTGTAACTGGGATTTCACAAAATACCACCTGGCTTAAATGTATGGAAGGACTTAATATTGAAAAAAACTATGAAGTCTATTTGGCTGACAACACACTTCTAACCAAACCTCTACCATGCAATATTTACAATCCAATCCCGTGCTTAGAAACTTCCTGTGCACATCTTTGTACTTTCAGATATCACTGATCATTGCATCCCTCCCAAAAGTTAACCTGTTTATGGACAAGACCAGTGTTAATTTCATTATCATTTTGGCAACATTTTCAGTCATTATTTTAATTATCTTCAATCTGGTAGTGAACCATTTCTGAAACTAAGTAAATTTACAACAAGCATTATGGGAAATATTTTTTAAATGTTCTAAAGATCTGTTTTGGAAGAGGTGGTGATCAACATATGAATGTCAGCAAATAACATCATTAATTTTCTCATGATGAAAGACGAAAAACACACTATCACTCTGGAAAAGCATTTTTAAGGTAAATAACCAAAAGGCCGAAGGATCAAGCACCAAACTTTCTTGTATGAAAAATTAACCAAATATTTTACTTTTGCAGGCTCTGGGGTTGACCCAGCTGTCAGGAGAGGGCAGTATATTCTGAGTTTTCACTCAGCGTTATTCATCTCCCCTTTACACGGATCTCACACAAAGCCAAATGTGCATGATGGAAATAAAAACATAGTTTATAAATGCAGAAAATACATGGACACATGTTGGAAAGGTCTGTGGGGGTTGTGAACATTCTATACTTCTCAGGACCTGGTACAATCATAAATGGAATCCCTTTCCTTGCATTCTTCATGTCACCAACCACCCTTTACTGTCATTAGGCATTTAATGATGTCGTGCATATACAATTTAGTTAAATGTGGTCTCAGCTCTGATATAAATATCACACTATTAACAGCCCTTTATGGTTTGATTGAACAAATCCTGTTCCACCAATTAGAAGTTGTAATACATAGGTTTGTCTTAGATTTGTTTCACTAAATCCAGGCTGTAACAGCTTCTTTTACTCTGCTTCAATTCACAGTGCTTGATACTGCCTCATCAGCCTCTTAAAGGTTCTCCTCCTTCTAATCAAACCCCTAGAGGCACTTCAGCAGCTAACCTGGGTGATTACAGGCATTGCTGCTGTAATTTTCTAAATTGTAAATGCTTTTTCTTAGTCATCAGTTTCAATTGTGTAGAGTTGCCCAACTGTAATGGAAGTTGCATGCAGAAATATTGTTGAAAATTTAATTTGCATGCAAATCTGCCCACTTGCCATCCTTTATTGTGAAGTGTTAATGTAGTCACACAGTGCTGCACTCATGGATTACCAGGATTTTCAAACAGGCACTGTGACTACGACCACTTGAATGTGCCATCCTGCATTGCCCCACAAACATTCCTGTTTAGGTTCACCGCCCACAGGCATGTGCTTACACACCTGTATTTTCAAAAGTAGACTGTTGACTGTATGCTCCAACATTTCGTCCAGCTCACAGCAGCTACAAAATTACTTTAAACCATTGCAGTTGTATATGTTCCAAAACTAAAACACATATTTTAAATATTAACATTTTCACTTCATTGGCCTCCCTTCTCTTTATCTCTCTCAGCCAAAAACAAGCAAAAAAACCAACCCTACAATCTCTGGCTAAACTTTCCTGTGGGATTCATCCTGACCCTTGATACCTGTCTGCTGTCAGGGGTCTTTCCTCTGCCTCCCTTACTTGTTACTCCTCCTTCCTTCACTCAGTCCCTGAAAGAAAGGCAGCTGCACGTGGTACACCCTTATTACCTCAGGCTCCATCAGCAGGTGCCTGTCATTATCACCTACCAGCTTTCCACTGTGATTTATTGTACTAAGCAGTTGTAGATGTAGGTAATTAAGGAGTACCACTCTGATGCTCTGATGTGACTAATAATCACCACACAACCCATGTTACACTAGAAAAGTGTAAGTCTGTTGCCTTCTCACTTCTTAAGCTTTACTCAGCATAAACAGCTGACTTGCTGCTTCTTTTTATTCTGCGTTCTACACTTGCAACACTCTGGATCCAAACTAGCTTCAGTCATTTTTAATGTAGCACCTGTAGACAGTGCAGCTACATTCTAAGAAAAAAAATAGATTAAATAAATAAATAAAATTTTAGAAAAAATAAAACCAGTACTTATTCCCAAGTAAAAATATCTCTCAGCTTGAGACAACTTCATTTTTGTTTTTGAAAGTATTGGTCTTCCATTTTTACTAATACAAATGCCCAGAAGTGCATTCGGTACCGTAGGAAGTACAAAGTTATCACCTGTACATGGACATTCGCTGCAGTAACTTCTTCCAAAACTTTCCAAAAATTGAAAAAAAGCACAAGTGGAAAAGAATCACATGCATTGCACTTGTCACTGTGGGTTTTCAGCCTAATGGGGAAGTGCTCCAATCTGCTCTAACTTCCCTCTGCAGAACCTGGGCACATGCTCTTTACAGACAACAAATGATCCTGTTTTCTTTATAGGGCAAATATCCCCACCCCAGTGAACAAGAGCTGCAAGGCAAAATGAAAGATAATCCAGACATTTCAGAAAAAAGGCACTTAGACCTAGGATCTATTAACTTCAGGGCAAGGAAAACACTTGTTCTAATGAACCAATAAGCGTAAACATTTCATACCTGTTTTGAAAGCTGAAACAGGAGGGTCATTGCTAACAAATACGTGCACCAATTCTTCAGTAGAAAAGTATTTATATGGTTCATTAGCTATTGTTCCAAAAAGAAGGCATTTCTAGTAATTCAGCAACATATAAGAGAAAGACCCTTTCAGAAACCATTTGTACATTCCAGATTTTCTTGGAATCAAAAAGATGTAACAACACACAACTGTGTTTTGGGTTGTTGGGATTTTTTTTTTTAATGTTTACCAAGAAAATTCACAGGTTCATTCATTAAATCACAGGATACACGACACTGGAAATGGAATAGGTCACTAAGGGTCAAGTATTATTTTTATACATAACTCAAGCATTGTCCCTGGAGTAAGTCTGAATGATAGTGAAACAGCCCAGTAATGAGTGTTATCACTTAATTTGGCATTCTTATTTGAAATTCCCTTCAAAGCCTCTCTGTGTGTTGAAATAGCTCAAAATGTCTTTGAAACATTCTATTACTACTACAATACGCAATTTCATAACAAAAGAAAATTGTACTTTTCTTTCTGATAAGTTTGCATTAATTGAGATACTGAAATAAATTTTGGAGCACCAGAAAAGATAAAAATCAGCTTCCACAGAGAGATGCAAGGCAAGACAGTTCAATTTTATAACTCAGACCTACACCTAACAGGATTTGTGAGTTTAAAGAAACATACTGCAAGTCTAGATTTTTAGAGTGTTTATTTACTTGAATACACACACTGAGAAAAATCTTAATAAATTAAAAATTTCACTGCACTTCTGCTTCTCATTTCATGGCAAAATTCCACTGACAGAAGGAAGATTATATTTACTGTTCTGACATATACCTGGCCTTCAGCTATATTTAGAACTGAGCTGGGGCTGCAGAAATAGAACTGATCAAAGACTAACCCAATGGTGTCTCAGGATCTTGCAATACTATTCATTTCATTTTTAAAGTCCTTATTCAAAACAACATCTATCCCCAGTGCATCATTATGTCATGCATTAAACTTCACTTACTCAGAGGAGTTATTCCACCTCTTCCCTGCTTTCAGGCAGAGGTCACTCCTAGCAAAGAAGGCAAGAGAGTACAGTTTACAAATCTTCCGTGCATTAAGGCACAAAGAAAAGAATACGAATGTGTAGATTTACTTCAGCTCCTTTGAACGCAGGAAGAAGTATAGCTTAAAGTTAGCTTAAAGCTGTTGATAAACTATTAGGAGAGATATGAAAAATTGTCTTTCACAGCACTTTCCAGTCACCTTAATTTTTAGATTCTTTGCACTTCCTGTCACAGAGTGTCCAGTCTGGCCCCAAGCCCATGGCTATCCTAACTCCAGCAAAACAAATTTCACAAACAGGTTGCCAGGAGCCATTCCTACTTCCCATCAGGTGAGCTGGTCAAAAGATCTTAATTATTTACGGTTAAAACTTTCTCAGCCAGCCCGAGTCCAGGTACAGGCTAAAGTGTGATCTGTGTGTGGTTTGAACAAGAATTTTATTAACACCTACTTTAAAAGACTTTAAAAACTTTTTTTCTGGTGGATTACAGTTTAAGATTTATCATACTTAAACACTTTCCCATGTCACACTAACCCATGTACAAGCCCCCCATATACAACAGAATACACATTAAGATACAGTTCCAGCATACCTTAGGATTTGCTGTTAGAAGGAACTCTACATAAAATAAATATAGCTCCTCAGTCCTTCCCTTCCACTAGAATAAAATCCCCATGCTGTCTTTCCAGAGCAGAGCTCTCAAGGTGTATCTGCTGTTCTAACACAGCAGTAATTGCCATGTACCTCCAATCTAAGGTTCAAGCAAAATGATTCTGAGCAGCTCCACATCCCTTCTCAGGGTGTTAGCATTGGGCAGCCTCTTCCATTGCCTTCCTGTGCATTTTATCTCTGCCTTTATCTTTTCCTCCCTTTATTTTGCTTTATCTATTTTCGACAATAGTGACTAGCCCAGTATAACAGCATTATATAAGCTTTTTACAGTGCCATGTTTTGCTTTACAGAGTGAGCATAAATGAGGAAACACTAAGTTAAACTCTGACAGCCAATGCTGGATGTATCAGCTTGGCCTATAAATAAGCACTGATCACCTCCATTTTATTGAACTCATTTTCCAGGCAAGCAAAGACCACGAGATTCCTCTGCAAATTTTCCCTTTACACTCTCCAGCAGTGCTGCTAGTGTCAGCTCCGACAGATTTATAGCCTATTCATTCACGGGAACAAAAACCCTGCCAGGGCTGGTCATGGAACACGCAGTAGCAGTTAGTTCAGAAGATAACAGCTGCAATACCTCACTTCCTTATTCAGCACTCTATAGCATACACTACTTGGGAGATAATAAATGCTTCTTGTTTGTATTTCTTGAGTAATATCAGAGGAAAGGGCCTGCATTACAACAGTATGAAGTGGCACTGCAACACAGGGGGATTAATCAGTGCTTTCAGTGTATTTATTCCTTCTCTGCCTTTATGGTTTTATAACTGACATTAAAAAAGTTGCTCTGCACTGTTTTAATATACTGTCACTTCCAGAGATAGTCAAGTATTTAAATTTTTTAATTAGTGCTCACTTAATTTAAAAGGTTGCTTTGAATTATTTTGAATTCTGAAGCCTTAGAACATGTAGTTCTTCAATACCAAGAGACATTCATTGGCAGAATTAACCAGAAATTCCCTTACACTCAAAGCCAAAAAATTGCTTAAACCAGAGATTATTAAATCTGCCAGATTCCTTGCACTATTTTGAAAAAGCAAACTTAAATGTGTAATAGATTTTCAAATACTCTCTAGTTGCAGTAAGATGTTGTATCAGAGAGAAGATGTCAGACCAAGATCAACACAGCTCGTTTTGGAGGGGCTGCTCACAGCCATCAGTGTTGGGAGAGGTGCTCTCATGTTTGGGTTAAAACCTCAATGTTTAAGCAATGCACAGTTGCCTTGTTGCAGAGAACCAAAACCTTCAACCTTTTCTCAGATGTGTCTGCTGCAACTTCACTTCCCCTTCCTCTGCAGCAACCTCTCTGTCCCTCTGAAAAACGCACGATGGAATTACACCAGCTCTAATGAAAGCAGCATGGACTGAGATCAAGATCCACTTATGTGCAACTAATACAGATTTTCATGGTCCCTAATGGAATTACACCAGCTCTAATCAAAGCAGCATGGACGACTGAGATCAAGATCCATTTATGTGCAACTAATACAGATTTTCATGGTCCCTTTGAAGGGGATGCTTCAGTGACATGAAAACCAAAATGAACTTTTATCAGTTTGCGATTTTCTTTTTACCACTCTCTATTGCAAAATAATGCCCAAATAAAGCCCTGAAATGAACTCTTAATTACATTAAAAATCAGGTTTTACTAAGTACTTTTTAGCCTTGAGCATAACACTCAGCTCTTACAGCTGGCTCAGGAAATTAGAACTTCTAATCTCAGAGAGAATTTTCAACTTCAGTCTTCTTCAGAACCACAGTGCCCAAAACTAAGTATATGGGGCTGGGTTTGTGCTTCACCTGAAAAAAAAAAATGCATAGCAATTTCTAAAATAGTGGTGCAGACCAAAAGTATCTACCACCTTGAACTTCTTCCAAGCTTTTACTGAAGTCCTGATCCACTGTCCCAGTTCTTAGTTTGATCAAATGTTCCTACATACCATGGCAAAGAGAGGAGCAGATTTACTGTAAATGCGGGAAATACGGGAATGATCAAAAAGCATACTATAAAATAAACCACTAGTTGGCCTAATTAGAAAATTCATCTCTCTACCAAATATCATCTGCCTCAGCAGAGCAAGATATACAATGATTTTACTACATCAGACCAAAGGCCTGGACTGGAATCTGCAGCTCCTCAGACTCCAATTGCAGATACAAATGCTCAGGAACGAAAACAGCAACACAGCCCGTGAAAAACATCCCTGTGCAACCTCCTCAAAGGCAAGCACATGCCCCAGTGGGCTCAGCCGTCCAGATTCAGCTCTGAATCTCCTTGTTTCAGTCACTCTCAGTCCATGGAATGCACAGAAAATATGGCATCCTTACTGTAACTACAGTCCTTGCTAATCAATCACATTTTATGGTGTGGCCTCTGGCTCAGCTCATAATACTGGAGAGAAGCAAGAGCAGCAGTTTAAAGTTTTGCAATTTGAATACTCCTTCCTAATTTTAAGTGGCACAGGAAGGAGGGGAAAAAAAAAAGGAAAAAACCCCAACAACAAACCCAAACTCCACCTGTATTGAGGTTCACAGCTTCTGTGCTGTTCCCATTGGGTGTGGAAGAAAAGGAGGGAGAAAATTGTTTCTGCATTGGAAGTGGGGAAAGAATGTAAGAAACTAACCACACACACAATTCATCCTTGCATTGTCCTACCCTGGCCAATAAAAAATATAAATCTAAATATACATACATATTTAATTGTACAATATTTATAAAGATGATTTTATGAAGCAGGCGTATTTTACCTGCTGAAAATTAGCCACCCCCTGCTGTAAAAACTGGATTTTTTTCCCCACTCAACATAGAAATACATCCATTCTTATAATTGTTCTTTCCTTTCAAATCACTTAATATAACAAATGCTAGAAGACATTATAGTACATCTGCTAAGCAGCCTCCTTACGAGTTGAGGCTTCAATGCTTTAATGTGGAAATTGCCTGATTTAAGTAAATCATGTCACCTCCACCCAAGTAATCATATTTGTTGCAGACTTCTGCTGACCTCATCTCTCTAGCAAAAACAAAAGCACATTTACATTTTCAGCTTGAGATATTTGGTTCAAATGATTTACAAATAGGTTGTAATGAAAACTAATTTTAGCCTACTCCAAAGATACTATTTAAGTTCTCTCTTGATAGCGTTTACAGATATTCAATTATTGGTTACTGTCATTTAAACAGAAATAGCATGGTTTTGCATAAAACAAGCAACTTATGAGATCATTTCTTTATAGGTTACCACATTTTGAAAGTGGTTTTTGCAGGAGAAGTAATTGAACATCTAAAAAACTAAACAAAAGCTAAATATATGTATTCTCTACAATGAGAAGTTCCAGGGGGGCTTTGCATATATTGTTTTCCACTCAGCTTCATGCAGGAAATCCTTTTGGAAGCAACTTCTCACATCATTATCTGCATCATAACTTTTCCATATGAAATGTTCCAAAAAAACCTAGTTAACGAGTCTTGAAAAATTTCAGGCAAGTTTTAAACAACAAAAAAGAAAACCAATTATTTTCACCCTAGTTACTTTTCCCATATAGTGGCAAAAGCCTACTCCTGCCATCACAAGGGCTGAGGTTAGATTTTTCCAGGAACACAGTACAGAGACAACACATCAAGGCACAGTGCCCTCAAGACTATCATTCTCACACATAGCCTTTTCAGCTTAAATGAATTTATTCATCATTCTTACTTTTCACTTAGTCATGGACTTTCCAGCATGCAAACACAACTTCTAACCTGCAGCTAACCTATATTCTTCTATCTCAGATTCTGATGCAAAAAAAAGAGAAACAGGGCAGGGGGTTGGAGATGGAGGGAGAAATCTATGGGACTTACTAGAAATTACAACTTTCTAGTATGGTTGTAACTTGTGTGCAATTCTAGAGACATGAGACCACAAGAATTATTCAATAACCTAACCCGATGGGATGCAACATAGATGAAAAAGCTTCTCTCAGTTACTTCCATAATAAGAGTAAACCCTCAGTACTATGAAGAACTACAGAGATTTACTGAAACTTGTGTAGGTCTGGAGAACTTAATTGTTCTTTACACATCTTAATTTCAATTAAAAAAAAAAGAATCTTAAATCTATTCCCTTGTAATAAACAGAGTACGGTTTTAAGTTCTTATAGGCTGAAATGGTTTGCCTTGGATTTGTACTCCCAACATTTAATTTTAAATTTGAGGTACAAAGGTGAGATTTGTTTCACTCAACACAGGCCAAATGAGACTCAGAGACCCAGCGGCTTTTTTTCCATTATATTGGGAAAAATATATTTGGATCATAATCCAATCTTTTCTTCCTTTTGAAACCTATTTTCTAGGTTTCAAAACAAACACTCATTTGTTTTTTGCTATTTCACAGAGACATTGGCACACAATTTTTTATAAGACAAAAAACCTAAATCTCTGCTATAAGAAACTCATAAGGCAAAATTTACACATTGCAGCCTGTAAATTTAAAGTGAAAGGATGATGTATAACCTCCCATTTACTCATATTGATGTTTAAAATGACCTAAATAAGTAGCAGAGGGTCCTTCAGAAAGGCTTCCTTTATTTAATTCCTTCTTCAGCTAAAAGGATGAACTCTCATGCATAGTTCTAGGGGATACTATTTCTTCTCACTAAGAATATTCATTAGAAGAAAAAAGGAAACTAAAAAAAGCAACTAAGCAAAACTCAACATTCTGCTTTAGCTTCATATCCTTTGTGCAGGGCTCTCTCCATTACAATTCCCTTTCAAGCACTTACAAAAAGATTGGCTTGTCCTGAGTTGTTACAGAAAAATCAAAAGAAGGGAGAGTGTGAAAAAGTTTCCACAGGCAGTAAATATAAAGGTGATAAAAGAAGCAATATAAAGGTGATAATTGACCTCAGTGGTCAATTTAGCCTAATATTCTTTCTCTGGTACTTGCCTTTACAAATCATTTCATGTTTATAAAATTTCTTAATATGTCAATGTAATATACTAGAAAAAAAACCTTCTCCTAAATATTTCATTATGTTATGATAAATGGTATCACGCTTCTGGGAAATTTAGAGTAACAACTCTAGATCTTCCCGTTACCCACCTGCATGTCTAAAACACCTACTAAAACAACAGTCCCACATGACTTCTGGCAAAGAGCTCCTGTAATTCTAAACATCAGAAAAGTTTTTATCCCATATTTCTCTTGTTCAATACTCATTCCCAAATTCATTGCATATCCTTTGTTTCAGAACTCACACGACCAGTATCTCATTACATCAGGTACTTTGAACAAACATAAGCTAAATGCCTTTTCAATATGTTGTTTTGTTCTGGTTTTTTCCCAAATTCATGCAACTTTGTGTGAAATCGCCTTTCCCAGGGCTCTGAGCCCCTAAAAATACAGGCACAACATGGTTTTCAAAGAAGCCTGCCAAGTTTTGAACACAATGTACAACTTCTAAAATGCACTGTCCAATTGACTAAATTTGCCTGCTATCATTATCTTCTCCTTAAATATCCTTTCTCCTATGGATGACAGATTTTGCCACATTTTCATAGGTACTATATAGACCTGTCCTTCAAAAGACATTTTATAGTTACTTCACCTTTAGCAAATTGCCCGGGTTAGCAGCTTCATAAAAAAGCAACCCCTGTAAGTAACTCAGCATGTCTATACAGGAAGGTTGTTTTAGTATTTTTCAGTAAAAAACAACTTCAAAAGTCAAGCATGGGATTGAAGAATGTTACTACTAATAATAATAAGGCTTGGGTTGGAAGGGACCTTAAAGATAATCACACTCCACCCTCTGCCATGGGGAACAATTGGGTTTAAATTTTGCACTGTCAAAAGGAAACAGATATATTGTTTTTGATATTATTTTTGTGCCTTCTGACTAGAAGGCTCTTAATGTTATTGCTATTATTTCAGTTATGTGAAGTCATCTGAAGTTCTTTTGCCCTCTATTCCAGCAGTTTTTCCTGCCTCCCTCCTCTCTCTCTCCTTTGTGGAGCTGTCTATAGCTCCCCTTTCACAATACATTCATGTAAAGATGACTCTGAAACTCTCCTGCTCACACAGGATGTTGTTACTGACAATTACAATTAGTGTGTTATCAGGAGCACTGAAGGAAAAAACATGCTACAGTCCCACCATGGGTTGTTGCCTCTTCAATTGCTTATACTGTTGTTCGTGAGATCTTGTTAAAATTATACTTAATGACTGCTGTTTAGATTCGTTTATCATGAAACCTTATACACAGGTTATTCACCCATTTAGTTTGCCAACTCACTTCTATTATCCTTCTTTTCCATTAACTTCCTGTTAACAGGAGTTTTGCCTGCACAAATAATTCATTCCTTACACTGGCATATCTTTATTACAGAAATATATATTTATCACATCTGGCTTTTTTTTTTTCTAATTTATGCCAGAAGAATACAGTTTGTGTTTTCCCCATTGTTTTTCTTCTCAATGTTTTCAGGATATTGGCTGATCAATTGTCTTCTGATCAATACAGAGATTAAATGGAAACACACATTTCACCAATACATGTTTATTCGTGCTGAATAAGACAACTATTCCCTTTGAAATATTTTCAGTTTTGCTGGTTAGAATTAGAGGGAATGCTCACAGCTTATTTTATATTCATTTTTCTAACAATTATGCACATAATTTAAAGAGAACTGTGACTATTGCTTAAAAGTTGGCCTATCCATAGTCATTCTGCTACCCAAGTGATCTCTCACACACAAGCTCCACTCAAGCTGGTTTTACTGAGTTACTGAGCAAAGCAGAAGGGAGTGCAGAATTCAGGGATAATACTCACCCATGTACATAGAATTTCACTGATGCTCACTGTGTCCTTGGCCAGGTCAAAGGTCTCTGGAAAACTGCAGTTTCGCAGTGCCAAACCTCGAAGAAACAATCCACTAAATGAAAAATACTTCCCCTCAGCATCTTCTAAAGTATCAAATTTTGTTTGCTATCCCTTCTCTTCAGCTTTTGTACATGCAAAAAGCAAACAAAATGAAAGTCACCCTAGCCAAACACACTGGCCTGTTCCCTTGTAATATTTTTTTATCTGATTCAGTAAATCCTCCAAAGCTTTTTGCACCTACAAGCATATGTGATTGTCTAGTTTATTGAAAAATTATGTCTCATTTTCTTCACATTGTATATCAAAGATACTGAACACTCCTCAGCTACAGCCAAGAACAAATCTATGGGCATAACAACTTCCAGGCATACACCTCTTTTCACCCATACATGCACTAGACCAGCACACACCAAACTGCTGTTTTGAACAGATGGCACCATAGTCACTCAAGGAGCTTTGCCATTGTCAGGCTGCATGCTGATATCATTGCAGGCTCTCTTACAGCAGGCACTCACTCGAGAACTTAAATTTACTAATGTAATATTATCATAAAAGGACTGCATGCACCCAGGCAAAAAGCATGTATGCAGCTCAGTGTAATCATAAACCTCTCTCTAGATATATACACATATATATAGAAATAGACACAGAGGCTAGAATTTTCTAGCTCTGAGCAGACAGTAATACAGGACTCACCCTCACAGGCTGTGGGCAGAGAGACCCTGCTTGGTGTATTCTGTCATGTAGCAGATGCTGCCTCTGGCCTTCACAGGTACAGAGCCATTTTGCCTTTACTACTCCCATATCCAAACAAACCATCTTTCAGAATGTAACCCACAGTAAATGCTGTTTCTGAAGAAAATTATATCACAACACAGAGGGAAGTTGCCTAAAAACCTTCTCTTCCTGATGCTGCCATAGTGAATACCCTAAAAGCTGCAGCCTTCACATGGTTTGTTTGCGATGCCACCGAAAGCTCGTGGGACAGGCAGGGCAAGGGACAAACTCTGACTCCTCGCATGGCAAGATGAGGAAAATCGATTTCAATGCCCAAGGGAAGAAATTACTGCTAGAGAAGGTTGCCCACCACTTAAAGTTGTTCCACTATCATGTAGTCTTGGAAGGAATCCTAAAAAAATTAGGTAAGTGTGGAATATGAGCTGGTAAGCTATAAATAACCTAGGGCAATATAAAAGGTTTAGAAAGAAGCTAAGCTTTAAACTAGGTAAGATTTGCCTAGGTATATTTGTTCTGATAAAGAGTTAAGGTAAGATACTGCTTGATAGTAAAGGACAATTTGCACACTGCACAAACAGCAAAACTGATACAATGCAAAGATGATTCATGCCAAATTGGGATTGCTGCCAGTGGAGGGTGGAGCAACTCACTGAGGAAATTGGTCCAATAACCATTTATACTCCAAGAATATGCCTTTTTTCAGAAATCAGCGTGTTGAGTCAAAAGCAGCCCAATTTCCTATATAGTTTTTAGGAGGCCAACACGAACCTCAGCTGAAAAAAGGCACAGTCTATCCCAGACTCCATCATGTGCCAATGGCCTTGCAAGCAGAGGAGAAACTGGAACACAAGAACAGCCATTCACATCACAGAACACTGATGGTCGCATTCATACTGTATTTAACAGGCACACGCTCAGACGAACTAAGGAAAGCACACTGCAAGGTGACATTGTCTCTACTCTCAAAGAGAAGCTAAATATTCAAAATAAAGACCAACAGAAAAGTGCTAGGAGTCATCTGACTATCCCTAACAGGGATTTATAGAAACTAATTCCTTACAAAAATCAGAATCAAATGTGGAAAGCAAAACAGCAAAGCAAGCCTATAATTAGCTTGTAAAGTGTTAGCCCAACCATATACAATGAAACGCCCAGTATTGACAAATGTTACAAATATATTATTAACTTCCCAGTATTTCATGCCTTTTTTTTTTCCCCTTAAAGCCCCACTTTCTGAATAATACAATGCTAGGGAAAAAAATAAAAAGTCATAACTTGCTCATTTTCATAGTGCCAATTTAAAATCAGCTGCAGAGAAATCGAGATTCCAAATGCACCTTAACAGACACCAAAACAGAAAAGAAATTAGTTTTGAGGCCTATTCATGGCATATGAATGCTTGGTGAAACTGAATATGCTAAATTAAGATTATAACTTTAAGTGAAACAAAAATTAATGGTCTGTACAACAGGAAGAGGAAATAAGGATAACAAAAACACAAAGAAGGAAAAACCTTTGATGTAAATATTAAAATGAAACAAATACCCAAGACACAGCATCTACTTTAGCAACATTATAACTGTTAAACTACTGGTATGGTACCTGTAATTCTTGCACACGTCCCAGTGCTTTGAAGGAGATTTCTTATTAGTATTTTCTCACTTTTCCTGACATAAAGCACACAGAAACTGAATCATGTCATGCTCAAAGATGACAAGAGAGCAGAAGTAAAAAGGACATCAGGTACTCTCTCAATCCTTACTTAGGAGCAGGGAACAAATTGACAGGGGATATTGGACAAGGCCTTCGAAGCTGCAGGAGAAACACAGGGAAGCCACTTGGAGATAAGGCTGTATTAGGAGATTGAACAGTCTTACTAGTAGGCAAAATACACCTTTGTTTAAAACTTTTGTTCAGCTGTTTTGTGTAATTTAATTATTGCAGCACTCTCTGCATGATAAATGCTTTGAGAACTGTAATGAAGGACCAACTCTGCTGCAGAAAACCTGCAGACTGACAAGTTGACAGAGTGGACTAGCCCCAGAGCTTGTATGTTATAGTTGGCAAGAATCACAGGTTAGAGACAAATTGATTGCAAACAAACCCCACCCTCTCTCCTTTACAACACCTGATAGCATTTAATCATTTTTTAAAAGAGATGCTGAAACAAAATCCCCTTTGTAAGAGGGAAAGGCAAACCACAGATGTCAGCAATATCTTAAACAAACCACAAATGAGAAAGTAACCTATAAAAATAACTCAACAACCAGTAAATGCAATTTCAGAACACCTGATCATCACACCTCTGAGTCTTGAATTTAGAAGAACTACAGAAAAGTATTTTGGTGCAGATTTCCAGGAGCATCAGTATGACTTTTAAGATGGCATGAACATCACTGAGCATGTGGTGTTTTCACATACATAGATATCTGTATCCTCATGCAAACACAAATACAGCTTTTGCTTCCATACATGGTATGAGATGGTAAACATTGAAACTCAGTCCACTTTCACCATAATTGATACTTAAACAGGTCTGAAAACAAAATGAGGCTATCCTAAGGGTAAGATAAAGAAGAGATCTATATAAACTATTTGATAGGCAGCATTAAAAATCACACTACCTACGTTAAACATCTTTTAGAGAAAAATATAAGTTACTAGGTGAGAGGGATCTCTACATTCTTCTGGTTATTGTGTTATACAAAACAAAGCCACGTTGAGTCAAGACTGTGACAGAATGGGTAGCACAGTAGCCTGTGGATTCCACGATATTCTACTTTCCTATTAAATATTTTAGTCACTGACCATGTATAGTTTGCCTTCTCTTGGGAAATTAACTATTTTTTCCATAGTTGCTACCTCCAAATGGTGTGCACAAGACACATCAGAGAAGAATTTATGCAACCAACATCTCTGCAGCTCTACAATTTTTTTGCACTATAAATTACATTAAACCAGTGTCCCTGTAGTTCAGTGACAACAGAAAAACACAATCCCTGACGCTAATAGAAGTTTTTGCCAATGGCTGTTCATAACCAGTTATGATTTTTGTATTCCACTCCAGATTGAAACTGAAGCAAGCCTAGGAGTTTTCCTTGCTTCTGCATTATATTCTTGAAACAGTACAGTAATATTATCTCTTTCTAGTGTTAAGAGGAAAAAAAAAGAAAAAAACAACAAAAGTTCAAGAGCCTACTCAAAGAGATATGACATTTTTGATTATTCAGATTTTTTTTTTTTTTTAAGGTCAACTGAACTGAACCCAAGATTAAGCCAATGCAAAAAAATCCACTCAAGAAAGACACACTAACAAAATTATTAATATGTTTTGAAGGTATATGGCTTTTGTTATTGAGGCATATGATTTTTAGCATGCTCAGTTAAAATATGAACCCATGTCTATTTCAACTTTTCCTATTTTAAATGCTAAATAATATATATAAGTAATTTATTTTGAAGGAATAACAATTTGATATCTATAGAAGTTCCAAAATAGTGCATTTTTCAGATTTTCATAAAATACAAATTGATCTGCTTTTTAAATTATGTTAGTTACTACATTACTATATTAGCCATATATATTAAAATTTCAAATGAAAGAATCAGAATAAAAAGTAACTGATTTCTTTTTTGAACATCGCTGAGGCTTTAGGGCATAAAAATATAAAAGAAGATGACACAAAATTCAGGACTTGTTCTGAATGACTTTCAGACACTAACAGGTTAAACCCAATCATCTATACTATTCCCTCACAGGTTAATTCATGCATAGAGGACAGAATAATCTACTCATTTGCTCTCATGCAGCAAATTAATAGACCAAGCAGCAAGAGGCATTTGCATCTCTCCAGAACTAGAAGGCTATTTGGCCAAAAGTATATATTCCTCTTGAGAAATCAACCAGATCAAAGGCTCCTGATGAGAAATCCTGTGTGGTCTTACCAGGACATAGTGTATCTCCCTGCTTCCAGGTCAGCAAGCCCATAATAGAATACCTCTTTTCTGGTTTTGTTTCCAGTTAAGCTCCTGTAACTTCACCTCAGAGCACTCCCCAGGAGCAAGGGAAGCTTAAGTTTTGTAAATCACTGGCTTTGAACTCCCTGACCATTTCACATCCTTCCTCTGCTATGTGACCACCCAACCCCACAGAACACCTGAGCCCAGGGCAGAGAGGGGTCTTAAACATTTAAAACCACCTAAAGCAAATTTAGCAACATCAATCTGCGTGTCTTGTGTGCTACAAAAAATGTATAATTTGGGCATTGAATGTCTCTCTCCATGCCCAGGCAGGGAACAGGGCTTTACACTCTTTACAAAGCACTGCCAGTATCCTCCCAGTGCTCAGTCCTCCCACGTGAACCACCTCATACACTCAAAATAATCACAGAATTCCTTGCCGCTCAAGTAATAGCCAACCCATGTGTCATATCCCAACTGGAATTTTGTAGCTTCTCCCAAACAAGGCCATGCCCAGCTCCTGTCTCCTCAGTCTGGCACAATACCATTATTTTACCACTCACCTAGGAACCCCTCTACTTCATGTCAGAACTTATTTTTATACACATCACTGATCCAAGGTATCTCAAGAGTCCCATCTACTTGGCCTTCTGAAGATCAGCCCACTCTAAAGAACATAGGGCTCAAGAGATAACATTTTCCTAATTGCTTTGTAATTTTTCCATGTGCTTCAGGTTTCCCCATCACTGCCTTACCAGATGCACAAGGCTACAGAACCATTAAAAGAAAATTTACATTCAGAAGCCATGAAACTAAGTTGAGAACAAACTACTGAATATTTGTCCTCATTTACAGACATTCAATCCTGGCTTTCAACTAAAGCATTAAAAACCTTGCTGAACTCTGTATGTTTACTTCAAATGAGGCGAGGTAATCACATCCTAGTGCCACCAATTATTATTTAGGACACTAAATACAGCATTTGCAGGGGAAACTTTAAAGTTACTTTTCAAATTTGGGGGTGATTATGCACATTTAAATACACACCTTGTCTGGCAGTCATCCTAAGGCTAGACAGGTTTGATGAATTTACTTTTAATGCAATCCAAATTGTGTCCTCAACTTTTATATCCTTTTTGTCTGTGCTTCTTGTACATTGGTCACCTGCACTGATGCAGTTTCTCACCCTCAGTTTACCCCTCAGAGAAGCTGTGCATCCCTGGAAGCGTCCAAGGCCAGGCTGGATGGGGCTCTTAGAAACCTGGTCTAAGGGGAGAGGTCTCCTTGTTCGTGGCCTAGGTGATCTCTAAGGTCCCTTTCAACCTTTAACACTCTAATTCTATAATTCTGCTTTCCCCCCCACCCCCCGTTTAATCCTATGCTTATTTCATTGCACATCAGCTGACACAGTGACCCCTTGTAGTCTGCAAGTAACAAACAGCAACAGCAACGTGCCTGTTGTATCACTGCAAGCAGATAAACCATCCACTTAAAGCTCTTGTCTTTTAATGCTCCTTTAATGTAGTCAAGCACAATTCTAGTAATCTCAGATCCATAAAAGCCTCTGGAGACTGATGACATTCCTCAGGAAGATCTCCTGGCTGACAGAAGCAGAGCCAAAATCTATACTTACACCTCTGATAGAAATAAACAGTTTATATTTGCTTCTGTGGGCACTGAAGCTTTTCAGCCTAACTGACAAACACAAACCCAAAGCTATTATCTGAAAAACATCAGTGCTGCTCTCATGTATGAACAGCAGTGCTTAAATACTATTTTTGATACAAAATACGAAGCATCAATACTTCCTCCCAACCTTGGGATATCACCATGGTTACTTCCTTTTAAACAAATTCTTGCAATGCAATAATTTGGTGAAGTTAAGATTTTTTTTCTTTTTTTATATTTAGCTCCATGACAGTAAAAAATATCAGTGATATCTTTATCAGAATAGTAGCAAGTATGAACTTTCAATTAAAAAAAAAAAAAGATGGAATTTGAAAAGCTGGCTACAAAGCTATCACTTGAACAGCCTAGCTTTTAATTCACATATATGTTGAAGTAGGAAATAGAAGATGGAAAAGTTCTAAGTGGGGAGATGGAGGGATGATGCATTTGCTAAAGTACAAACTAAGCACATATCAAAGTGGATAGGAGAACCAGCTCCAGAGAAATTTCAGCTAAGATCTGGTCAGGTACACTCTAGGGAGAACAGCCCACCCTGTGTAAGTAGTTACTACCCAGAACAGGGAAGTTATGCCACACCTAAACTTTTTATCTACTTGAGCCTTACTGTGCTGTCAGACTGCTCAGTTTTTGACCAAAGACTAATCATAGCTTAGATATATTTGGTTCCACTGGGTCACTCCAGCTCTACACTCAGAACTGTGCTTAACACTAGTGATATTAGAGAGAGTTTCGTCTTTAATTTTAATTATCAGAGGTTGTGTCTTAATGTAACCGTGTGCTGCCTCAAACCAGCGGCACAGACAGGGGAAGAAGCAGGAGTCCTGACTTACAATGGCCACAGAAGAGTATTCCCAAGCAGGGCTTACAGAACAGCTCAGAGTGCAGTGGATATGTACTTTTGGACATTGGAAAATTAAATCTCTATGCAAACACTGTGAAACCCATCACTAGAACAACATCCAACCATGCCTGTAAAAACAGGCCACATGTTCTTCTCTTTTCAAAGTTAAAACTGTGCTGATTTTTTTCCCCCCAATGTATTCATGTGAACAAGGTATTTCTTCTCACAGATTTTACTTCAGTTCAGTCTATGCACGTTTTAAATAAATTAAGATGAAATAAATCCATTTTATTGTATTACTTTGTGCCACCTCCATGAAATAACACTCATCTTCGTATTTTGTAAGGGATGTTGACATGCCTGAAAATGGTGCATGAAGTATAATCTTTGAGGATTGCACTGCTAGAAAAATAAATCTGAGCCTACGTTTCAAGCTCAGAATGGCACTGCTTTTGATTGAAATGCCTCTGAAACATTCACTCCAATACAGCTATGCTGTAAAATTCATACAATTGATTACTAGGGTAGCTCTAACAAAACTAGTGACTAGTAGCTTTGCTTTCTAAACACCTGTTCATCTCTTGCAAGCATAAAACATCCCCATGAAACAAATCCCATTCAATCCTTTGGTTTCAGAATGGAGAACTGCAAACTTACAATAGGAAAAATCAGGTTACAAAGAAGGGCTGCTCACACAAGCCATGAATAAAACCAAAATTAGGTGCAATGCTTAAGAGTAGTGAAAAACTCTTCTTCTGGAGGAATTTTATTCATTGCAGGTCTCAGCCAAATAATTTTGAGGCACAGTCATACTTGACAAAACTGGTATTTCTTCTCTTGTTTCTCACCTGCATTCCTAGATGCAGGGAAGCTCCCAGGCTGAGAGAGCCTTTACAGGACAATGAAAAACACTGACTAAAACTGCTTCTTGCAATATCAAAGGCAAACTTTTAATGAAAAAAGTAAGTGTGATCATTCAAGAAAGAAAAATCAACTTTAAAGTCTTATTATCTAAACCCAAAGTTAAAAAGATAAATAAAGAGCATATTGGTTAGGATCAACGCAACAAAGCTTTGCACAAATCCTCAACATTTGTGGCAGAACAAGTAAGAAATATCTGTTCTGATGAATAAATTAAATCGTATTTTGGAATAAGAATTTATAATAGTCCTCATCTTCAACCCTAGCAGCACATTGGTTACTCCAGAAATCATCAGAGCACAGAGAGATAATAATAACACTTAGTGAAAAGGACAAGAGTATATTTAACTGTCAGCTTCCCAATAGCTGAACCAAGAAACTCCCTTGGCATTTTCTGGCACTAGTTCCATTTCCACTTTGAGTTCTTCTTATCTCTAACAAAGAAAAATAGCTTTATGAATCAAGAATCAGCAGCTTTCCCCACAGACAGCATTCTACAACTGCCATTCAGAGAGACACCAGGAGGAGTCACATTTTCAGCTGTGATCAATGCCATTTATATTTCCTTTTATAATGACACCATGTACATTCAAAGCAGGGGGGAAAGTGGGCATGACCACCATACTAATCAAATTCCAGCTATAGTAGAGTTATTTGCTAGACCCACATGATGAGCAGGCATAGAGAAAACCTTGTGCTATAAAAGGGAAAAGTTACATTTAACCCAACATCTGCTTCTATTATGTCACTAGAACAAAACAGGAACACAATTAGAGCACCCAAATCAAACTCTTTGTCATAATTTACAGGCTTAAAATAGGACAATAAAAACCAAAAGTTTTTTAGAGCATTCTCATTCAAGATGAAGCAAAGAAGATGAATATATCACCATTCTGATGAGAGCAACAAGCAACATGCCATCAAAAACCTAAACAAAATGCTACTTAATCCTTCTTTCTAACCACACAATTTATGGGAGACAGTTTATAAATCCAAACTTCCTATATTAGTCTCAATTTCAGTTCACTTTTTATGTTAAAACTATAGTTAATCTTCATTTCTGATCAGTTCTGCATGAGGTCACACAATGCACGCAGTTCTTAGACATGAAAAAAAGTGTGAATGTTCAAAAAATACCTGGACATGTTTTTTTCAAATTCATTCCACTACTCAACATCAAGGCTTCTGATGAATGTATTAAAATTACAAGAAAAATATTCATGTCTGGCTACCCCTCTCAGCAAAATCAGTTACCCAAATCTCCCATCCCACTTCACTCCAGGTCTACGATATTTCAGACTTTAGGAAGATTTATGTGTACCCAATATTATGAACCATTTGTTCAGAATGCAGGTACACCAGATCACAAGGGCAGTGGCAGAATCACTAAGAGCATGCTACTCTCAGTTATGAGGATTCTACCACTTCAAACACAGCAGCCTGTGGCGTTTTTCTCTGCCCAATATACATAAAAGTCAGGTAAATTTAGCCGATGCTTCTCAGGTTTTCAAAGAACACGTGGCTAATTAAGTGAGAGGTACAAGCAGCCAGCACTCAATTACTCAGAGAACCCCAAAGGCCACACCACCTTTAAATGTCTGGTTCTTTGTCAAGAACTTGTGTTTACTCAGCAGCTCAATGATTCTGAAGGACTCTGACATTTTTACTACTCATGAAAAAAAAGTGGACATCTTCACCTCATCAGAGAACAGCTCTCCTCTGCTTTTACTGAATATGGTCCAAAATTTGATGAAAGAGTATCCTTTGCCATACAAGCATTTCCATCCAGTGGGTCCAAGAATTACATCCAGACAGCAAGAAAGAGTTAGTTAAAAGTAAACGCCCACTTTTATGTCTTTCATCTACACTCACAGGTCTATAGAATTGGCATGTATTACAACTGAACCATCTCTGGAATTTGAGTAAGTGGCAGGCTACTCAGTGCCATGCAGAAAAAAAAGGGAACTTTATGAATACTAAAACAGAAGGGGAAAAAAATAAAATAATGATACCTAGGCAAATGGGTCTGCCTAAAGCCAGCATAATCAAAGTACTTCAAGCACTTTTTCCTCTAATAAATTTCCTCAAGCTAACACTCAAAGGCTGAAAGTACTTTGAATCCAAAACCTTTCTTTCTTTCTCTTAAGGATCCAGTACTCAGCCTGCACTTCCTCAGAATGAGGAAACAAAACTGCCCGTATGCCCTACACATTTTTGGTGCCATAGAGGATCAAGGACTGGAAGTCATTCCAAGCACTAATTTCTTTACTGCAGACACTGTGGCCAATTCCTGACAGCTTACACCTGCTACTTCGGGGGTTGTTTTCTTTTCTAAGTACATTTAATGATTGATTTTACTGTATTTTTAATTATTGATTTTACCAACAGCTCCAATTTAAATTGCAGTTCAAGCTGGCCCTATATTACATCCTGACCCAAGGCAGGAGATGTCATTAAGTTCAACAAGGCCATAATTTCAACCTTTTGCCCTCTGGATTTACCACACAGAGAACTATCAGATAGCCACAATAGTAAAAAGGAGGGCTTTTCTTTTCAGTACCACCTGGCTGGCCAACAATTTTGATAGCTAAATGTTGACAGTCCATGGCACATATACCTGGATCAGCCTAAATTTAAGTTCCATCACAAGTCTCCCAAAAACAGTTTTAAAAGCCACTAAAACTTCAAAAGTCAGTTGGACACTTTTCTAAACTTTAACCATGAACATTTTGCTTATTGTCTATAATGCGTACTGGGAACAAAATGTGTATCATCTGCAGTGATTTTATTTACTCCTTTACATTTATATAGCAAATTTGAACTCTTTTATTATACTGCAGCCTTGCAAAGCGTATTATCATATTTCATTATCTAACACATAGGCAAATGTGTCTTATGAACAATACTCTATTATATTTTAATGAATTCTGAATATCTAGCATAAAATTGTCAACATTATAAAATAATGTAAAAGTACCTGCAAATGTCTACTACAAAGGACTGGATTTTAATGCTCACATTTTCATTCTAAAGTTTGTCAATGAGAACTTAATATGTTTCAAGGAAAGTGTACTTCTATTATGTCATTAGATTTTATTACCCAAATAGTCAAAAAAATGGAGGAGTAGCAATCCAGTGATGTAGCTATGGTCCAATTAACTTTTATATTTGAATAATAGATCCCAATATTTCTGATTTCAAAAGCTCCAGAATGACTATATTTCAGATATTTTATTTCTCAGAAGTACGTACTAAATATTTGTGTTCTTTCAAGTTCTTTTCAGATTTTAAAAGCTACACACAAGAAAACAGCAAAAAAATTCTATAGTTGTATTGACCTAATGTTGTTTTGCAATTCATTTTAAAATCTTCAGCTGCAAGACAGAAATGCAGACTAACAATCTCCTATTATAAAAGCAATTCAAAAGGTTATGGAAATCAGATATAAAACAAAAATTTACCACAGAAAAAGACTTTCCTACACAGGTTTTTAGTGTAACGTTGCAATGGAGTTTAGAGGTTACCATCCCTACTGCCTTTGGGAGATCAAATCAAATTGATCGATTCTGGTCTGACTCACAGAACTCCTGAACATCCTAATCCAAGTAGTTGTGACTTGTCGTCACTCAATATCTTTTCCTCATTTACTTCAGCAAGAACCAGACTAGACCTTTTCATTTTGTGTTTCTCACCATTTACGACACTAACAGCATTTTCCATGTCTCTACTTACAGAATTCAAAAGCAGTAATCAATTATCATGGGCCTCATATTTATGAAAAATAAAAGAAATAAATGAAGAAATAAATCTGTAGAAAACAGACTGATATTACATATTCCTAAAATCAAGAGTGCTCAACCTCTCTATGAGCTTGAATGACATTTTTTATTTAGGCCACAGTTTCAGAGTTAGAGTCATGTGTAAAATAAGAAAAGGATAAGTACAATGTGAACAGAACTAATAGAAGAGAGGTAAAATTATTGAAGTGAGATGGACAAAAATATCCACAGGAAATATCTGTACTGAATGAATTGTGAAATAATATTTCAAATCTACATTTTAGCAAAAAAAAAGTATTTATTCTAGGATAATGAATTTCAGGAGACTATTTTATTAATAATGGATGTTCAGATGGAATCAGATACAGTAGGTGGAAATAACACAGAATCATGTCTTGTCAAATGTGTGATTAATTTTGCACTACAAGTATTAATTTGACAGAACACCTCTTTTTTTTTTTTTACCTGTTCATAGCCATTTAAGCGTAATGGACTTCTTTATTATCCAAATGTTATTCCTTTGTTTAAGCTTTTCATTTGAAAGCACTTTGATGCATTTATAACTAGTTACCAATTCTCTGGATCTTTATATGTGCATTATGTTCTAAGTTTACTCCTCCTCTTTTCAAGTCTATTAGCGTCAATTAGGCTTGCAAAGACATGCTAGCCTGACAGGCAAACTTTGATAAAATGCTTGGGCTGATCAACCAAACAAAGACAACACCACAGCATTTGTTTCCAATAAATGATTGCATTTAATAAACATTTCCTTGAATTTTACTCTTTTTATTTTACCATATTGGTGCATATAATTACTTTTATTAACATCATAAAACTACCATCCATTGTGATGTACACATCACTTAAGTATCATTAATAGTTTGCATACACTGGCGAGTTAAAGAAATGGTTGGATTCAGGAATAAACTGTACCTTTTAGAGCACAGACAATCGAGCCACATTTCAATATACAGCAGAACAGCACAATGTTGTTCCTGCATAAGCACCTGTGCTAGCAGAAGAAAATGGTTTGGCAGTGTTTTGTGCTCACACTATACCATGCAGTCATTTCAGAGAAAGAGTTTTCACCTCTCGGCTTCCACCTTTCTTCCCAAATTAAAATTTAAAAAATCTGAGGCAGTTTCTCCTACTTTTACTAAGGCTACAATAGTATCTTACTTCACAAATAAACCCATTAAATTCCTCAGTAAGAGCATGCTGGAACACATCTAATGCTTCATTTGGATCTACCTACTTACAGTTATCATCCCTCAGGTGCACAATTTCCTTCCACCTTTCAGGAAAGGCAAACAAAGCAAAGAAGAAATATTTGTGAAAGTGTCAGAATCAGATCCTGAATTTATGGAGCTCTGGGGGTAACTGGTAACAGGAAAATACTAACCAGTAACTGCAGCTGCCATGCATGTGAAAATACAGCCAGGTAGATGGGAATTCCAGCTGTAAAAGAACCTCTGAAAGAAACAAACACTCAAAAATAATATTTATGTCTTAGTAGAAAATTAAATAATCCTTTTTGTGAAAATTTGCTAAATTATTTGTTTTAAAATCACAAAAAAGTAACTGGCTCTTAAAGCTATTTTAACACCTGATTTCTACAGTCCACACTTTTTTCATTCCACCTCTATAATGATGGAAGAAAAGAAACAAAATTCAGATGCACCACTGTAAATATCTGGCATTCCTACAGCTCCAGATTTCAAATACCAAAGCAGCATTACCTATAGGAACTTGTTGCCTTGGTACATTCTCTGCTCTTTCAAAAATAATTTTGTAGTGGAGCATTAATTCCTGATGTAACTGAACAACAACTCTCCTCCTGCAATCACAATTTGAAAACCTAAGAGACAATAAATTTTAAATATTCATTGGGCAGTTGTTAGCAGCATGTCAGTCACAGGGTGACATTTCTTTACTAATTTACAATACTCTACAGTATTTTGATTTTCTAAACTGGAATAGATCTCCTACTCCATTTTTAATAAATACAATTGAGAAATATAAGCAGAAGGTATATGGCAAGCCTTAAAAATCAAATGCAACAACAAAACATTTTTGGAGTTCCACAACATAGATATTTTTGGTATCAATCAGGTGAGAGGACCCACTGCAGTA
The DNA here is from genome assembly GCF_000691975.1 of Corvus brachyrhynchos. Taxonomy (NCBI): domain Eukaryota; kingdom Metazoa; phylum Chordata; class Aves; order Passeriformes; family Corvidae; genus Corvus; species Corvus brachyrhynchos. The sequence goes on from NW_008239324.1 coordinate 13,798,632, forward strand.
AACCGGAAATTTAGATGAATACAGATACGGGATTATAAATACCATATATAGCACATCCAGCTGTTCTTTACTGGTATTAACAAAGAAGGATGCCAAAGAATTGTTTGAGGTGACAAACAATTGACCAGATTAGATTTGATCCCTACCACAATTTAGATTATAGATTTTCTATTCATTTCCTTTCAAATTTTAATCCTACTTCAGCTTTAAATAAAAATGTCAGTAGCAGCATGTTCACATTAATAGGCTACCATATTTTTCAAGGACTGAAATTTTTTCTGAAATTCTATAATTAATTGTAAAACAGTTAAATATAGAGTGAGATTACATAGAGAGAGCAGAGTTTACCACTTTATTAAAATTGTGATTGTTCACATAAAGACTCAACCAGGTCACATATTAATAATTATCACTGACAATCTTTAACATCAGACTAAACCCACAAGTGAAGCAATATTACATCTCTCTCTCTCATTTATCTTTACTGCTTATGGCCCCTCTGTGGTCAGCATGCTGTGAGCTTCGTGGACATTTAATTATGAACACATCATAAATGTGGCTGACAAGGCAGAAGCTGGGTTCAGATGCTCCTGGGATGAAGGAAGCATCATTGAAACCACTTAGACTTGCAGTACTTTCATTCTGTTACAATAAACAGTGTTCTGACTTACCATATACATGCTGAATGTAAAGCTCCCTTCCCTTTCTCATTACACATTTTCATTTCATCAAATGGTAGAGTGAAAATATGAGAAGGCACTGTTCATAACCCTTTAAAAATACACTATTTACCTTTCACTAGTCAATTTACAGTGGTGTAATGCCTGTGTAACAATGGCCAAACACTGAATTTTGCTACCAGCGTCACACAGATTCCTGGGAAACGGGACAGAAATGCAACACCTGGGTAATATCTCTGTGAAGCATTTTGGCTGTAGCAGGAAACAGGACAGATGTCTTAGAGAGCTCAGGCAAAAGAAAGGAAGAGCCCAGCCCAGTACCAATAATTATTCTTTCTCCTTATAAATTCCTGGGTATCAGCAGAGACAGACTAGTCTAGCCTAATGTTTTAGATTACTGAAAAAATTCTGATGCATCATTTACCCTAGTAAAGAAGAAACAAACAAACAAAAATAACACACACCACACAACCCCAGGAATTTCCCAACAATCAAGCACAGCAGCTCCCAGATGCTATAGATTTGAAATTAACTTGTGGCAACAGAATTACATGAACATTTTGTTTTGGGAACACACACAATATGCAAGACCAAGGCATGCAGATTTGGTATAAATAAAATAGGAAGTTCTGGATAAATTAGATAATCTACTGTACTGCCAAACTGGCATAAAATAAGCTCAAGATCAGAATTAGGACAATCTTCTTTCAGAAAAAGTTATATTCTGAACTCAAATTAGCATCACATCCCCACCAAAGCTGCTTTCTGCTACCCTCTCCACACCAGCTTTGGTTTTGGATTTTGTCCTTCGTGGCAACGAAAACTCACACAGCAGATAGCAGAGAGAACACCTCAATAGTACTGAGATTCCTGAAACACCATGTTATAAATCGCTCTGAATCCTCATCACTTATAAGCTTTACTAACAAGAATGCTATTTTAATAAAGCAGCCAATATTGACCACGAAACTGGTAAAAAACAGCACAAAGATATTATCTTTAAGGTGGTTTTTTTGGTTTTTTTTTTTGTGGAATAATGTTCATAATGCTAAGAATTAACATGTGAACAAAGAAAATCTTGCAAGCTACCCCGATGGTTAAACACCTAAGCAAGAAAAAACATGCATGCAAAAAACTAACCAGTGCCATGTTTCAAAGCAACTGTCCTCTGTAGTGCTGAGGTACATATTTCTATACCTCCCCAACAGACTAGAAATAGAAAAGACAAAGCATATAATAAAGCCAAGCACAATGAAAGAGCTCTGAAGAGAGAGCTGAAAAGTAGCTATCATGTTGGCAGATAAATTCTACACACAATTATTCATTCCTAGCCTCTTGACATGTAGATTAATGAGTTTGATAACCCAGGCTTCTAAGAAGTAGATTCAACTCTGTTTCACTAGCTTTCTTCTCCTCTTCTAACTACAAACAACACTTTGGTCTATTGAGGGGGGGAGAAAAAACACAAATCGATACATTTGCACTGGTCATCAACATTTTTGCAATTGAAGTGCTACGTCAAAAATATGATATCTGCTGTGGGACAAGGCTGTTTACTGGCCCTGTCAGGAATTCACAGGGGCTCATGTGATCACTGGAGGGAGGAGTTCTTGCTTCAGCAGCCTGTGCCAAGTTCAAAGTCATACAGTAGTCAAGGCAAAAAAAAAAAAAATAGGAAAACCACAACAGCTATTCTCATAGTTATAATGACCCTGTACTCACTGCAATGTGTTCTGTACATAAAATTTTCCATTTCCTCCCTGAGGCCAAATGACCTTTTGTCGACACTTTGGTTAATGTTCACTGATCAAAGTGGATTTTAAAGCAAGTGCTGTATCAGATTCCAGCCCCAATGAGTGTACGACAGGTTGTGTTTGCCTTAAACCACTGCACAGCGATGCACACTTGGGGGGGACACAACGTGGTTAATGATTTACAGATTTATTCTCTGTCGAGGCAACTCTTGCAGAGTGGAAATGTTTCATTCTTGATTGGCGAACAGCTTTGAGTCCTTTTTTTTCCATCTCAAATGTTATGAGTTCAAATTCTCTTGAGTAATAACAGTCATATACAGCTGCTCAGGATTTAGCAGGGCTTAAGGGATGGGGACAGGAGGGGCATTTGCTGGAGGTTACCCCCTTTTCCTGGTTAATCACAAGGTGAAAAGTAGACTTTGGCTCTTAAAAAAAAAAAAAGAATTCCTGTGCTGCAAGATTATTACTTAGATAATCACAATTTCAGAAACCTGCCTAGTGTAATTATAACATTTTTCTTATTATCAGCAACTAGAAAGGAAATCAAGATTACAGCAGGCAGTCAATGCCTGCTAATGGGCTCATCCAGAGGGAGGGAAGAAGTTGCAACAATCCCAGAACTGGACACAGGCTGCACCAGAGTAGTGACACCAAAACAATGACAGGCCATAGCATTCAAGTTCACCTGTTCAGGCATGGAATGATATCTTT
>NW_008239324.1:13801800-13809240 GCF_000691975.1 Corvus brachyrhynchos
CTCTCTTTACATGGTTCTCTAACGATCTGAGCAAGTAATCAAGGTGTTTGAGCAATTTTGTGCTAATGGCAACGTAACATTTTTTTCATCTACACCTGAAAGTAGGTTGGATTATTGGATTTTATTTATTATTATCTTTACCTTATTCAGAAAGAACTAAGCTGCAGTTGCAAAATTTTAAGAAGAACTTTTTCTTTAAATATTAGTTCAACCTCATTGTTTAAATTTAAATGTATTTGCTCTGGATTTTTTGGCTGACTGATGGTTGTAATTTTGGTGGGGACTCTTTTTCCTTATAAAAAAACCAAAGCAAACCAAAACAAACAAAAGAAAAAATTTTTAAGTGCTTCACTGTAGGATGAGATACCAGGCACTCACAGAGGTGAAAGGCGTGCTCCAGTAATATCTTGCATTTTTTCTACAAGCTTTATGATCCTGCAGCATGAGGCACATCCCCTCACACATGCCAACTGTAAATCTACTGCATGAGAGCTTATTTAGAGATACAAATTACTGTTATGCACAATCGCCTTTGTAATCAAATATATCTTCAGTTTAGCATTCACTTTAGAGAGGTCTCATTCCTTTGATGCTCTTAAAGCCAACCTACTGAAACAAGTTCTGGAAGGAGAGCGTTCTTCTTCAAAGTAAATCATAAGCAGGAAAGGCTTTTTCTGAAAGATCTTACAAATAGCTCATGCTAATGCTTCCAAATATTAATTCTCAGAAATATTGACACTAAGTGAGTCCTATATGTATCTAATATATTGAGCAATTGTCATGCAGACCTATCCTTCCCACTACAGCAGCTCAGGATCTGCACGCAGTCAGAGTATCTAATCTCCAAGCATCTAATCTTCAAGGACAGACAATTCTGTAGATTGAGGGGAGAGGAACCAACAGGGATAAAATATGAGGCTATTTATTAAGATGACTGTACACAGAAATCCAGTTTTTCTGCACCTCCCAAATCCCTGAATCTGAGCATTTAGATTCAGCCCAATAATTTCAGTTATGGATTTGTGAGAAGGGCAGGGGCTTTAAGCAGAAGACAGGTTTTCAAGATCAGCCCAGTGCCTTCATTTGCCACTCCCGTTGAGCTACACGTTTCTCTCATGCCATGATGTGCATTATGAGTCCATATTCCACAATCACATAGGCACATTCTCCTCAGACACTGCTCCAAATACCTCCAGGAGTCTACTGCCAGTGCTGATACACAGCAGCAGAACCCCCGTTCTGTAGACCTGTTATTCAGCACGGCAACAAGAGGGAAATAGCTCCAACTACTACAGCCACAGGCATTCCAGACAAAGATATACAAAACACCAACTTCACTATCACTGGAATGTCAGCAGTACTGAAATCCCCAAAACCAACACAAACAGCCTGTGCACAATGGTGACTCACCATTATGTTTGTGTCTAGAGTCTTCAGACAGAGCACCAACAAGTATGCACAGTCTACAAGATAAATCTTGCTTTAGATCTGGAAGTCATTAGAAATCATTAGAGCATTTCAGTGGAGATTACAGAGGAAACAACAGCATTAGTGAAGATATACACGAGATTGTTAACTGGGAATTTAATTGTATTGTAGAACAGCTTTGTGGTTTTTTTGAGATTAACAGCAACCAAGACTGATTTCTGCTCAAATATGTCAGGCATCTTCTTTCCTAATGTTGTGAAAGTAAGTGGCAGGAAATTCTCATTTTACCAGAACAGTGTGGGGTATGACTGGTCCCATATTGATGGAGATAAAAAAAAATGCTCAGTGACTGAAGAAGCAAAGGAATCTTCTAACTTACACTGACTTTAGCACAAGCTAGCTCAAGAATCACTTTGAATTTGCAAATCAGTGGTCAGTTTGTTATGTGCATATCTTTTAATCCAGTCAGAGGGATTGTATCACCTTAAGAGCTTCATTCCTTATGTATAGAGATTTCTGCTCTTATTTGAAGAACATCTGGGGCTCAGGATGGGTAAGTCCTCTTGGTGTAGTGGCAGTTACATTGATAGACACTGAGAACTGAACAAATTATTTTTGCAGCCAAATTGATATGCAGGTGCACATCTGAGCACATTTATCTCTAATTATCTGTTCTCAGGCACAAAACAAGCAGTTAGAGCAGAAAATACACAGGTTATTTATTTCATGTTGCTCTTACTTGGAAATTTGTATGTAAAAATGAAGATCTAGTTGTCAGAAAGACAACCAAGTCTCAAGCCCACTAAGAATATGCCCCAAAGTGACTTGCCCATGTGAATTTTAAAACCAGCATTTTAGGAAAGACAGAAAGGGAGAAGTGCCTGCTCACAGGACTATCAGCAGCACTGAGATTGGCTGCCAAAGAGCATAAATGTAACTTCAGACTCCTTCACCACAGCCACTCAACTTTTTTGGCAGACATGCATTTTCTACACCCCTTCTGGGGATAAAATGCAGTATCTCAGATACATGCATGTGGTAACAGATGGCACATGCCAATTGGTTTAGTGGCAAATATTGTATACAGCTTCAAAATCTTGAGGTATTGTGAAATGGAAGTTAGAGCTCCTGGACAGAGAAATTTAAAATCAACACTTTGAGGAAGATAATGTAAGCTGCATGCAGCTCAGGATGCACATCTCTCATATAAGATAATTCTGCATTGTTATTACACAGGAATTTTTTATAATAAGATTTGCTCTATAGCTTTCACTAAAAAAAATTTCACCTTTGGCTACCTTGGAGTACACTGAGCACCAGGGACTGCCAGTATAGGAATCTTTCCAGTGTATTAATTTCAATGCTGTGCATGTTATGTCTAAATCACTTACTGCCATACAGCAGAGATCCTCAGGTTAGCTTTAACAAAGGGCACAGAGTCTATCAGAGCTCCTACAGGGCTCTGCTGTACCTAGCTAGAGTTCTTTTGGAATCTCAAAAGAAATCTCTCTACTGCTCTGCCAAATGCAGCATAGACACATAAGAGTACAGAGGGCCAGTAGCAGAAGCAAGATCCTGATTCCATTACCTCTTCCAACAACTAATCACTGACACACTGCTGAAAGACATCAGACTAGTGTAAAACTTCTGCTTTTTTCCCCTTATTTAAAAATAAGGACTCTTACCTAGATACAAATAAGTGCTGCTGCTTCTTCCACAAAGCATACAGGGCATGTTGTGAGAGAGCTCAACTACTGAGCAACAGATTGAACAAATGCCTGAGTATTTCTAACCTGAGATGGATTTGTGCAATGTATTTATGTACCATAGCAGAGATCCGAGGAATCTGCTCATGCAACAGCCACCCAACAAACAAGGACATCATAAATTAATGCAAATTAAGCCTAACAAATTTTAAATTAAAAAAAAATACTCCCAAATTTGAACAACCAGTCTTCACTGCTGCAGTCCACCCAATCTCAATGAAATGTTCCAAGTATAGATTTGAAAAACTGTACCAGTACAGAAGAAATAGCATTTTACTTAAAGTACCAAGCCTGATGATTAAGGAGTGAGCATTCTCCTCTTCCCCCTCTCCCCAGCCCTCCACTCACACCCCCCCACCACCACCAGATTCACAGGATTAATATGAGACTGGCTTGAGGGTTTTAGCAGTAACTGCTGCAAAACAAGTTCTGATTGGTTGACTCAGAAATTGGGATTCTGGGCAGTGTTTTATAAAAGGATAATGTATCTTTAAGCCTAGGTGCCCTTCAGGGAAATGTATTGGATAAATGTCTTCTGAAAAGCCTGTAAATATTCCATCGCCTCACTGTCATTACTACCATGAAATGATAATGAAGCATGAAAGAAATATAATTCCATATTCAGATGACAGCATTAGCCTTCATAAGCAAACTGAAATATTTATTAGTAAAATGTTCGGTATCTACGCCTGTAATCTAAAAAAAAGGACAAAAATGTTTTATAATAAAAAAGAGATTGAATGCAGAGGTAAAATCTGGTTGGCTGATTTTATTGCTTATTATTAAATCCAGGCAAAACAATTATTTTTTTCTTTTCATTAGTAAGGCACCCAAATTAAAACTATGCCCTCAGGCTGTGAGGTTTACAGTAGTGATTAAAAACAAGAAATTGTGATGCATGGGGTTTTTGACAATGGCATAATCAAATTCATTCATATTGTTCAATCTTTCACTGACAAATATTTTTACAGTGAAATATACCAAACAAAGAAGCACATACAAGTACTATCAATACAGAGAAATTAGGAAGACTTGTTGTTATTGCAGCAGAGAACAGATACAATGTTTCTACAATCTTGAATACAAACATTATAGTGTAGTTAATTAGGGTAATTATTGCCTAAATTGTGCTTAATTGTTTTATACTGAAAAGGATTTCTGAAAGAAGCCTTTTGGATTTCTACAAGGCACAGAAGTGAGCACACTGCAGCCCAAGTATTTAGATGTAATTTCCTAAGTTTGATTGCATTTCCTATAAGTCAGAAAATACATCCTGAAGCAGGCTGGGACAGAGATAAACATGAGCCACACGCCTTGACCTCTGTTTCACCTTATTGAAAAAGAGGCATAAAATAGTCATTTAGTACACTAGCATCAGAGAGCATTCACACACTCTAAGCACATTCTTTTTAAAAAAAGGTCTTTGAAGTGAATGAAAAATTAGAAATTCAAGTGACCACGATCAATTCTGAAACACTGCACAAAATTAATTACAGTTTTGCATCAGAAGCAAGAATGTAGATTTCAGACAGTCTGTGTCATTTATCTCATGCTATACAATATACAAGGCGATTAAAAAGCCAAATCTGCTCCCACCCCCCAAGTCTAAGGCCTATCAGAGGCTGTGAAGTACAAATGATTAACTCCAAATTATTCAAGGGATTGTACAGACGCTTCAACTTGAATGAAATTTGCGGCAAGTCACGGGAGCTACGGAGGGACAGATTTGCTGCTCTTTATCAAAATCTAGTCTGACTATCGCTGACAGAATCCAGATAAATTGCACAGTAATCTGGCAGTGGCTGCGGAAAGCTTGCTCTGCAAAATCCAAATCTCTAATTTCTATCTGGTTTTAATTGCTTGATTTAAATTTGCATTTTTATACAATTGGCTTAAAGGATTTATTCTGTTCTTTAGGCTACTCTAATAACATGGGGTCCCATTTTGCACGGTATCTCCGAAACCTACTTACATTAAATAAGCATGCTGTAGTACAAAAATATTTACTGTAGCAGAAAAAGATTCCTTTTTATGTCATGTTCAGAATTAGGTAAATAATACATGTGTCAGAAAGCTCATTTTAAACACCCCTATGAAAACACACCTGAGAATTAACAGGACAGCCTAACAAAGGAAAGTGGGAGGAAAAGTATTGATTCAACACAGGATAAAACTGGGGGAAGAAACAACCAACCAACCAACCCCATGTGGACCCTGAGTATGTACACATTTAAATAAGAGTCAGAAGACACTGATAACACCACGTGCTGCAGTCAAGCATCCAGGAGACAGCCATCCATGCAGCTCTGCAGCACCTGAGTGCTGGGCATCACAGCAAGAACTTCCATTCTTGTAATTCCCAAACTCCAGTGTCATTGGTGTCACCCTCCTAGAGCAGAGGGTCCCTTACCCCAAACAAACCTTACAGAACACCAACATCTGAGCAGCACCAGGCTGGGTGATACCCTTCAGCCACCCTTCAACCAAGTATCCAAAAATCAAATTCCAGTGTGACAACATCTGAATACTGGCATTCCAGCAGGATAACCAAGGCAAAACTACCAAGGGTCTCTAAAATATTACATTTCTAATCACTTTTCATCTGAATTTAGCCATTCTAGAACTGTCTAATGCAATAGATGAAGACTATTTCAAACACATTTTAACTTTCTACTCAAGCTTTGCCAAAAACATTTGCTTTATACATTAAAAACCACACATAAAATATCTATGGCCTATGTATTTTTATATGTGTATATATGGCCAAAGGCCATTTTTTTTTCTTTGACTTAATTTGAATACCAATAGTCAAAAAATAAATACATTTCAGTGCAGTTTAACATAGCTCAATAGAAACAAGACCTTACATCCTTTACAGATTAAGTTCAAATATATAAAAGAAAAACAAAAACACACAGCCAACCAAAACTAATTTAAAAAAGCGACTTGTTTTTACCTACCATTTCCAACAAGGATGTATAGATTCCTTTTCCTTCCAAGTGAATGTGAATAAAACAGCACCAAACAGCCCCCTGTACCACAACAGCAAACACAATCTGACCCAAGCCATAAGCAGGATTTGGCCCTACATGTATTCCCATGAACACCAGCACTGCTGGAACTTAGTTATATTCCAGCCTGGAGGGCAGCAGCTCCATTATTTTTACAGAGCATAACATGCCTAGTATCCACACCTAGATAGAAAATCCATGAATGACCCCAATGAACAGGGAAGAAAAGTCAGCTATTGAAGAGGACACACCCATATCAGATTCCAGAGGTAAAAAGATCCCACAGGTGGCAATTCTAACCCTGGCTCTTGTGTAGATAAATCTATAAAGATATGAGGAAATGCTATTCATACACTGATATTCCCCCTCTTCAAATCAGTGATGATCCTCTGGGATGAGCAGGCAAAAGAAGGCCCTTCAGCAGCAGGGGATCAAACCCTCTTCACTAAAGAGCCATTCTACCCAGATCACCAGAAAAAGGGGCAAAAAGGTGAAATGATGGCACTTCTGAGGCTCAGTATCCTCAGCAGGCCCCAAGTGAGAAACCAGTCAGAGAAATCTAACTGCTTAATGAAACACCACAAGCAACAGAGGGGCAATCAATTGTTCTACTGCAAGATTCATAGGAACTTTGTTTTGTTGCTCTTGCTAATGTCCTCTGCCAAGCTGCATAGGGGGAGCATTATTATTTCTTACTAGAAAACCGAACTAAATGCTGGAAACCACTGCTGAAACATCAAATTTAAGAGAGGGTGACAAAACTGTGCCAACCTGATGTGAAATCCAAAGTCAGTAAAGCACAGAACATCCAGTTAGATCTTGTAGGAGCAGAACAGAAAACAACTGTCCACAACCTGCTGCAACCCAACTATGTCACACCTGTCTTTTATCAGAAACCTTCCCACTCATTCTCACAAGTTACTGTTAGGAAGCTCACTTCTTCTGAATAAATCAGGTATGAGAAAAAATACCTCAAGTTATAAAAGAAAAAAAAGGCTGAAAACTTTCAGGAGCTCTAAACTGCTTTTATTACATTTGCATCAAATACAGACCAGTGGATTCCTTCCTCCTTGAGCATTCCCTCCAGCACCAGAAATTACACAATACATGCAGCCATGCATGCTTGAATTTTTTAAAACACATGTAGAATAATCAAAACTCAGAATGCATCTGACATACTATTCAAGCTTCCTCATGTCTTCTGACAAATCTGCTATTACTTTTTGGTACTCTTT
>NW_008239324.1:13809266-13822015 GCF_000691975.1 Corvus brachyrhynchos
TTTCCCTCTATTACCATGTTTTTATAAGGTAATTTATATAAATCTTCCGTAAGATTACAGATAAAAAAAATCCATTTAACTGTTGAGTGCATCTTATATGAGTTCCACAATGATACATAATTTTCTAGCAACAAATTTCATATTCACCTTTAGATGTTAGAATGAAGGAAGACCTCCAAAGTTTTAGCACAGTTCTTCATAAAAAAATACATTTGTATTTTTTCCTTCTTTCAGAGGTTTTGAATTTTATGCTTCTCTAGGAATTAATATCTGATTTCATTTCCAGCTGAAGGTAGTTATTCTAAAGTATCCCTTCCTTTTCATATTTATCATCTTTGATTCCTCTCAATGGCTATACTGTCAAACATTAGAAGTGAAGAGATCTGTTTGGTGAAGCAGCATTCCCTAAAGCTGATTGCTGCCAATGTGAGTCAGTGTCCACTGTATTCAATACATTTTTGTCAGCTAAACAGTGTTGCTATAAACTGTGGTTTTTTATAGGATTTAATTCCACTGCCATGTCAAACTAACATTCATATCTCACAGTGAGTTCATTTTAAATAAACAAATACTATTTCCCTTCTGCCATTCTGCAGCTGCTTCTCTCCAATGAATACATTCCATGCACCCACACAGTCTTCCAAGACTGCTCTAAAGGACAATCCAATGCTACTTTACATCTTTAGGTGCAGCAAAAATTGCTCTAGAAAGTATTACACCACTGTAGGTCCAAATCTGCAACAACACAACCTCCAGCCCCCAGAGCCCCACCTCTGCATCAGTTCTGTGCTTTGCCCCTCCTGAGTCATTAAAACACAAAAAGAAGGAAATAGCTCAAACCTCGATCACCTCATACTGTACCCACACTGATTTCACCAGCATAATTTAAAATATATACATTTCTTATTTTAAAAATTGGAATTAATTCAGTGTACTAATTAAAAAACCTTAATTAAAAGTCTGTAAGACCTTACATATTTTAAAAGTAAGGCAATTGTCTGCTTAGAGCTGTGGAAATTTATTCACTGAACAAACAAATGCATGATTGAGGTAGAACCTTCTAGTAACAGAAGATACAAACATTCTAGGGTGCTAATATACAAACTTATTTTATAGCAAAAAAACACAAATGTTGAAAGGAGAGGGGACTCACAGCTTTAAGCAACTCATCATCAAAAAATATGATTGTCTGCTCCATTTTACCATTGCAAAAAAAGTTAATCCAGGTAGTAATTCAAGAAAAGGCAAAGTCCTAAAGTCAACTTCAGTCTCGTATTTGTTCCTTTTCAGGACTTTTTCTGTTACTCCTAAAAACCAAGCTTCTAATCAGAAAAGGTTTGGTGCATTTACCAGCATTTTTAGCAACTTTGTCCCAGATATGCCAAACCAGATATTCCAAATTTCTAACATAAGCTGACAGATAGTCAATTTGACCAAATTTGTTTGTTGCACTCAACAGCTTATTCAAACTCATCAGTACAGCAACACTTAGGAACATGAGCTATTTCAGACTGCAGAAACCTCTCAGATATTTAGGTTTATACAAGTGTATCAAAAACAGTATCTGCACCCACTGCTATTAAAGAAAAAAATAAATCAAACTGTTCCCATAATAAACCCAAAAGACTAAATGCCACAAGTATCATCCACCAAAGGAGGAGGAGTAGAGCAAGTCTTTGACAAAAACAGTGACTTCTTGAAGCCCCAAAGGACGTGTAAATACTTAACACAGCCATCATGCTCTCCTGAGGAATAAATGCTTTGTGTGATCCAACACTGCATGGCACTCCCTGAACACAGGGAGTATATCCTTCTCTAAGTGTGATTTATTCTTTTCCTTCCTGGAGTGCTTAGCTGAAGTTCCAGCATGCTCGTTTCTTTAGAAGCACACTGATGACAGAGTTACTCTGCTGCAGTTCTGTTTATCTACAAGGAACACAGAAGTCTTTATTGTTAGTTCCCATCTCCTGTCTAACTGTTGCATAGCACAGAACTGCTTTTTCAGCATCTCTCAAATTCTACTCCATCCATCGGCTTTCGTGTCTCTGTAGTTGTGGCGCTTCCTTGGATGTCGGCCACTCCCCCCACATTCACAGAGCAGCTACACCCAGTGTGACCCTCAAATCCCTGAGTTCCCAGTGGAAACAAATACCCCTGTTTGGGATGAGCGTTGCTCTTATCTCAGACACCTGGTTTAGAAAGAAATGTGCAGGGGTTTTTTTACAATAAATTAAAGTATCAGTGTAACATTCAGTATCAGTAACATTCTAGAAATCAAACAAACTATAAAACAGCACCTTTAAACATTATTTCTATGCCAAACTTCTGGAGAAGTAACAGAAATATGTCTGAAGCCTTCAACAATACTTTAAGGGGTCCCAAAGTTTTTGCATAAACTTTAGCCAGTATGCAATGCTATATAGAACACTGGGAGTTAAAGAAAGAGTCCAAATTTCCAATTACAACAAGAAAACTGGTCCTGTGCTGTAATTAAAAGTTTGAAGTAAGCTTTTTTTAAAGTGGTAGAGACAATAAAAAGTGCATTAAATACATGTCATGATAAAGAATAGACAGCCTCATTTAATATTTTAGCACCCTTTCTCATAAAACTACTATTTTATTATTTATAGCATGGATTTACTTTCAAAACATGTTTCATAACCCTGTACTTGGAGTTCCACTTTATAACTCAACCTATAAATAAGCAGTTTAATCCCAAGAAATTACATAAATAGTTTGGGATAGAAAAAACCACATGGATATGATGCTGAGGCTACCTGAATGAATTTATCCTTGAGAATATACCAGACACAGTAGAGACACTAAATTAAAAAGTAAACGTAAACAAGCAAATACAAGAAAAATAAACAATACCCCTAGAAAGAAAATAGTGAAGAGCAGAGTTTGTGGGAGGAAAGAACAGGAAAAAAAAATCATAAACCTGAAAACATAATACAGAACACAGAGTTTGCCTCAAAAACATTTTTTCTTAGTTTGGTTTTTTGAGGGTTTTTTTGTTAGCTTGATCTAGCATCTCACTTTTCTCAGACAGAACACTTCAAGAAGTTTTAGACACATTTTTGTCCACTCCAAATGCAGCCCCTCCCAGCTCTTGTTATCTGTGACTGAGATTTGTGAGCAGGTCACTGTTTAGCACAAAAGGTTCAAACAAGTTGCTCCCCAAACAGAGAGTGACCTAAAAATCACATCTTGGGCCTGAACATTTAAGCAACAGTAAGGGAGGAAAAGGGGGGATGCCTTCCCATAGGATAAGGGGGTAGAAGTGCTGCATTGCCATAATGTAAAGTAATGTACAATTCAAAGATTTTTTTCCTTGACTATGTGAAATACTGTACTTGTTGAACGTGACTTGGCCATCCCCACAAGATGTTTCACATTCTGTATTCTGAACTGCCTCCCCAGTGACCTCCAAGAGAGGAGATTTCACAGCAGCAATCTAATTCACCAATTCACCAGTGATGAAAGCCTGAACAGGACAGTGAAGGCAACGAGCAGAAGTTATAGCTCTATCTCTGAGAAGACAAACACTGCTTGTCAATGCCACCTAAGAGCTCAATATCACACATGGAACCTGCAGAAGCCCTGGATTGCAAACTGATTTGTGTCGCCAAGTGCATGTCTGCACAGCACAGGGCAGCTTGGGAGGGCTCCTAAGCCAGGAGACCCAATATAGGTACAGAAACACTGCAGCTGTCTTATACAAAAGACCACCTAGACCAACTGAGACAAAGTAAACCTCAGGAACATCAGTTGGTGAGTAACCTAAAATAGCTCCTGATACTCAGGGTGACTTATTCAACAGCAGCATGGGCATCTCCATAGGGCACTGCACTCATATAAAATTATCACTTAATAAAGAAAGGTACAATATTTACCACAGTTTCTACTTCAATTTTAGTAAGCTGTGTTTCTAAACTAACTGTGCTCTCTCCTAGTTTTTTTTCCCAAGTCTTCTTAATAGTAAAATGCATTACAAAAAAGCTCCAATGGAGATTGATTTAAAAAGCAAATCATTTTGCTCTTCCCCTTCCTCCTTTTTCCCCCCCCCCCTCTTCCTCACTCTGCTTTACACAGAAAAAGCTTTTCATCAAACCATCTTTTAATGAGAAATGTGAAAATATACTAAGAGGTCCTGGGACTGCTCATATGAAACAGCCCTCTTTGGGCTGTAATGGACTATTTAGAAGTGTTATGCTTTACTGATGCGCTTAGCACACAGTTCAGTTTCAGTTGCTTATTAGATCCCATTGAAAATAATGACTCACTGAACTGCTTAATTTAGAGCTTGGCCTACCAGGGTCTTCTTTTTTTCTTTCAGAAGAAATTAATCAAAAGTTCTAGGGAATCATTCCTCATTGCCCTAACTTGAAAAATAATTTGAAATCCCTGATTCAATAACTTGAAACTTCCTACAAGTTAAAGATATCTCATTCTAAAGCATATAAGGCAAACGTTGTCCTAATCAGCAAGGAGGACAAATCTTCCTAGGAATTTGAGATCAAAAGCATATGTCGTACAGAGTATCTGACACATTCAGAAATTACTTATGCAGTGCACACCTCTGCTTTCCATTTTTGTGTATCTCTGTGGTATAATACCGAGTATAGGGAAATGCTTTATAAAAATGAAAATGCAATTGTCTGACCAATAAAAGGTATTCCTGTATGTAATCCCAGTAATAGATTTTTAAACCCTTAGCACTGCTGCAGTATTATGTATTCATAGTTATTATCTTGTCCACTTCCAAATCCTGTAAGGTTAGATTGTTTAAAGATTTGTTAGCTGTGAAATACTTAAAAAAGCAAAGTATTAAGCTCAAAGCTAATTGAAAAATAGCATTTTATCAGATTCTTCTTTGATATTATCTTGTAATGATTGTACTTAAGGTACCCACAATACTTCAATAAATAGAGAAATTAAAAATATAACATCTTTAGGGCTTTTCGGAGAATGTGGCTGTTAACAATTTATACTGCTTTTTTTTAACCATTATTTTCTTATATTTCCCACAATGCTTCACATCAGAAGCAAACAGAAACTGAATGATTACCCCAAAGTGTGCTAGATGAACTGGAAAAAGTCTATTCAAACAAAGCTCATTAGTTTTGATACCTCCAGGGCTATGACAAATTAAGCGGCTGGTGAATATGCTTGCAGACAAAAGGATGATGCAAAATCTAGGGCTTGTGCTAGGCATTGTGTCAATAAATTCTACTGGAAAAGGTAAAAATTACAATTGAAGATAAAATTGAATCCCTTTAAGGAACATGTAGAGAATACATCATCCCTCTTCTTAAATACATTTATAAATGATTGTGCTATAAATAATAAAGGGATGGCTTATTGTCTACTTTGAATGTACATTCTGATGGGTCAGCCCTGACCTCTGAAAAATTTTTCTCCAGAGCTGGTAAAAAGCACACAGTTTAGGCAGACTCTGAACTGCTTTGCCACATTGAAAATGTGGCTGTACCACAACCACCACAGTTTGTGCCACATATTCCAACACCCACTCCTGAACTGAGGGCAGCCACCACCAAACTTGGGCTGTACCTTTGGAGTGAAAACACAAGCGGCTACAAACCAAACCAGTGGGTTCAGCCCTGCTCCTACAGAACAGCTCTCTGAACCACACCCCAGCACAACCAGAGGCCCAGGGGATCAGCTCAGAAAGCACAGAGAGAACAAATTCATCCCTGGATCATGAGATGCCTTTCCTGTGCCATCCCTGAGCCATCCTGGTGATGTGACATGGCTCTGTTCTTTGTGAGGCTTACACTGAACGTGTTCTGAGGCCACATGGGGAGTTTGAATGGCAGCACTAAACCCAAGATCCTTCCAAGACACTGTGAGCTTAACCTCGCTGCCTGTCAGCTTCCATTGGTTTTAATAAGAACAGGCCTGGAACTTTTCTAAGTTATAATTAAAGAGCAAATACTGGGAATTAATCACCAAAACACTGCCTGATACCAGCCTTGTTCCTCTCACATCCTTGTTTGTTACTTCCAGCCGTGATGACTGAGTCATTATGTGGGTGCTGTGCCATGAAATTGTCAACCACTCACATCTTTAATTTTGCTACTCTCATGCCATATCTGCTCCTTTACAGCCAGAGAGCATTTGATCTACATATCAAAGTTTTACATGTTTAAAATGATCAGGGATCTGACCCATGACAGAAGTCATATTTCTACATGTTGCAGTCAGCGAGTCATTCCTGCAGAAGTCTGTGCCTTAAAATTGCTACAGAATTTGAGCTGGAAGGCAGATTCACCTCCTCTTATGCCACCAGGAATTTAAAGTCAGTTCACAGCCTACCTAACCCAGGTTGCTACTGAAAGCAGATTATTGCTTTTGAAATTCACTTTGCCATTTGATAAAGCCTAATTTTGCAAGCTTTTTGAGAATATCACAGAACTCCCTTTCATATCTGATGGATTATCAAAAGGTGTGTTTGGCCAAACAGGCCAATTTTGCCTTCCCTAAACTCAGTGAGATCCTGTTACCCCCAGGGAAAGAAAATTCCTCTATGATTCTGTTCTCTATTTGAGAGACACCAAGTTCGAAAATGTCTTTGAAGTTTTTTTTTAAGTATATTATCAAATTATTTAAATAATTTTATATATAATTTTTATATCGGTATAAATTATATTATAATAATATAATCTTTATATATATATAAATTTAAAATATCACTGGTCTAAATTATAACCAGAAAGATTTCTTAAAAGTAGCAAAATATACATCAGTATTTTTTCTGTACTCATAGGTCTTGTAAAAACGTATCTATATTTCCACATTTAAGGTTAATTCTGTTATTTAAAATCAGTTTTAAAAGACGGGATATTTCCCTAGGTAGCATAGCTTCCAAAGGAAGAATTAATCCATTAACAAACATTATGCACAATTTGTTCTGCCAACAACAAAACAGGAACTTACAGTGACAGTATTTTCATGTATGAACACATTTCAGGTACCTGAGGATGTGGATTGCAGGAAAGGGGGGAAAATAATCAGTGCCTGTTTCTCAATAAATGTGTATCTCAATTATTCATTTCAAAATTGTACTTTTAAAAACTTTTCCAGGTGGTAGTAGTGGCAATAGTAAAAGATGAAATGACCTGCAGGGAGCTTGTTGATTTTGTGGGGTTCAGTAAAGAGCAGCTACAGCAGAGCTGTACAGAAGTGTGCTCTGACAGAATCAGGCTGGTAGGCAAGACCGTGCTGGCCTTTGAGACAACAGCTGGATGCAGGAAAATTGCCCACATACCTTCAATTGACTCAAAAAGCCTTGGGGAGAAATAGGTGTGTCATGACAAATTCATCAGCAGCCTCTGGAACCCAGACTTTCCACTTCAGCTTTCAATTTCCCCAGAGGAGCACCTCGTGACCAGGGTTCCATTTGCAAATAAACTCATGGTACTCTCTTCCCAGTGTCACTCTCACTCCCCTAATTTGTGTGCAGAGTAATGAAGCACCTGTCTTCTGGATGCAGCAGAAGTCATGCATTTTATGGGCGATAAAAGGAATCCTTGTTAGTAAAAGACCAAGTTAAAGGGAGCACAAAGCTCTCAATCACAAAACAAGCAGGTTCCTTGTCCAGTTATTCTCAATTTGTGCAGCTTTATCTGGGGCTACATCATGTGACCAGCAACAGGACTTTAATCCAAATCCCTGATTTGGGGAAGAATCAAGGGGTGATTTCTGGGGCCAGCATTTTTGCTGTGCAGTTCTGAGACACGACTGTATTTTCCATCTGTGCACCAGCCTAGAGTTCTCTCACACCACCACTGTCCTGTCACAAGTTGTCACCCTCTCTTGCTTCTGTCCCTGAGAGCTTTTCACTTACAAGTTAGGGAATAGCTGTCCTGGGGGACTTTGCAAAGTGGAGAATTTTAATTGGCAGCTCACTGGATAAAAATCTGACCACCAATATATGAAGCAACATAAATTACTGCAAAAACCCCCAAATATCAAAGTAGTCCACAATTACTTTAGTCAGAATTATTCGCTACTTCACTGTATCAGAATTAAAATAATATACACATGTACCTATGAAGGGGGAAGAAGAGAAACCATGCCACGATTTTTAGTTCTACTTTAGAATTAGAAACCAAGAACTTTGGATATAAAAATTAAAAGGCCAAACACAAGCTGTGTGATTTCCATATATCCTAAATACAACTTTGGTTCCTCTCAAAAATCAAAGTCAGAATGAAAGCCTCTAAAGAGTATCAAACTGAACAAAATCCCTATACTTGAAATATATAAATTCTAGTCCCCTGAAGCTCAAAGCACACAAAAAGGTACAATGCTGGGGTGGTGGGGAGATATCAAAAAACTATATTCTATTCTCATAAGACTATATTGTAAAAAATCAGCCTACTGAGGTCTGGATTTCTGATATCCTGTCCTAAAATACACTCTCAGTACGAACATAAAATAACATGCTTTGTTCCTCACACATTTTGCAAAGAATCTGGAACCACATTCCAGATTGTGCTCTTTTTCCTGTGCTCATTGTCACCAGTCTTGGAAGTTTTCCAGTCCAACTTCAGCCTCCAAAGTATCTACACATTGCCAAAATCTTCAAAATATGCCCTGGCCTGTCTGCAATCTCTGAAGTCCCACTGAACTTGCCCAATCCTGATCTGTTGGAGCTGCAATCAAGGTCCTGTACACCTCACCTGCCTATACATTGGGAGTTTTTCCAGGACAAAAGTAGAGCAGAAGGAGACAAACATTTTTTGTTTGAAACATATACCACTTCCTCAAATAGAGGAAAAATTCTACTTCATTTACTCTTAAAAGTAAAAACATGACTTACCATTTTCTCTACTGACACTTTTAGGTTTTTTCCCCCTCTCAAAAAATAACTTTGTTAGTTCTAGCAGATACTTATCAAGGGCTGATCTATTGAGATATTAGTTCAAATAGTTATATTAAAATAATTCTCACTGTCCAAAAAAACCCCAACAAACCTCAAGATGTCTGTTTCTCACCTTGTCTCAGACAGCTCCTACCCCTAATAGATAAATGACACTTCCTCCTCCATAAACAATGTAAATAAACCCAGCTGTTAACCTTGACAGCTTCCAGATCACAGAAGTCAAGAAGTTCAATGATTCCAGCTCTTAATTCTGCACTGTCTCACCCAGCAAGCTGCATTGCAATAGTTCCTCTCTATTCTGAAAGGCTAAAAAGTGCTGACCTGCTGAGATTGAAACCTCTAGTTTTACTTTTAGTTCAAATGTACAGAACAGAGTTCTGTCACAGAAACGTTAAGAAAGGTATCTAAGGGCCTTGGAATTCTGAGACATTTGTCTCTCCAAATCATTCCTTTGGTTATCCACATTCCACCAAGTGGAGCTGCCATTTTTTCATATCTATTATGTAGTTCCTTTCTTATCATGTTTCATTCTTCAAAACTCTATTGTCAACCACTTCATCATCTTCATTATAATCACTGTCAAGAGTGAAAAGCATGAAAGGCTTCAACTGACATCTTCCTAACCCAATCCCATTTGTGCTTTGTAAGCTGTTGTGATCTCACATACCAGATTCTAGGCTCAAGCAGTGAAATATCAAGAGCATAATTCTTGCAAATTTTTGAGTATCATAAAGTCTTACTGTGCATATCATCCAGACTGTTATGATGTTACTTCTGCCTTTTGATATGGCAATCAACAAACATTTATATCCACATGTATAAGAGACACGAATAAAAGATGAAAGACAAATACAACAACACAGATATAAAAGTAGATCTGATACATATAAGCATTTAGGGTATGAAGTATATGTTTTTTTCCTGTATCATTCTGCTTAGTCCATCCAATCAAAGACAAAATCCAGTTGAAGGAGTGACTTCATCAATTTTCCCCAAGACATATTTATCATCAGAACTGAATTAGAGTAGGTCCCTTTTTTAATCTCAGAGTGATTTATGGCAATATTTCATGCTCCTAATCAAAAAGCACTCTCAAACTTTTGGGGAGACAAGACCTTTCCACTGAAAGGGTAACAATGCAGTCACAAGCAGAGTTGTACAAGGACACCAGAGTCACAAAAAAGGTTTTCCTGGAACCTCCAGCCCCACCCTTCCCTTCAGCTCTGGAAAATACGAACCACAGAGGCAACAAAGGTGCTGGAGGAGCAAGACCTCCACACACACAGACATAGCTCTGCAAACCTTCCCAACAGATAGACCACTGAAAAGGCATCTCAGTGTTTCCTGAACTAGGAACAAAAGCCAACAGGACCACACCATCCCACAGCTCTTACCAAAGAAAGTTAAATATTTAAATTAAATCATTTTTTAAGCGGTTTGCATAACCGTGAAATAAAGACTCCTTTTAGCAAGAGGATGTTATATGTGAAAACTCTCAAAAAATTGACTTTAATGGAAGTTATTTCTAATGAAGAATAAATTTTACATGCCTTATACAACACAAAAGTCAAAACTGAGGTTTATTCCTACAGCTACCAAGGCTCTCCCTGAATAAACTAGTAAAATTTATTAACCTCAGCAGGGAAAAAAAATATATATATTTCAATACAGAAGGAAGCTACACTGTTTGGCTGGAAAAAAAACCTAACCAAACAAAAAACAGAATTATGAAATATCCATTTATTAGACTCCCATGCCAAGCAGATCTGTCTTCAGACAGTTCTCACACAATCTAAGTTGCTGAACAAAGATAAAATGGCATGAAAACTCCTCCTACAGGCATTGCAACCAAAGTTCACCTTCACACTGATGACACTTTTTGTTTTCTTTTCTCAAAACCATATAAAGATAATGTCATCTCTTCTGATACTGCCAATTTAAAACAGGACTTGCTGGAGAATTGCAGAGTAGAGACCTGCCAGATAACACTGATACTGCTGATTTTCTCTCACAGAAATTCTTTACATGAATAAAGATTTTTTTTTTTTTTTTTAAATGGAGACTAGATATACATACTGGAAGTGTTCTGAGGCAGGGGGAAAAAAACCACAAACACAGAATAAACTCTTATATTTGTCCCATAAAAAGAACCATTTTGACAAGATCTTCCTTTTCACTCTTTGCCCATCATGGAAAAACGAACAGAAATCCCAAGTAGTCCAGTAGATGTTGGTTTCTAATAGCCACAAATCTTAGGTGTAAACTGTGACTCCCAGCTTGAAAGAATATTTTAAATTACTTTTGACCATTCACATGCAAAACATTGATTCGAAATAAACAGCAATATTCTCTAGGTTCATACTCTTAGACACTGTGTGTTGACCGAAACATAAGATGAGTAACTCCAAACTTCCATGAGATCCTTCATTTCCCTTTCACCTCCCCCCAAACACCTTGCCCTGGTTGGCCCTGATTGCCACACCTTGGGTGGGGACAGCAGGGGGACAGACAACACTGCTCAGAGAAGCTGCTGCCCATCTCATGTGCCCTTTATAAGAATAAAATGCTGAAAATAACACAGCAGATAAAGAGATACACTGGTCCAAATCCATTTGCTCCACTCTGACAATTAGAATGATAAAATAAAACTAATTTTTTCAAGCTCCTTAAGCAAGGAATTTTTTGTATGTGGATATCCTCCTAATGCACTGGGTCCTGCCTCAGGCAGTGGCTCAAAATAATTATGTGAACAGACCCTTAAATAACACAGATAATAGAAATAGGCAATTGAATTACTTTGGCATACTTGGTAAAAAAAAAAATTAATATTAATCAACAGCTTTAAAATGCAACTGCCATTCCCAAAATCAAGAGGTCTTCAAGTAATATGCAGACCAGCAGTGAAAAACATGAAACCTTCTGCTCCAACAAGAGCAAGGTGAACAAGACAATTAAAATGAGTTCATGCTTCACACTCTGACTGCTGGGAGAACCTTAGAAGCAAAGAACAAATGTAGCACTTTTAAACCCACACACGAAGCAGCAAATTTACGTGGAAAAAAGTCCCCTTGTAAGAGAAATAAACTTTTTGATATAATCATTTCTGAAGCAGCAAATTTATGTGGAAAAAAAGTCCCCTGGTAAGAGAAATAAACTTTTTGATATAATCATTTCCTATATTACTTAGCCCAACAGACAAAATCTCTTTAAAATGTCAGATTTGCAAATCCTCCTGGATTGGTGGTGGCAGGAATAAGTTTTTAGTTTGCATCTGAACTAGGATGCAATGGCAGAATTTGTCCTTTTGTGAGTGTATTCTACAGGTTTCTCAAACTGGAAATCCTTAGAGCATCTAAATTCATTTCTGAAAGACGCATTCACTTCCTTCCTAAGTCTCACCTGAGCAATGCAGCTCGACTTGGCACCAGCACCACTTACCTTTATTCAGTTTTGCATCACCTGAGTCAGTAACAAAGTTATGTAAAGTCCCCCGGGGCTTGGTTTAGAGCCCTGTTATCCTGGGGGAAAGGAAGATACTTTGCAGTCTCCAAGTGTCACAAAAACTCCAACCATACCAACACACACAAGAGCATCTCCTTACTTTGAAATAATGACTCAGATTTTGAAAAGTTTATTTTACTTGGGAAATCATGAATATTATTTTAAAAAATTTTTTCCCATATTTAGGCATCTCTTTCCTAATTTATTTCCCACACTTAATTTTTTCAAAGACAGATTAAAATCTTGTTTTGAGGCAAAACATATTGCTGGTTATTTCCAATTAATGGTTTCATCTGGAGTAAAATGATCTTTCAGGGCTCAAATGTGACAATTACTT
>NW_008239324.1:13822063-13862215 GCF_000691975.1 Corvus brachyrhynchos
GTAAAACCTATACTAAAAGCTGTATAAGGACACAGTGAAAAGGAGGTGAGCCAATGCATGCTCAGGCTGAGATACAGGGTTAAGGTCTGACTTGAGGAGCTGTGCAAAGAACAGAAACCAGGAGGGGAAAGACAGGCCCAAGTCAGAGACATTTCTCATTCCATGTTTCATCCACTGACTCAGGCATTTTTTCACTGGCGTCTTTAGGAAATAGGATAATTGATGTTATTATTTCTAGCCTTTTTTTACTACAATTTTGTTAAAGAAATCTGGTTTTTATCAACTTTCTCTATCACTACAATGATTATGACCACAGACAATCAGACAACAAACTGGAAGAAATTTTAAGCAACCGCTTTGTTCCTAAGAAACCTTTTCCCACCTCAAAGGCATCTTATAACTTGCAATAATTGTCTTTTTAGTTTCAGCTGACCTCTTAGACCTGTACCTATATAAAACTCAACCTCTGTTTAGTATTACACCAGCTCATGTTTATGGCATGTTTAAACACAGTAATTTCTGTAAGACCCTGTTTAAAGGGAAAAGGGGAAACAGGTGTAACCACAGGATTACATTATTAACTGCTATTGAAGCCTACTGTATGGTAGAGAAGACTAATTAATAGATTACTATGTTAATGATGTTAATCTATTAAAAGATTTTGAAGATTCACAAATTCCTATTTTCAGTCCACCTATTGATGTATGTGCAAGTGATTTCTGTTTGTCTGCTGGTCTACACAGTCATCATTGCTACTATGCAGATTTTTGCTCAAATATAGATTTGACCAGAAGAGCAGAAATTTTCTAACTCTGGTGTATTTGGAAACTTACCTTAATAAAAATAACACATAAATTTAAGGGGGGGGGAGAAAAAAAATAACTTGAGTGGAAATACTTCCACAAATCTCAAATTAATAGCATGAACTTAAAAGCTGTGGTCCACATATTCCCTGCTCTGATGTGAACGTTTTTTCCAAGGATAGGACTCCTAACATTACAAGTTCTAGTCTAAAGGGGAAATAAGGCAAAATCATATACCCTTTGAACCATCTAAACCTCTTTTTACTCTATGTAACTCTCAATTTAAACTGCACATGTGCACAGAGTCACAATCCATCTTTCATTTTAATTGTCAATACTTGAAGCTTCTCACTTCTGGAACATAAAACCCCTCCATAATTTCACTGGGTAAAAGGGTTTTGCAGTTACAGAGACCACCATGGGAATTATAGTTCAAGTTTTGTTTGGATTGTTTGATTGTGGGGTTTTTAATGCCTGTGCTGCCATGAATTAGAGTCAGAAAAGATACATCAAACAACCTTGTTTCCATTCTGCTAAATATTTTTCCCATTGAGTTTATATAAAGTTATTCTGAATGGATTTCTTTTCCCTCCACTGAGTCCATTTACTACATTTAAATGCTTCATGATGGAACTTCTGTCCAAAGTTACACAAGTTGCACATCTTTCCAAGCTCTTTTTTAGCCTCTCAGCAATGCTGTATACACAATTTAGCAGCCTCAAGCAGCTTTGAGCTGAGAAACACAACCCAGGAAGCAAACTGTGTCACAGGCAGTGACCATGACAGTACAACAAGGGTTTTCTGCATCATGTATATGCAGAGAGTTTTCAAAATCTGTCTTCTATTGCTACAAGCTCACCTCCTTTCTGCTTAGCAATACAGATGGAAATGCTGTATTTGAAACTAGAGAAGCCTTTTCTCTACTAAAAAAAAAAATTATAATCCAGAAGTAGTAACACAGCATTTTGTGCAGTATTTGCTCATTCAGAATACAAGGGAGAAGTCCTGGTCTTGCTGCTGTGCTTGAAATTTATTCGCATGCCCAGGACCCAACTGGGTTGATCCTATTTGCTTTTGGAGAGAAAGAGAAGGAATAATAATAGAAATAGCAGTAATAATAATTAAGATTCAAGCAATCAAATGAGGGATGCTACATTTAATGAAATTTCACCTCATCCAAATGGATTAACTCCTTGCACAAAAGAAATTCTTTTGGGTCAGCATACACTTATTTACACAATCTATTAATGTATACATTTAAACCTGAAACCATTTTTGGTGCAAATATTATAGAAAATACAATTCTTCGGTTCAGTGGCTCTGATGTTTATTCTCTTGCTTAAATAACCATGACTTACGGGCCACTTTTTTTAGAGATGAATATATATTATAAATATAGAAGAAATATGGCTCAGCAATCCAAAATTGTACCTACTGGCAAATGTAACAAAGTTTAGATGTGTTTGGTTTAGTTTCCACAAAAAAAAAGTCAAAAATATATATTCTAAGACTATACAAAATAATTTCATCAAATTTCTACTGATGAGTCAGAAGTTAAACATTTCTATATTTTTATGCAGAAAGATTAAAAAATTTTGGTGTTTATTTGGGTTTTAATCTTTTGGCACTATCCCCTTACCAGCTAGGTACTGGAACTGGACCTTTATTAGGATAAATTACTTTCCTTTGGCAACCAGAAGTTATATTAGCAAAGAGTATCATCATATACTTCTGTGCAGCCATCCATCCTAAAAAAAAAAAACTTACTCTCTATTTCAGCTATAATTCCTAATATAAACTGCTCACATTCACGCAGACTCCTTAAACTGGTGCAAAAAGAAAATGACACTTTTTACCCAAAAGCATCAGAAAATTCAAAATTTACTAGTATTTTTGCATATAGGTCCCTAGCACCTAACCATAATCTTTTAATGAACATATAACAGATCTATTTCTTCCATAATAATTCAAGCTACTACTACTAATGTCTTATTTTCAATTAGATAAAGGCTGTCATATTTTAAATAGAAGGTAGATTTTCCTCTGCTATTTCCATTCATTTTTCCTAACAGCTTTAGTTCTTGTAAATTTTGTAACACTGCAACCTCTGTCAACTAAGAATGATCTGATCCTCATCTCTGATCTAAATCAGTGTAAATCATTGTCTGTTAATAACAAAATTCAGCTCTTACATGTAAAATGCATAAAAGCAGCTCTATTTAGCATCAGCTGCTGTGATTTTAGCTGCAGGTTTCGTGCTTTCTTCATAAGTGTCACCAGAAGAAACAGAATGAAAAAATTTCAGAGCTTGAACTCTGGTTCAAAGTGTTCAAGGAGATGATCACACCCACAGATAATCCCCCACTATTCATTACCTTTAAGCATGCCAGTTTGCCCCAAGCACATTCAGGTAATTTACTCAATCATGGCCTAGAAGTTTATTTACAAGAGGTATTTCAGGAAAGTTTGGGAAATTTTACTGGAATTACTATAGCATGCATATTTAGACTCATGTGCCTACAATCAATTTCTAAATCCATAATTAGACATCAAAATAGAGCTGTAAAACCTTCAAATGTTTAGGATATACCCAAATTATACATTACAACCTCAGAGGAACTTAAGCTTGCATTTAAATTTTTGCAGTGTCCAGCTGGGGCCTTTGCTGGTTGCCTTCTCATTTTAAGCCCATTATGCCAGGGAAAGCTTAAGGCAGCAGCTCACCACAGCAACTCCATGGGAATGGCTGGGGCAAGGATCTCCACTCAGATGTTTCCAGCTCTTGAATTTCATGCCACATGCATTTGTGTATGAGCAACAGAATTTTTTTCCTAATCTCACCAATACTCATCTCTTCACAACTCGTCAAATGGAAAAAGCACAAAGCACTCAAGCAATTAAAAAAAAAAAAACAAAACAAAAACCACAAAATCTCTGAAAAGTTTTATGTTAAGTGTGAACAGCAGCTAAAATTTAGCAGTAATGCAACTACCTATGGCTATTCAAACAGAGAATCTGAACTCCACTGATGGCAGTGACAGGTCAGTAGTAGCAAAAAGGGAGTTTTCAGTAATCATTAAAAAGCCATGTAATACAATGCTAAAATTACCCTCCTCCTCCCCTACTACTGGCCATGTAAACAGGGCCCTCTTGCATTCAGAGCAATTAGCTGAAGCTGCCAGAGCAGCAGGTATGCAAAACAACCAGGTCCTCTGTAATCCTATATGGACAGCATTAATCACAAGAAGTAACCACCCTGGTTTGCTCTGACTTCCCTGATCTAGAGAGTAGACCCAAAAATAATACTTCAGATATGAAGGACAGAATTAATCTAATTTAAATTTCAGTTATTTTAGCCTGCAACATCCAAGTCTCAGCTAATTAGACCTCCATACAGGTGCATGGAGAGCAATGGGTGTCAGGGAAAGAACTGCTCAGACATTTGCTATAGGCAAGGCTCCTGTCTTCCTGTTTCTCCTAAAAATGTGTCCCAGAAGCCAAGACCCAGTATAAAAGGCAATATCTAAGTATCTATATTCTACTCTGAGTTTGAGTTATAAACCAAGCTACATTTCAATGTTAAAATACTATACTTTTATTTATACTATTTTATTAATGCTCACCAAAATAGGTTCTGAATTGAACTCCAGTGTGATAAATTCTCATTACTCCATGTTTACATCATTATGTAAATGTGACTGTGCCTACAGGATGGAGTAACTCAGAGCCCTTCCAGATACCACTCCTAAGATACCTCATTTTTATATAGTTCAGGTGGAATATCTGCTTAGTTTGCATTATATGCTGTGTATTTTACCCAAAGACATATTGTAAACAGTCATTAAGTGAAACGCCAAAAATGCTAATATCTAGACTACAATATATAGGGAGAAGAAAACATGCTAAACTAAAGGAAAAAATATTCCAGGCTGTGAAGTGTAACAAAAAAGGCCCATGATGACAGTTTCATCTGAAAATAGCAGACTGAGACATATTAAAATTGGTTTATTGTCTCCCTAATGAGGCAATGTATGTAAAGCCCCAAATACTCTATAATCAAAGTTACCAGCTAGTGTAAGCTTTGAAAAACAAGAAGCAAATCTATAGCTGATAATTAACAACTTCCTTCATTGTTGACTACACAGGAAGGAGAAGGGTGTTTTTACTGCTGCTCTTCTCTGCTTTAGTGCATGATGCTGCTGCTAGAGCACGGTCTGAACCCGAGCTCCTAACACAGGAGCTGCTTCATTTTTTCCCCAAAACTCTTGAGAGCTGCAGTCAGGAAGGTCTACTTTTTGTAACCTAAAATGCTAATGTCATTTCTTTAGTTAGATAGAATTAGAATAGTCTGCATAATTATAACAAACCATAAGGTTTTAAGGTTATCTGTAGTGTCATGAAGAGATCAAGTTTTTCTTACCAGAGTCTGTTTTCCCAGGCTATATATAACTCATCCTTGTGCAAACATAAATCCTTAAATGCTGCTTATCACACCTTAAATAATAAAAGAAAAAAAAAACCCACACAAGCAAAAAGTCCTACACCACCAAATATTTGTACCCCACCAATAGAATCTATTCAATAATGAAAGAGTAAATCTAAGATAAACATCTCCACTACCTTATTCTAATTCTTCCAAATTCCACACAGAGGTTTATAGCCACATTTTTCTGACCACACTGGAAAAATTAAGAATGAAGATGACTTGTGCAACAAAGCCTGTAGAAGCTACAATACCCAGGTATATGGTAAGAACACACAGAGGACAGAAATGATTTGCAGAGATTTTATCTGAACCCATCTTCTTCTCACTGAAGGGCAACACAACATAATCACTTGGACTCCAGCCTCCTCCCAGGCTGCTACATCCAGAGCATCTCTTCATTCAAATCAGCTACTAATACTTGACTTTTATAAGTGTTCTCTTTGAATGTTTTCATAGCCTCAAAATCACACATGAACCTAACAATTTAACCAAAACATGGGGAATAGGATGTGAGCCACTGATTAAATTAACTATGGGGGAATTGTTTTTCCTTAAGATCAAAGCGTTTTCAAAAATCCAGAATTATCTCTGGCTGTATATTCCTAGCTGGATGTATTCACTGCTGTGATGGGTTTTATACTTTGCCTTAAAACACCTCATATTTAAACTAAGTTTTCAAATGTGCCTACATGCAAATCAAAATACTACTTACTCATTTGCCCAGGGCAATAATTATATTTTATAAACTTGTCAAATATCCTTTGTTTCTTAATCAATCTTCAGAGCCTGTGGCAAACAAGCAGGTTTTGTGACTTTTAAAAGTAAAATTTCAGGACTATTTCTAAACATTGATATTAAAGAATGTGCATGGTCATATCCACTGAGTATTTCAAGGCTCTAATGAAAACTCTAAAACATTAAAAGATAGCACAGAAAACTTAAATAACAAATCCACCAAATCCAAACTTAAAAATCATTTGGTAAACCTCAGAACATTTGAATAGCTACTGATAATGTCCATTTCATTACTGATGAGAAATAATAAATTAAATTCTAATACAAAAGCTTATCCTTGAGACCCAGCAGTGTTCAATGAAAAAATAATGGCATTCCCATGCTTCTGGCAATGAAACCTGCACAAGTCTGAGCTTTGGAAAGCACAAACTATAAAAAAGAAATAAGCCACATATTCAAAAAACTCACACATCTCTGTTAAAACACACACACACACACACACATATATATACGCATCTCTGTTAAAACACACACACACACATATATATATAAATATAAATGTATATAAATGTATATACACACATTCAGTGCTGGATCTGGCCATTATTAACATTAGAGCAAATAATGTCCTCATACTGTAAAACTGCCTAAGATCAATGCCTATTAATCCAGAGTTATGACCAAGTGATAGCACACCTAAAACTCTGTCATCATGGATCCTTGGATACTTTCATATTCTGGATACCATCTAAACAGATTACTTCATGGATCTTATCATCTGCACTTTCACAGACCAAGCTCCCTCATGTTTATAATCCTGACTCATATCCATCACCATTTGGGAGCAAGTGTGTATCTTTCCAGGGCTTCATAATTCCATCTGTCCTGCCTGAGATTTCCTGAAGTACAGATAAATTCCACTGAATAACACTGCAATATGGGAAATGTATACATTTAGAGCAGCATATGGAAAAGCAGTATTTAAAAGTACTTCTCATGCATTAAAAATACACTGTGATTTAGAAACGAAAAAAATAAACTAAGGAGGAGGAAAACATCATCATTAGACTACAAAAATCTACGGCAAAAGTTTAGGATTCAGATATAGGCTCAGTTGAGTAGAATATTCTGCAACAGTTTATTCCTTCAAGAGTATGTCCAAAGTACAAGAGACCATCTGTACAAGAAAACATGTATGGAATACACTCAGAAAACAAACAAAACACTCCAGTCCCTCCACCCCCCTCCAGCTGGCCACTCTGGTTCTTTTCCACACAAGGAATGAAGTGCTGGTTGGCAGCACAGAGTCCACAGTGTGGTATCGGGCAGCTGATGCACAAAGAACAAGCAGAATGAGCAGAACCTTTCCTTTACTGTTTCCTGTGCACTCCTCTTGCCTGTACTACACATAAACCCAGCATTTAAATCCCAGTGGGGACAAACAGCTTCACTGCACAGTCCACTGTTGGCTGTTCTGTGATGTTTGCAGAGCTACCCACACAACCTTCAGTGCAAGCCATCCTCAGTTAACACGTGTCCTCTGTAAACAAACTTAGCTTTGCACACTCATCCTTTTAACACAATCACAGAGTCACTGAGGTTGGAAAAGACCCCAAAGATCAGAGTCCAGCCCGTGCCCCATCCCCACCTTGTCCCCAGCCCAGAGCTCTGAGTGCCACCTCCAGCCCTTCCTTGGACACCTCCAGGGATGGCCACTCCAAACCTCCCTGGGCAGCCCCTGCCAAGGCCTGAGCACCACTTCCAAATGTCCTGCTGCTGCCCCCCCTGACCCCCCCCTGGCCCAGCCTGAGGCCGTTCCCTCTCCTCCTGTCCCTGTTCCCTGCCAGCAGAGCCCGACCCCCCCGGCTGCCCCCTCCTGTCAGGGACTTGTGCAGAGCCACAAGGTCCCCCCTGAGCCTCCTTTGCTCCAGCCTGAGCCCCTTTCCCAGCTCTCTCAGCTGCTCCTGGGGCTCCAGCCCCTCCAGGTCTTTCTGGCAATAAGGGACCCAGAACTGGACAAAATCCTCAAGGTGGCTCACCAGTGCCAAGTTTTTTTTGACAGAAGATATAGATACATCCTTTACACTGTTCAAATAACGTATCTTTCCTAAAATTTTTTTCCAAT
Source organism: Corvus brachyrhynchos (assembly GCF_000691975.1). Classification (NCBI taxonomy): domain Eukaryota; kingdom Metazoa; phylum Chordata; class Aves; order Passeriformes; family Corvidae; genus Corvus; species Corvus brachyrhynchos. The sequence continues at coordinate 13,830,213 of NW_008239324.1, forward strand.
CAATGTCCAATTTCCCAGTTACCACATCCGTGGAATACTGAAGAGGACTCTCTCCCAAACAGTTTTAAATAAAGTAAAATTTGTTTGGGGATTATTTTTAAAACAATTTCTGGTTTTAAAGCAACCAAACACTTCTCAGCCACATTTTTTGCCTGGATTTTCTAAACAGTACAATGAGAAAGCCTGATCAATAAACATACTCTCATGAGAACTTGTAAAACGTTTTCCAAATTCATCCCCTGTTGTCTTGGACTCAACTCTCAGGGAACATGGTACTTAATAGACAGTAGGGGCAAGAAATGCTGAGGGGGAAAAAAAGAAAATCAAAACCACACAAACAAATCAAAAACACACCCATTTTTATATCAATCCCTAGGGATTCTTGCAATAAACTTTTAAATTTCTGAAAATACAACACCACTATCTCCCAGGAAAACACTCAAAATTCTATTTTGAATTTTTTGTGACATCACAACAGACAAACTTCATATAAACTCCAAGTTTCATTCATTCAGCTTCACACTATTTTAAGTAGCAATTTTTTTTTTTCTACTGTTGTGTTTTTTGGGGTGATCCAGTTATAGTTAACATTGCAGGTAGCACTGTATCCAAAGCTGTATAAACCTTTACTGGCACAAAGAAATTGCAAAGCAGGAAAAAGCTTAAATTATTGCAGAAATAAACCTAGAATATAAATGGTGCTATAAAACCCTACTTGTTTCAGCACTTTTTTTTTGTACTGCACTGTCACTATCATGTGGCAATCACAGGAAATCTATTCTTCAAGAACAAGCTCTTAGCCACTCTTGAAGAGCTAAAAATGCCTTTTTTTCCAGATGGCCTAATGATAATGGCTTTTCACAGATCAGCTGCAAAAGTTGGTTGTTTTGTTCTCACTTCAGTTAAGTAAAATTCCAGAAATGCCACAGTCAAGCTAATCTCAAAGAAAACAGATATAATGAATACAGAATCAGGGGACTTGTCAAAACTGTGACTTCGGTAGAAATGCTTTATTCAGCTCTGCAACCACCAAACCTCATGCTGTGAGGTCTTGCAGAACTACTTCAGCCAAAGGCAAGACCACTTAGGACTAGGACCAAGCCTAGACACACACACAGAGACCCCCATTGGGAGCATCTTTTCAGTCAACTGACCATAAGGTCAGCATCTCTACTGAATCTAAGTTCTGCCCTGAAAAGGAGAACATGAGGAAAAGGAGCATCGTGGGTTTAATTACAGATCAGTAATTGTGGAACCAGTCTCTGAGAAGTGAGGGTACTTCCCTACAGAACCCCAGTCAAATAGCAGCTGTGGGAATTTACACCAGGAAAGGCCTGAGCTCTGTTGCGCTCTTGAGCCATTTTGCCCTCCCTCAGCAGAGATTCCCAATGCCAGCATCTTTAGACCCAACTACATTTCTCCAGAGAGGATAACACAACTAAAAAGAGCACTGGAGGCAAGAAACCAGGATCATCAGAAGCATAGAAGTACAGGTCATAAATTGCCAGCTTCCAGAAACGGGGAGTACAAATTTGGGAAAATATAACCCTACTTGTGCTCTGCAACTTCCACTTCTTCCGTAAATCCTTCAGCAGCCAATGTCACAAAAAGGACAGTGTCCTAGAAGGCTTTCAGTCTGCTGTGCAAGAGTTGTTCTAATGATCATAAATCTGAAGGCATGAGGGAGCCCTGCAGAACTGATTCCCACTTGAGGAATTTCAGCTGGCCACATGCCAAAATTAGCAAACTGAGATCACTGGGTTGGATTTGAAGCACCACACCATATACCTTTAAAATACCCTGAGTATGTTACACCTCTTGACAGGCATTTCTAGACTCACATCTGTCTATTACCAATAAGAAACTAAAAAAAAACAAAGAAAAAACCAACTCAGAGAGCCTTTAACTTCAACAGAAACAGGATTAGTTCATCCTACCAGCACTTGGTTAAAAAAAAAAAATCTTACTGAATGACTATAATAATAAATTGCATTTAGATAAAAAATGACTGAATTTTTTAAGCTGGAGTAACACCTACAGCAATGAGGAGAACTCAGTACATCAGAGGCTTAATGCACTTAAAGCACAAAACACAAAATGCATTTTGTAAGCAAAAAGTAAGATTTTTCTTATGTTCCAGAAAGCTTAAACCACACACACCCCCCCTTATTTTCAGTTCAAAGTTTCCACTACTTTTAAAAAAATAATTTTACTTGATTCTCATTCCATCAAATCACTATAGTTATCATAAAGAAACTTAACTGTATTTTTACCTGACTTAAAACACACTTACAGCTCAATATTTCAAAGTCAGACATAGTAAAGTTGTATGAACCCAGTACAGAATGTTAAAAGTAATAATCAGAATAACTGCTTAGAATATTTAAAGAACAAAAATTTTAAACACACAGCTTGCTATTCCTATTAATTCCTTCTCTTTATACTGAGATGCTTTCTGAAAGCTTTATAACGAAAATATAATCTATTAGAAATACCCAATCAGTGAAATACAAATTGTTTTTAATATATTTTCAAATACTGTTTGTACAGTCTTTAATGAGAGTCAATCCTATTCATGCAAAATTTTAAAAACATGTAATGTAGTTTTTTCCAATCCACCCTGTTCATGTACAGGTTTGCTTGCTTAAGTATAAAATCACATCACTTGTTCCTTACAATTTTATCATTAAGCACACTTTAAGTGCCTGATACCAAGCACAGCCACACACAGGAAAAAGCAGAAGTAAAATTACACTTCAGCTGGAAGATTCCTTCCCTGAAAAACGATTTCTTCCCCCAAAAAATAACCAGTATATAAATGAAATTCATATCTGAATATACTTAAAATACATCGGTATTTTCAACAACAAAATGCAAAGGCAATATATTATCCCAGACCCTAATCTAGGACAGGCTGAAGCAGTAAAAGATTCCTGGCAAAAATGAAGAAAGCATAAGAGATGCTGAAAAACATCAGAGTTCTGCAAAGGCAGAAATCAGTTTAGAAGGACTTGGCCCAAAGCAGGCTCTTCAGAAAAAGAGAACTAGAACATCTCAGTCCACCTGTGCAGCCTGAGAGCAGCAGCAAAGACAAAGCAGGAGCCTCATTTTTGAGCTCAGTTTCTTCCTTGCACACATCACAAGTTGTCTGCTTTTGCTCGCCCTCTCTCCTCTCAGAAATGTTATTTTAACTTCTCATCATAAAAAGATATGATTCCAATGTTTATACTATGAGCTACATTTATCTTTAAGAGCAAGATGTTGAGTTTAGCTCTAATGATGAAAAAAGCCTTTAAAAAGGAAAACTCATCACAACTCATTATGGACTATAAAGGCCACAATTTAAGGATTCTGTAACTCCAGTGATGATCATTTTAAAGTAGATTTATAGCAGAAAATAGTTAGATACTTTTACTTCAGTTATAATTTTCCATTTTGTAATTTAACACTCCTTTAGTTTATATTTGCACATTAAAAATATAGCTTGAGAAGTCCATCATTAAATACTTTTAATAAGTGCAATAAATAAATTTTACAGTGTGCATAAATCTAAGAACAAAACACAGCTTAAATTGTTAATCTTACACTTTTTCTCATTAATTGCAATACATAAACATATGTTTTATACAAAGATATTTGCTACAAAATAAGTATAATAAATACAGTTTACCACATGTATTAATCTTAATAGTTACAAGCTGTTAATCTTATATATTAGGTAATAATTTGCAATAAATAATTGTTTATTATCTTGATGCCTGCTTGTCTTGGGTTTCAGCAATATGCAATAAAGAAATGCAATTTTGAATAATTTGATTGTAAGACTGCTGGGAAAATACTGTAAGTTATAATTAGCTGAGGGAGGATGTTGTTCACTAGATGAACTATAGAGATATAGTTCAATAACAGAAACATGCATTATTGCTAACATAAATAATTTAAAAAGTTAACTTCAGTTTCAAGCAATAAGATTTTTAAAACTTAAATGCAAATAAAATTAGTAAAATATTTCACATTCTTTACTTCTTTTATCATTCTGCATTCACTGAAAACAGCAACAAAAACCAGAGAAGCATTTCAGCCTCTTATGATTTTTGGCACAACCCACAAATATCTGTCTCCCACCATCAATATTTACCTGCTCAAAAGCAAATCATATTTCAGTATCAAACCATCTTCTGTCCAGTTCTAGTATAACACAATTTCTCTCATATTTACCAATCTTAATAGAAATTATTTCCCTTATACAGAACTGGTAATTATTTGTCACAAATATTTGTTGATTATCTTCATATTTTCTCACTTTGAAATTTGGCAACTTGCAATAAAGAAATGCAGTTTTGAATAATTCAGTTGCAAGACTGCTGGGAAAAAGGGTAAATTCTAATTAGCTGAGCAAGGACCCGTTGCCTCAGAAGGAAACTGGTGCTTCTTTTCAGTAACTTTAAAAGTTTGCTTTTCATCAAATAAAGGTTCTCTCAAATTAGGAAAAGAGCCATAGTAAAGGCATTTCAAATGCATCACTTGTGCAAAAAAGAAAGGACAGATACAAATAATAAATAAATATAGGTCCTGAGACCCCAAGGTGCTTGTGTTGGGCATTAAAAACAGAATATATTATGCATTTTTATGCAATGTGATTTTGTACACTTTTTAAATTGGCTTACCTATCCTAATACCGATAAATAGAAAAATCCAATCTGCCTGTAAAATCTGTATCAAAAAACAATGTAAATCTCCTTGTGAACTCTAACCTGGCTCTGTTTCCAATCCGTAAAGCACTACAAATGCAAGCAGCAGAGTAGAAAAATAAAATCCATCAGAGATCACAGTACTTCATAATGTTTATTACCAAAGTTATTATACACATACCTATAGTATCTCTGAAAATTATCTGCCGATAAACTTTGCTATATACATCAGTGTTTGTAAAGCAATGCCATTTACTATTAAGAGGAGTCATGCATTTCTGAGTTTTATGACATGCAAATTCCAAACACTAATACTGTAATACTTGTCCCACCTATTCCCCTGATACACTTATGCAAACAAATTACTTGCATTTTGTTTAAATCTCACCTAAAAATTATCACTAAACCACCAGAATTTTCTGACATAGGAGATAAGGAGAAAAACTTCTCATTTAATGATCAGAATCTGGTGTGTGTCTATAGACTCACTTTAATCTGCAGAGCCAAAACAAATAATTTACCTTTCTAGAAATTTTAACTGAAATAAATACTAAGGTATTGAACATTACAATGCAGTTTGATAAAACTGCCAATGTTAAAATCCTGTAAAATAGTGGTGAAAGAAGAATTTATTTGTAGGTAGATTTACACAAGTGTACTGATGTGTAAGGATTTTAAGCTAACAAAATTCAAAAAAGTGGCGCTAAAAATCAGAAAATATTATAGGCTTAATCATTACAGAAGTTGAAATAACAAAAACAACTAAGTCACAGTGAGGGGAAAAAAAAAAAAAGAATCACTCAAATTAAAACCTTACTCCCACTTGCCTTATTTACATGAACAATCCCATGGATTTTAATGGGACTATGCGAATAAATAAAGCATGGGAGAGAACAGGATGAACAGAGTGTCAGACCTACGATGGAATAAATTCAGAGACCCTTTGCATAATATCCAGGAAACATTTCCATCTAGAACTCAACTGGATACGACTACTTCAGGTACTTCAATGAATTTGTACCCAGCACGTAACAGGAGAAATAAGAAATTGAAATCCTCCGTTCACTAAGGATAAAAGGAAAATATCCTTAAAACAAAAGTGGGGTTTTTACATCAGATGAAAGGCATTTGTTAAACAAAGAGCTGAAGAAGTCTGCTATTCAAATGAAACACTGTACTACAAAAACACAGCGAGACAGGCATTATTAGAGGCTTCACAGCAGATGGAAAAGCTACTTTGTTGTAGCCTAAAGATGTAAAATGCAATACCAGTCCCTAAGTGGCACTGGTACAACTGTGGAAATCATACAGCCAGATGAAGCACATAAATTTCCCACATGAACAATTGTTTTCATTTCCCTCCCATGCCACTGGTCCAAAAAAACACCTGTTTGGGGAAAATTCAAATCGGGAACGACGGGAATCGGAGCTAAAAACAGATTCGAGTACACCTGAGAACCCTAAAGGTCCTCTTCCCCCACGTATGAACACCACCACGTGCCCTCCTCAAGCTGCGTCTCCAGCAAAAGCTACACGTGCAACTGTCCACAAACCCAAACATACAGCAGCTCTCTAGAGTGACATTCTTAAAACTAAGAAATGTATTGAACAACTCTATAAAATCATCATCCAATATTACCTTATAAATAGAAAATGGTTTTGGGAGGTCTGTCTTAGCAAGGTTTTAGACATGTGCTGAAAAATGAAGGTCATTGTCATCTTTTGGACAATTATTCATGTTATAAATCTAATATTCATTTTACAGTAATGTATTTATTAGTCTTAAACTCCATGAACAGGACTTTTTTATATAAATAAAAAGTTACCCATTACTATTGTGTTTGTTAAGGGGAAAATGCTGTAATAAATTAAAAACTCTGTTGGGTGAAAATCAATATATAAGCAGAAGTCCAGAAATCAGAACATGCTTCCTGGAAGGGTTAGATGTTTCATCCTTCCATTTGCTTGTATAATAAAATAACCCATAACTCTCATTCACATCCAAACAAAATGTACATCCTAGAAGTGGTCAAAGGCAGAAATGGCAGTGAAATACTTCCATGTAATTTAACAGGTCACAGATGTCTAATTCTCATTTATATCCTTAATAACAACCCATTTGCAGCTCCATGTGAATAACAAGGCAGTGTATTCATTTTTAGTTCATACAGATGACACCAACTCCTCAGGTTTGAATAAATGTTCCTGAGTCAGAACTTCCCTGTGTCCCCAAAATAACATGGGAAGATAATCCTAGACAGTTACAGGAACATAAATGGAACACAAATACATAATGCCCTTAGTATAGTATTGGACATTTTTACCTGTTTGGGCAACATCTTCAGGACCTTTTCAAAATTTGGCAACTATGTCTTTAAAAAAAAAGATCATGTGTATTTCAAAGTTCTCAAACCTTCTTCTATCCCTCTTTTTTGAGCCTCTCTGGCAAGGTAGCCAACAAAAGATAGAAGCAATCTTACACACTCAAAATTAAAATAGAAACAAGTAGAAGAGGAAGGAGTACACAGATCCTCAAAAAGTGAAAAAGATCTTCAATTAAGGGTGATATTCCATGAAAAGCAAATGACAACACCTTAACTTGTACCACAAAAACCTCACTTCCTGTTACAAGAGTGACTGCCTGTGTCCAAATTACTACTCCTCCTGGGTTTGATGAAGAAAGAAAACATCTTCAGAAGAGCTGTCAGAACTTTTGCTCACTTCATCAAGAAGGGACAAAGCGTAGATAAAAATCACATTACAATAGCTCTGAGAGGTCTGTTCTAACACAGACAATTCACCATAGGCCAGAGCACAGTCTTGGTCTTTCTCCCACCTTCCTTCCAGACACACTGGCTGGTTCAGACCATCCTCACAGCCTGGTCAGGTGCTGAGCTGCAGTGCACAGACTACATGGGACTCCTTTGAATCGGCTGATTTCTGTTCTTTCCAGAGCTAACAGCACAAAACTTACCAGGGCTTACATGCAACAATGCTTACAGAAGAGGCAAATTCTAGATGTAAACCCCCAAGTGTTTAATTTTAGAAAAAACACCATGTTAGCTAAGAAGTAACTTGCATCAGGTCTCATGCTGCATGTTACATTGAGTGAAGCTGCTCCGTGGTCACCAGTTTTCTTTTTGGAATGTGCTTCGTTACCTGCACTTCCTTCTCCTCCTCTTGGACCCACCTCTTTCCAGCCACCACCTTCCCTTTGCTCCCTGTTTGCCTCACTGCCTCCTGCTGTCTCCTTGTCTCCCATCCTTTGTTCTGCTGGCCCCCACTGCTCCCTCCCTGCTGGCTGTGCCAGCACAGGGCCCAGCCTAATAAGCCTGAGGCAGTTTATTAATTTAGGCTTCAGGCCATGCCTCAACACTCCTGGGGCACCCCTGGTAGCTGGGAACCAACACTTACAGTGAAACTCCAAGCTGTAATGTCAAACTCAAACATTTCAGTATTAGAAACTGAATTGACAAATTCAAAGATATTTATTCTGTAGGCAGGCAAAATTTGAGTGCCAGTCTCTGTCCACATTCCTCTAAGACATCTGAAGTTACAAAAGTTCCTATTCCCCCAAATCATAGTAATCAAAATGCTTTATTATCCTACCCATGTTCTGGATGTTTCATCTTCCCACTGTGTGGGTTTCAGGTAGTTTAGTTCACCAACTCCCCAGCTATTTCAGGTCTACCTACAAAAGGATTTCTATACATGTGAAAAGCATCACAATTCCTCTGCACAGAAAAGCTCCCAGGGAAGCCTTGATACACACACAAAAAAAAAAAAACTTTTTGCTGAAAGATATATTTTGTCTTTTAATACTATGGACACATAAGAAAATATTTTTTCTAGGCCATATGATAAAAATGGAAACCATGAATAACATGGCACCAGATATTGAGCAGCATATTACATGTCAGTTTGTACTGGCAAACCTGATACTGTTTGTATGTTTTATATACCTTATTTTACCAACATCCTTTGCTCTTCATTAACACATCTTTATTAATTCTTAATATCATTTGGTTATCAAAAAAATCATCACTACTGACTCTGCCAAAAAATACTAAATACAATGCTAATATGATACAATGGAAAATTGCTAAACAATAAGATGGATCTCTAAGAAAATTTGATATAGATTTCCTGTAGTTTCCCTGCACTATTTTCAACCCTTCTCACAAGGGATACAGCAAAATGGCAATGAAAAGTGAATTTCCTGCTGTTACAGCTACTTTGGATGCTCATGCTTCTGTTCCTGTGGAGCCAGCTTGGATCAATTTCAAGAAAATAGCCTTTATCTACACTTTTGCACAGAAAACACATTTCTGTTTTTAGGAGATACAATATTTGTCTGTGGTCAGTATTTTAATCTGCAGCATAACACTGTAACATGTAACTTGCATATAATTAAAGCATTCCATACTATCAGAGAAAGATTTACAAAGCAATCAAGGAAAAGGATTTTTGCATTATATAAAACAGGTAGAGAAGTATCCAGTTCAGAATATTTAATAACATTTATGCACTGTACATACACCCAGTAAAGTTTTATCTGGTGAAGAAGAAACTGGAAGTTATCTTAAAATTAGTATTGTCACAATATTGGGCCTGAAGATGCTTGCACTGTCATTTGTAGATCATCCTAATCTTCTGAGCTGGTCAGGATTTTGGAACTGTTGCAGTCAATCCTAACGCAGTTACCAGGTGTGGCAATAGAAGGTTACAGCCCACTCTTGTCAGTGGGAAGACAATGAAAGAAATTGCTTTATTTGTTTTGGGGCACAGACACTCAAGCAAATTAATGCATGAAGCAGCAGCACAAAAATTTACTTACTCCTCTTTCACTGAAGAGTTTTTAATAACTGATGGGCTGTAATCTCACAGCAAGAGTGTAAAGGCACGTGTATACATACATGCCATAGTTAATCTCATCACAGCTTGTGTTTAAACGCCCTTAACAAAAAATAAGTAAAATTCCATAGACCTCAAGGTGGAAGAGCAGACCCATTTCAGTTTGAAAAAACAGCAAGCAAGGTACCAATTAAATTTGAATCAGCCACCTTTTGTCCTGTTCAGAAGGCAGTCAAATCATGCACTACCTGACTTGTACTATTTCAGCTTTGTTGGATAAACATGGACAGGCATTATATGAACTGCACACTCTAAATAGATATATCTGTTCTATAACTAAACAAATCACTGCATCTCTGCAAGAAGAAACACCCTAAAAAAAAAAAAAATCATGAAATCAGAATTCGAACTCAGACTTACATGGCTCCAGTGGGCCTAAGAGCTCATGGACAATAGCCTGGTGAGGTCCTTGTTTCAGTGCAAATACAAATCTAAGGTGCACCAGGACAGAAAGACAAATTCCTACATTAGAAGCCTGCATTTCTTCTGTTGTACTTGGATACACTCTGCCAAAAGCATTGTTCCCATTTTGGATGCCAACTCTCTGGAGCAGCAAAAGTGACTGCACAATGCGAGCACTGTCCTCAACTCCAGAGCTCAGAGGTGTAACACAGAAACACAGCAAAAAAACAACTGCTACAGCTCATTTTGTACAATTTCACACCAATTTCCAGATATTTAAAAGGAAAATGGTAGAAAAGATTCACTTTTATCATTTGTTAAATGTAGATGTGCCTCTTAATAAGGACTTCAAGTACCAAGTATAGTAGGTACAGTTTCCTCTCTATACACTCCATAAATCTGCTTCTTCAATATACAATTCAAAAAAGCCCCAAATTGCTATTGCTATCATGATAAACATTGGAAAGTTCTGCTTGACCTTTTATTAACATTTTTCTATACCAATATGGTTCTTGTGCTACAAGCACCCTAAGGAATTATGAAAAATACTTTTTTCTCTAGTTTAGCCCATGTGCACTTAATAGGCTCACAAATATAATACCATTATAAAAAAGAAAAACTGCCAACACTGCTAAAAAAATTGTCATAACACTAAATTATTATATAAATATAAAAGGAGTATGTCTGTAAAATATTCACTCAATGAACATCCCAAGGTGATGATTTTGCTATGTTGTTTTTATTCCTGGGAGATCCATAACACATTTGGATATGCCACATGTCACCACATGAATCAGGCAGCTAATGCATGTGCTTTTTAGAAGCAGAGATGTCTTCCCAATAGAATGTGCTATAAAAAAAAATGTTGAGATTCTGCTGCTTTGTCTGATAGGCATAATTTAATGTCTTGCTTATAATGCTGCATCTTAAGGAAAAATGTGCACTGTCCCATGTAGTTATTTACAATATATTACTAAATCTATGCAAATATATTTCCCTGAGCTTGGTATTATATAAGAAAGGTCAACAATGTCTGAAATACTTTGAAACACATCCCCAATATATTTTGTATATAGCACTAATGTCCAATGTACAAATATATATCTTAATATATTTTCAGCTATTTCTATTCATTTTATCTTGCTGTAGATTATTACAATAAATGTGTGGGGTTTTCTGCTTTAAGACTATACAAATTGGCCTATGAAGCTATGGCTTTCCATAGCTTCATAAGAGTGTTAATTATATATTTGTTAAATTACCACATGCCAGCACTATTTAACAAAATAAATTTTCATAGTCCCTATCCAATACCATTCAATAATTAACAGATACTCATTTAAGAAAAATTAAGAGGAAAAAAGTCTGTGGTCTGCTTCCCATGCAACTTTTTTCCTCATTTCTTTCATTCACATATTTTTCTACTAACATTTAAACAGAAGATCTTCGAGTACTATTTACCTGCCCCATTTTGGGATAAATACTTGTCCCAGAGGATAAGTGCCTTTTGTGAAAACTCTGGACATTTGATTCCATTATCCTCTTGCCATTTCTACCTTTATATCCAGATTAACAAGTTTTTTCCTACAAGTGCAATAGTATCAGTGATGAGTAGGTTATAAAAACTTGTGCATCTCAGAAAGCAGGAGTAGGAAATATAAAGGAAATATGATGCTTTCCCCCCACCCCTGCCCAGTGCAGGTTAGGGACAGCATGTATTTTCTCTGCAGAAATATGGAGGGTTTTTTAAATTCAGGACTTGCAAGTTGAAATATAAAGCGTTCCTAATGTTCATACAATATCACTGAAATACTGCACTATTGGTATGTTGCCCTGTCAAGTAGCTGATGTATTTTCAAATTTTACACACCTGTGATTTCAAAATAAAGGTTCTGAAAATTGAACATAGTCAAGTTATAGATATCAACGAAACTTTTTACACCTTTAAATGAGTTCTGTATCATGTCATATTAACAGAGAACCAAATGAATTCTGACATTCATTAGCAGTCTTACAGACCACATATCTGAAAGAGAGCCATAGGTTTGCAAGGCCAAAAGGAATCTCACCTGCTACTTATTCTGACTTACAAGTGCCACAACACTTCACCAAGCAAGTCCCAGATCACATCCAGCTGACTGAATCACTTCAAGCAGTGAAGGAAACCAGTTAAAACCAGCATTAAACACCAAATAGAGCTCTTGGCTCCATAAGTACCAAGCCAAATGCAGCCACAGTCAGCTAAATCAAACAAGGGAACCAAGAAGCATTCTCCAGCTGTTTGTACAGTCATATCCCATGGCCGTATCACAGCTCCATCCCTGAGAGATTGGCCAGATAAAGCTGAACTCACAGGGTCAGATCAACAGGTGACTTAACTTTATGTCTTGTGTCCAACAGTGGGTGTAAGCCAAAGGTAAGGAAACAGGGTCAGGATGAGATACTTCCATCTCACCTTCTCCCTGCCTTCACCTACTCCCAGGTCAGAATTTCCTGTATATCTACATTTCTACTGAAGTCCTCTACTGCCACTCTGTATCTTTTCCAAGTATTGCTAGGCATCTTATGAAATATTTAAGGCATGTAATGTCATTACTCTGTTGATGTTTTCATTCTCTCTGTGCAGTGCTGGTTATTATTAGAATTAATATTTTAAATTTCTAACATGTTGCAGTCAACTTTGATGGGTTTTTACTCTACTGGTTCACATCAGTTCTTACCTATTTCATTTATTTTAATATTAACCACATTAATAGTACTCATTTTTATATTTCAACTAGTGATAAATTCATTTCAAAAATTAATTACACAGTTGATGTTTAATTCCACCAAAGTGCAAGAACAGATGTTCTGGAAGTCTATTCAGGGCCATATTTTCCACAGAAAAGTCCCTTCCTTTTGTGATTGTGAAACAGTTTGCATTTGAAAATCAAGTAAGATAGTATGCATGTAACTACTTAATCAAAACTACATACACAGCCACTGGGCCTGGTAACATAATGGAGCTTAATCCTGTTTTCAGCACAGGTATTTCTCACATTGTCTGCAAGTCTTCCTGTTTTCCCCTTAACATGCTCATGAGTATTTTGTTTTTCTGTTCCCATGCTTAGCATGGTCTACATTGCTACATTTTCATTCATCCAAATTCAGCAATAACACAATCCTTTGAATTGATAATATACACATGAAGCTGTGTTTAGATCTAGGATAGTCCTGGTAAAAAAATTGTGATTGAGTCCCACTGCATGTTTAAATAGACCAAAACTGTACAGAATACTGATAAACAAAGTTGATGTTTAATACCATGACAAGCACTATCAATACAGCATACTAACAAAAGAAAGCTCTCAAAAGCTAAAACAAAAAAAATAAAAAAACCACCACACTACAGCAGCAACAAGCTATGAATAAAGCCTAAAACTGGCAGAATTTTTTTACCAAATTGTTTCTGGGAAAATATTTTGAATTGCGCCCATAACATTTGCCTGTAAGAACAAGATCTTCATTCAAGATGGGAGTTACTTTCTCAGCATTATCCTTCTCTCACATGTACATCTACATCACCACAAAGTTCCACAAGGCTCACTGCCTGCATTTATCAAAGGCTGGAATTTTCTTTTGATGTCAGAGAGACCCACTAACAACACTCTGGATTCTCTTCACATTGTTCACCTAATTCCAATCAATACTGGCAGTTCCCCTACGGTACATCACACATCCCCCCCATGAACACACACACACACACAATACATGGGAGGGATGCTTGATGCATTCAGATCACCTTTCAGAAAATATCTGTACCCCAACTCTTATAGCCCCAATAAAGCTCGTTTGCCTTGATTTTCTCTTCAATACATCCTATTTCAGAAGGGGTACAGAGGCACCCTATTCCTTTCTCCTTCAGTGCCAAATCTACCCCACTGACACTTTCACTCTGTTCTGACACTTTCACTCTGCTTTCTGTCTGTAAAGGACATACAAAATTTGCAAAGATTCCAGAAGTCCTTTTGATAAAGATATTCACCAAGCCTAAACATTAGAAATTTCTGCAGAGGGCTTTAACCCACATCATTAAAAACAACAAACTACCTTAACATGGGAAAGTATAATTTTCATACTCTGAGAATAAATCTGCCAAATATGAACTTTATGTTGCAACATTTGTTGGTGAAGGTATGGTGACCAGAATCTATTGGTATATTTAAATAGTGAGTCACTTTGATATTATACTTCAAAAGTAAACTAATTTAGTCAACTAATCTTGTTTATTTTCTAAATATTGTTAGTTTCTATCAGTCAGATGATTTTTCCAGACACTTACATAACAAGCATTAAAAAGATACATTTAGCAGCTACAATTGTTAACATAACAAAGGCTACAGAATCCAGAGGTTATTGCATTCTCCCAAAAGTACTTAAATAATAGCCTAAAATCTGAAGAATTACTTTAATACTTCAATAAAAATAACCCAATTCAAAACATTTTCAAGGAAACATAGCTCCTTGCTCTAGGCTACCGAATAATGGCTGAAAGAAAGTATATAGCTTGTCACTTCTGATTAGAGAACTGTGCCTCTGTGCTTTGAATGAGAGGCATGTCTGGTAATAGGAAGTGCAGATATTAAATTTAATAAAATAACGTGGAATACGATATATATGAAACTTGACCAAGTATAGCACAAAATCTAACATACATTACCCTGCTCAGTCAACTACTGTGGCCTAGCATCTAATGACAGACTTAATTTCTATTTTCCAAGGAGAGCACTACAAAAATATAATTTTCAGATTATACAAATATTTTATCAGACTACACAAAAAATGTAAAAAAATTGCCTTACATATCTACATGAATACAGAACAGCAGCAGAAATTTGTTAGACTACAAAATGTTGACCCTTAAAAGTCCACAGAAAGGCATTAGGTCTTGTAAATAATTAGTAACAAAGACCCTGATGATAATACATTACAGCATGATATGACCCACAGCATATTTCTTTCATGCCAGGTTTAAGGATTTACTCATTTTGGGGGTTTATTTGTTAGGTCTTCTTTGGCTGTTTTTTTTTTAAACACACAATCAGAATACAGCATTTACATACTGCTAATGAAAAAGCAAATGCCTTATCTCTGTTTTTGTCTTAATTCTGGCACTCCAATGCAAATCCTAACAGCTTTGTCTTTCAATACATTAACCCTCAGCATGTTTTCTTCGCAATTAAATAAGCTCCACACAGTATTTTCCATTTCCTTTCTAACACAGAACTATGCTACCTGTGATATGACACATAAGGGATTTTAAAACAATTCCAAGAGCTAATCCCAGTAAACCCAGAATTAAAGTTCTTGTTTTCATATTTCACTTTCAAAATATTTAGAACTTTGACAGATATGACATTATGTTTTCATTAAAACAGTTGATTTCAAAATGCTGCACTGTGCAAAAACACCATAAACAGTTTATGATGAACTGCCACACTCTTAATTAAAACAATAAATCCAGTGCACAATATTTGTGCAGCCTCTGGTTTGACCTTTGCCTCTTGCTATCCACTACCAAAGCTGCTGCCTCATTCTGTGCACCAGATGTAGAAGGTTTTAAACCATGATCTGAAAGGCAGTAAAGATAAAATAAGAGAAAATGTGCCATTACTCTTTGCAGTTATGATTAATTCAGTTCATATTTTACAATCTGGTTATGGAGTAAAACTGCAGACTTTACATCAAGCATTTGCCATTCAATATACCAAATGTATAAAAATGCCTGATACTTTAGAAAATGGCACAAAGCTAATTCACAACCACCACATGAAGGACAGAAATAGGAATAATAAAAAAGGGACAGTAATTAGCTATCCATCCAAAATAATGAAGCTATTTCAGCCACTTGGTCAATCTTGGCAAGAAACAGATCTGTTACAACAAAACAAACTAATGCTCTCCCTTATCTCTCTACTACTTGATTTTAGATTAAAATACCCTTTAAAACAATCAGGTCTGCTTCACAAAGAGAAACCAAAGGTTGTTAATTACTATGACATGCTGTAATGATCACAGTTTTGTTGTGTTTTCCTGGAAACAAAGTCAAATGCAGAAACAACTCCAAGACCCAAGTACAGGAAATGAGCTGGGATCTGGAGTACAAAATGGTATAGGCAGAAATCTTGCCGACAAGAAGATAAATTGACAAGCCCTCATTCTGAAAATGCTTATAGACTTATCAGTTTGCTACTTTAATCCCCTAGCTTTATATTCAGTAAAGCCTCCAGGAGCAAACATCTGCTTGGTGGATTCAAACGTGACTATTCATTGCATCCTTAATATTTCCCTTTTCTGTCAAAAGGGATCAATTGACCAAATGAAGCCAATATAGTTCATTCTCACAATTATGGGAAATTGGCACGAAATACATTTCTGCCTTAGGATGAAAGGGAGAAAACACTGTATGTTGCCAAATTAAGAAATTCAGGATTCAAATGTAAGTTCATTCATAGCCTAAGTAGTTAAAGCTGCCTTTCCTAGAATAATTCCCCACACACTGCACTCCAGAGAAGGTGAACCTTTTTTTGCTAATTCTTTGATTTGCCCACAGTCAGAAAGAAGCATCTCTTCCCATGGTTTACTTCCAGAGACAGTCATGCTGCTGTTAACAAGACACCAGGTGTTTGAGGAGGTAGGGCAGTGCTCAGGAGTGGATTTTGAGTATTTCTTTTACTCCACAGTTTCATTAACAAATCAAGGGGGGAAAAAAATATAGGAACACACACAAAACTTTCCCCAGGTTTGTTTTCTTACACAATATCCATTATTCA
Source organism: Corvus brachyrhynchos (assembly GCF_000691975.1). Classification (NCBI taxonomy): domain Eukaryota; kingdom Metazoa; phylum Chordata; class Aves; order Passeriformes; family Corvidae; genus Corvus; species Corvus brachyrhynchos. Next base: position 13,847,032 of record NW_008239324.1, read on the forward strand.
TTCAAAATCAAAGTGCATTTCTGTAGAAAGCCATACATCACTTTTCTACATCATTCAAAAACAACACAAAAGCTTAAATTCAATGCATGAGTTCTGCAAGGACACAAAAGGGAAACACACATATCTACTTTCCTGCCCACTGAGAAACTGGAGAACAAATTTTAAAAGGCAGAACAAAAAAAAAAAAAAAAAATCCACTGTCTTAAGAACTCTAATATCTTTGTTAGCATTGGTAACTCTTCCTTGGATTAACTTCTTTTTTTAAAGAGACACATAAAACAACTGCATGATAATCAGAGTTTAAAAAACCAAACAAACCCAACCTATAAACAATTTTAACTGCACAAAAATAGCTTCCAGGTATTTTACTTTGAGAGATTCACTTGTTTTATTTGTATTATCAGAGATCCCACAGAAGTGAATCTAAAACAACTGTAGAACATTCATAACATGAAATAAGGAAAGAGTTTTAAAAGTCAAAGATTCTTGTCTATCTTAAGCAAATTATTTTTCCAGCAGCTTTTCCAGACCAACATTTTCCTACTTTCCATATTTTTAAAGAGATGGTGGGAGAAGCTATGATGCTTCTGTAACATTTCAAGTTATTAGCTAATTTCTGCAAAACACAAAATATTCTTACAGACTAAGTAGGCAACAAGAAAAGTTTTACAGACCCCTTTGTGATACACACACTGCTGTACTGCTTAAAAATAGTAACCAAGAAGGGAAGTGTTTGCACACTTTTACCTGAATTCTCCTGCATAAAATACACAATTTATTTTAAAGGGCTGCAAATTCCTCTTCACTTTCTTTTGGTTGCTCCATACAAAAATACAACATGTTTTAACCAGGTCTTTCTAGCTGAAGAGCTGACATTTTTACTAGCTTGTTCCTTTAAAAATACCCCCATTCTGAATAATGTAGATCACTCTGCCATAGCTTTCACAGAAACTTTCAAAGATAAGCAAAAGTCTAACTCCTCACCAAATAGCCACTGTTGCATCAAACACTCCTGTCCAAATCTCTCACACGAAGTGGATGATTTCTACAGCAGCCATAGATATTCATAAACTCCCTGCACATACCTTTTCTGTCAGGAAAGGCTAGATGCTGTCCACAGCAGTGAAGATAAAAAGCACAAAGAACTCACCAAAACTGCTACAAGTTCAGAACTGAGACACACCCTTATAAATCCTGTCCCCAGGTGGTTTGGGGCTGCAGCACCAGTTGCACCCACTTAGCTTAACGAGGTTCTGTAGCAGGTGTGGGATGGACGGGAAGCAAGAAGTGTTTGGGAAGGAGGATTTGAAGGTTGAAACTTTTGTCTTAGTATTAAGATTCTGTGAGGTTGCACCTGGGTCACTGTTATTTCACCTGAAACCTTTCAACTGTGCCCTCTGACACAGCAGGATCCCATCAACCAGATTGGCTACACAGGTGAAACCCATGAGAGTCCCAGAGCTCCTGCAACCACTCAGCCAATAGGGAACCTGGAGCCAGCACATGGCACAGGTGCTGGGACAACTTCCAAATTACTAATTAATCCTTAATGCTTTCACAATACTGAAGTTATTCCTACCAGTGTGTCAGCCCTGATGCTTCATGAACAAATATTAAAATTGCAGGAGAGCACTTTAAAGATGTAATTTCATTTTAATGCAGCATTTTCCAAATGAGAAATCTTGACCCTGACAAACTCATCCCCTGAGTTAAAACTTTCTAATGAACACCTGTAAACATGTCCAATGATGACTGGGTTTTTTTTAATGTGGTCACCAAAATGCAAAACAAACAAATGTGCCCTCCTGCTATAGATTATTGCAAAGAAAGGGAAAATCAAAGCTTGCAAAAAACAGCTGCAAGAATATTTGAACCTTAGCCAATAGCACATTTCCTGTAATCTAGTTCTCAAAAGCCCTTCAGTTAAAAACTAAAATGTATTAGTTGAAACACTAATTTCAGGAACTTGCAAATTTTAGCCCATAAAAACAGGTGATATTTGACAAACTTTCAAGACACTGAAAGCCATTTTTTTAATTGGAAAGGTTGGGCAAACTTAAATTAAGGGTGATGCATATGTTGCTGTAATATTTGCATGCCTACACTACAAGACTCCATCCTTCTAGAAGAAAACATTCTTCCACAGAGTACATCACATAGGGCATAAAATTTAAATAAGCTTCAAATAGGAATTTTGCCTCAAGATCTATTCCACTCCAGCCTCTGGGAGATGCTTCTCTGAAGAATATGTTTTTTATTCTGTGCAACAATTAATTTGCCTTTCTTTTCCTTCCTGGAGGAAGGAGAGGAGTTGGTCAATTTTGGTAAGATTTCTGGTGTAGGCAGCCTCACACAAAATGGCTTTACCTTGCCAATTAAAGTTGTGGAGCTCTGATTTGGAGAGAGCACTGAGTACATAACAGAAATTAATACTGGCACATCTATATACAGCATAAAGATGAACATAGGGAAGTAAAAAAGCAGGCAGCAAAACCCTCTCCATCCTCTCCTTTTCAACCATGAAATATCTGCATTAGTTATCTCCTGCTGGATCACATTAACATGTGCAAAGAGAATTTATGCCCAGAAGGATAAAAGAACCAACCCAGCCATCAGCAGCCCGGTTTCATGGCAAATACAAAACCAACCATGATTAGTCCAAACTTCCAGCCCAACCACCTGAGGAGCCAAATGAAGTCAGACAAAGGCAATGAAGTCACTACAGGGAATTTCCATCAGGTCAGCTGACAGTCAACCAGCTGGAAATGATAATTATACATTCAGCATGATGCAAGACCACATTCTTGCAACTCTTTTAATGATCCTGTAAAAAGAAGAATAAGAGAATAGAGAGAAAAATACAAATTCGCCTTCCTGTTCAAAATACTCACTTTTCTCCTCAGTATTATCTTCTCCATAGCACACTACTCTAACACTTCAATTGAGAGAAATTAAATTTCATTCTAAACAAAATTGTAAGAAATCCACATCCAGCAAAGGAATCAGTGAACAGCCCAAAATATTTAAAGTTTCAAATTTTCATAACTGCCCATCTCTGCAGGATTTTACTTCAGTGGAACCTGCAGATGCTCAGAATATTAAAACAAACAGGCTCTTTTCTCCATGTTATATTGGAAATAGAGATGTTGCTTGGATTACACAATGCCTGACTTTCCCTCTAAATCAACAGATCTTAAAAGTAATCACTCACAGATTTCTAAATTTAGAATAGTCATCATGATCCCAAGCAGCTGAAAAAAACAGTTCACAAATGTTACTTCAGTCCATAGATTCAGAAAGGTGACATCTGTTGGTCTTCAGCAGAGAAGCATTCTGTGCTTTAAAAGGGCAATATATACAGGGTACTAATAACATTGACAGAAAGTAATCTATAACTGCAGGTCTATGTTTTAAAAGTTCTGATGGAACTAAAAAGATCAGGTGATTAGGCATTTTTCTTTAAAATAAAAATTAATTCCTGGATACTAAATGTGCTCAGTAGCATAACACTTCTGAATTATGTATTTCCAAAGTTCTTCTGTGAGCTGGACTTCCCTATTATCTTCTTTGTCCTGACTTGAATAGCAAAGATTTAAAGAACTGGAGAAGAGTAGATTAAGAAAAATAAAATACATGCTTGAGTCACAATATTCTTTAAACTTCAATCAGAGAACTTGCAAGAAAACTGGGCATGTGAAGATCAGCATGTGAAAGATAGCATCCATTAAGGTTTATGCTGCAATGGCTTTAGGGTTCATGAATAACAAAAAATGAGCTCAGTCAGGAAAAGTGGTTGAATAAAACTGAGAAGAAATACAGTATCCACAGAAGGCCTAAGAAGCCCACCTTCCCATGAACTCAGTTAATGCTGTTTTCCTATTACAAAAGTAAGGAATTACTATTTGTTTAATTTTAGAGCAGATAAGTGAGGGAAATCTACATTTTCCAGACTATTATAGTCAAGTAACAAGTCTTTCCTTACTGGGAAAGGAATGGAGGAAACAGCAATTAAGTACCACCTTCAATGAATTCCAGCTCAGTAAACACACAAGTATCTGTAGAGCTAAGAAATTCATATTGCAACAAAGGAATAGGAAGGAAGAAACCTGAAAATTTTTACAGCTTCTATAACCAAGTATTTCTTTTACATTCAATAGATGAACCCCAACGTTTAATGAATGTAAACAGCATAAAAGTTCCCCAAAGAGTTGGCAACCCAAAATAGTAGGTACTAAAAGAATAGTACAACCCTTTCTGCCTCCCTGCTCAATTGTCAGCTTTACGAATACTCTGGGATCAACTAAAGGTACTTGCTGAGCACATCTGCATGCCCAGGAGAAGTCTTCAGTGGGCCCAAACATCAACTCATGGCAGTTGGCTCATGATAACTTGGTAGATGTAGGTGACTGATTTAAAAACAAAGCTCTAAGGAAAGTATCTGAATGAAAAATAACCTTGAATTGCATCAGGTAACAGCCAAGAATCTTTGTAAAAGAAAGAGATATGCTTTTCTGATAATGTCAGAATATAATCTTCCTTTTTAAGACTGCAGAAAAGGACTCCTGTTTGCTATGATGACTAAACAAATAATGAAAATTTTTTCCAGTGTTTTCATAACTTATGTTTGAAAATACACGTCACACACTGAAGCTCCAGCAGTTATAAATAGGAACACAAGAATCTTGCAATAGCATTGTGACTAAAATTTTCCAATATCAACACTGAATATACAATCAATGTCTTTATGAGGCTGACCCAGAGAATCCTGAATATCATACCTGGAACTACAGAAAACCTTTAATAAATATATTAACTATGTAGGTAAAAGGAAACACTTTATATACCTCATGCGAAAGGGGTTGATCCCATGAAATATTTACATGTGAAACAAATGAGTCATCATAGAGAATCACAATGAAGTAAATAAATATCACTCTGAATCCTGGTATTTTCTCTTTAAACAGCTCAGTTTTTTCAATCTGATTTGAAATTTTTTTGTGTCTATGTGGAAATGCACAGCTGTCACCCAAAAGAGTTGTAGAGAAACTGTTTAAAACAAAGACAATTGGCCTAAGCACTGAATCACTGAGACACTGAATCATTTGGATTGTGAGCCTTAATTTGTCCTTCACGACACATAAATAGTGCCAAATGTGAACAATTCAATACAAGTCACACTCAACTTCTGAAAATTTTGAATTCTAGTTCAAATTCCGTGAGCATCATTTCAGAAAACATATCCATATTTCATGAGAAATTCTTCTTGATTTATCCCTGAAAAAAATCTTTCTGAAAAGAATTAACAGAGGCTTTAAGACACTTCTCCTAAACTAAGTATTCAGCGCTACTGCACATGAATAAACACTGCTTTTAAAAATCCCACAAAATGAGCTGTATTTCATCTTTATAAATGTATCTTACTAAGTTCCACCACTGGGACAGTAGAAAAAAATAATAGTGATACATTTCCATCTAATGTTTTATGTCTTTCTCAGTGCCATTACAGGACTAACATATTCTCCCTCTCAACTTTTTTTTTTTTAATTGTGGTAGCACTACTGGGAGCAGGTGCCTTGAAGTGGGGGCACATACCGAGTCTGACCTCCCTATGAACAGCTCTGAATTCCCTGATCTTGTTATGAATATTTTTTCTTCAAATGCAAAGCTGCAAAATGCATGAAAGCTAAAGTAATTCAATTAAGTATCTATTCTGAGCTGGAAAAGACCATTTTGTTAGAAGCAGTGGAGCACTAGTTTAACCCTAGTGCTCAGAATTCCCAAGCAAGTCAGCACATTAAGCCAGCTCTTCAACTTAAGAACAATTACTGTCATTTATCAGCCTGAATAGCAATAATGCACAAATCGACAGCTTTCAAGAGGCAAAGACCGAGCTAGGTGTAATGATATGCAAAGCCACAGCACTCTACATTTTGAACTGTCTTCAGCCCATCAATACATCTCCAAGTACCTACAATTTATCAATACAAATGTGGTACCCAATGAAGGCAGGACCAAAAAGATAAATATGAACTGGGTGGAATAAAAGGTTCAAGAATGTTTGAATTTTATAATGATGAAGTGCAGATCACATTCTTACAGCATTTTACATGCAGTGACCTGATCACATCACATTTCCCTCAGCAAGAGGAAACTAGGATAAGAGATAATCTTTCTTTCAGGTAGTTGTAAGCAGCTGCTTCGCTTTTTTTGCTTTTTTGTTGTTGTTGTTTATTTCCCCTTTCTTTTCAATTTTTCCTTTTTTTCCCCTGCCATTTTTATTTCAAACATGCATCTATGCAGTAGTTACACAGACATGGTTCCTTTTATAGAAATATATAATTAACATATCATTATTTTATCTCAATAAAGCATAGTATATACAGAAAATATAATTTGTGTCTCATTACCTTATAAACTGATTTTAGTAGCAATTGAAGGACTAAAGAAATGGCTGAAATTATCTAATAGCATATATACCAAATGGCATTCTGTTCATGAAAGTCTCAAGGCTATAGAACTGATTTCCTCTGTACCTGATCTAATTGTGTGGGGGTTTTGGTTTTGACATTTTTAGCTTTTTTAGCATTACAGCTTCTTTGTGAACAGAACCTTTCAGCAACCAGAGCTATTGCAGTGCTCAGGTATTCAGACTCCCTTTCTCATACAAGCAGGTATAGGCATTTGGATTAGCAGCTCACATATACAGGGAATAAAAGGATTTCTACATTTTACCATGACAAAAAAAATCAAGATTATAATTATTTCACTGCAAGTCTGGAAGTTCTACCTGAAATACCTAGTTTTATAACACCTTTTCATTTTCTAGTCCTTACTTTCCTATTATTACACCATGTAAACTGTTATATGTACCCCCCACCTTAATTCAAGATTTCATGGTGTTCCCTTGAGTTAAATGTCTACTTTGAAATGTATTTTGCACAGGGGATGTCACTATGCAAGTTATTTTTTCTACGCTATTTTCATCTTCAAGAACTTTAAAATGTTATTAGAAAGTACTGACATGTCCAGATGGATAAAGTGAGGTATGAGCAGAACAAAAAGAGGGCTTTGTCAAAGAGAAAACAGTCTTGTAGGTGAAGAATAGAGAGCAGGAGCTCTGGGGTTTATTCTGAGCTCTGCTACAAGCTTCTCATAGATGAACACATCACTAAAACCTGTGCTTCCCCAGTTTCCCCACAGACAGCTCTTCTCTAACCACAGGGTAAAGCTGCTTCAGGGGACAGGTGACAGTCACTGATCAGTGGAAAACACAACACTGTGATCCATGGACATCTGTGTGGCATTCCTCAACAGAGGACTGGAACTGTATTGTCTTCAGCCTGCATGAAACAGTATTTGCTGCATCGTATGATACAGCTCAAAGCTGAGAGGACTTAACAGGAGCCTTCACATTATTTAAAATACAATTTTAAAAATAAATACAATTTCCTCATGGTTTACTGTCTTTGTAGAATTCATTCATCTTCCTCTGGCTTTGGGGGCAGGGGTATATTCAAATGCTTTATTTTTCAAAACATTTTTTGTTCCTGACAACTTCTTTCACAAATTTTTACCCTCTTACCTAGCAGGCTCTTTACATGTTCCTAAGCACTTTACATGTTCCTAAGCATAGGTGACTTTCAGACAGCCTGGCTTGCCAGCTCCTGGAAAGTGTGCAGAGATCCAGAGCATCAAGACATCTCAAAGTGTGAGATGAACTGAACCTAAGAAATCCTTTCCCTGTAGACCTTTGCTTTACTGCTGATTACAACTGTTCACCAGTTTGGTAGACTTACCAGTTAATTACATGAGTATTCCTTCAGACGTAATTCACTGTCAAGGTTACTGACGAAGTAACATGCAGGGTCATCTCAGTTCAAGGCAAAACCAAAGAGAAACCTACCACTGATTAAGACAGCACAGTTTTGAGAACTTAAGAACTGCTGTATTTGCTCCAGTATTCTGCTTTCAGCTCAGTTAGCAATGCATATGGAAGAATCCACCATAATGGAAACATCATAGCATTATTTTCCAAGAAGGTGAATGGGAAACTAAGCAGAACACAATGAATGCTTATGTTGATTTATATCTCTCTTACGTGTTGGCAACACTTACGATTTTTCACAAGTCTCCTGTTACTTGGTATTTCTTTTCATCTAACCACTTCTGCAGCTGTATTACTATATTTTAAAAATCTCATTTTCTCTTTTTAAATTATGTTTCTAACATTCAGTAATTATGAGAACATACTGCAAGTTCAAAGCCAAAAGTTTCAGAATACTAAAGGGAAAAAACATTGTTTTAAAAAAAACGGTTTAAACCAATATCGCTTTTTTATCAGAAATGCAGTGGTCATTGTTCTGGAATATTCCTGTAAGTAATGGCTCTAAAGCTAGTCCCAGTAGAACTTTCATCCCTTCTCCTTCTAATATGTTTGTGTTCAACCTCTCTACTGTTATCAAGCTCTATAATTCTTGTCTAATAGCAGCATCAGAAATGCAAATTTACTATAAAAATCCAAGGCATAAAACATTACACTGATAAAAAATAAATAAATTATTCAGGAGAAGAGGAGAATACTCTCAAATACATGTGTAACCTAAACAACCTAAATGACATGTTACTGTGTCAAGTCCCTTTGTTAATTTCTAATGGCTAAACTGACTTAGAGTTTGGTCCCGCTTCCTCTGAATTCAAAACAAAAATTCTGTTTTTTCTTTGAAAAAGGACAGAAAGATCTTCTGGAGTGAAATGATATCTTCTGCTGAAAAAGATTCATATTTATCTTGTCCTTGGCTGAAACAATAAGCAGAAACAAAATGGTTAGAAACAATCAAATAGTTGCAGTTGCAAAGACCAATTAACTTATAAACTGTGGTGTACAAACAATAAAATGGGAGTCAAACACTCTCAAACTGAAGAAAAACTTCTTGACTCTTGTTACTCTACGAAGTATCCATGCAGTAATTTAGAAGACAGTGCAAACTCACAGACTGAAAAGAATAGAGGGCAAATCAGGGCTAATTCAGGGATTCAGATCCTGTGTTGATATATTTGCACATGCTACAACTCAAATAGGAGGGTTTTCGTCAATGTCATCTTATTACACTGCAAGGGAGGAAAACAGACAGTTCAATCACAAAATCATAATGCTTAAGCAGCATGAAATCATAAAGCTAGCAACAAAACAGGTGAAGCATGCTACATTTATGATTCATATGCTTCCTTTCACCCTAGCACAGTATTGGTTTACTCATAGCCCTAAATGGCCAGTCCCTGCTGGTCTCCCCAGCACAAGAGGAGTGAGCAGTATTGTCCTTTTGGGTGTACTTACTGTACTGCACTCCATCAGATAAAAATAATGTACATGAATACTTTAACTGTTTATCCAACTGTACACATAGGTTACAAGATACTCTAAATAGGATTGTTGTTTAGACATGAACATAAAGCTGAATGCATACAAATAATTTTTACTGTCACATTCTAGATCCATTGAAATTGGTATACAGCTGCAATAAAATTTGGTGGGTTTAGTTTGCTACAGACATCCAAATTCCCTTAAAAATTGATGTGAACTAATATAAAAAGTTATTTGCAAAATCATATCTATAAAAGAAAGTCTAAATGTGGACTTTCTTTGATCATTTAGTTTTCCCATAGTTTCTTCAAATCTTTTGTGATTTTGAGATCATCAACATTGATATTCTCAAGCACATGGAGGGCAAGTACAGTGTGAAAGAGGTGTCTCCTTAAGATGTGCTGTATAAATCCAGAGTAGAAACAATTCAGAGAAAACTCAACTTTATCTCGTGCCTCCACATGGTGAAATAGGCATTTCCAGCTAAGATACTAAAATTAGAACATCACAAAACAAACTGGGACATTTCCTCTCTGCACTAAGGCAGAATACAGAGACAAGGAGGGAATGGAAAGGACAGATCTGGTCACCTCAGGTGGGCTGGAGACTTCTTCAGTCTCTGCAGCAGCCCCATATGGGTGAGTAAGGAATTGACCTGCAGAATTCAACCCACCTTTTATTATCCCACATCTTCCTGATACAAGTCAATTCCTAACAAAAGGATAGTATTTTCTGGAGTGACTAAATAAACTAAAAGAAGTGAACTAGGCTCCGAAGTGCCTTTTTATAAATTTCAACCATGTTTCATAATACTGGCATTTGTTCATTACAAGGTAAATACACCTGCTATACTGCCACCTGTTGTCTATCAATAATCCACAGCATCAACAAAATTTCTACACGGTTTTCAAGATAACATCACTACTTTCAAAAATTATTTGAACCAACTTGTGCTATAAAACAAATGTAATAAAGATGTCTTTTTGAGATGTACTTACAATATTCTTTAGCATCTGAAACTTACTGCAGTGAAAAAGAAAAGTTAATAAGAGAGGAAATAATAGAGTATTTATTTGCTACTGGCATTTGCATATAATTTGCTGAATGCTAATTCTGAAACACTTTTCAGTATTTTCTACCTCAATCAAAAATTCTTCTCTTTTCAGCCAGAAGACGGAGTCACTGATTCCTTACAAAGATCCTCCCCACACATGCTGCTATCCTGCCTAGTTCCTAGAGCTAGGGTAGCTTCCAACCAGCTAAATGTTAATAACCATGATATAAATTGCAACTTATTCAGAATTTTGATGCACTGATTCCACACAGGACCTTACCATTGTCTCAGGTGAAACTCCACTTCAGCAGCTTATGACACATCTTTCTAGAATATATCAGGGGTGGGGTGTTTATGAATTACTTCTGTCATCTCAGTATCCTTCCAGTCACAATCTTCACCTCCATGAAATTTCCACAAAAATAGAGGCAGTCTTCACACACATTGTTTACTAATCAGTCTTCCTGAGAGGTGATTTCACCACAGTTCATCAGAGAACTGGCAACTCTGGAATAAAAGCTTGCTTATTAATGTCAGATCTATTGCAAATTAATATCCAAGAGTACAGCACACAAGAAGCAGTGTTAAAAAAAGCAGATAACTCATAGTCACGTGTTCTTCACATACAGGTGTCCAAGGAAATGAACGTGCTCCTGTCACACAGCTTGAAAATATGACTCAAGATCAACATGAGAGTCAATAGCCATAATTAAGTCATCATTTAACAACATACCACTGTACTTCCTGAAATGGCTGAACCCTAGTAAAAACCTGGCTCACAGACTATAGACATCACAAAAAGACAAGCAGAAGGCAAATGCAATAAAGATTACAAGTAGCTGACACTCCTGGAGTTGTGTGTGTACTCACCACAGTGACCAAAACCTTCTGTTTTAAAAGGCTTAACATGAAAAGCAATTTATCAACCACCCCACTAAATTTGACTTCCCCAACACTATAAGAAGATGACAGGTGTTCTAAAATTAATTTAAATTATAATTTTAATAATAAAGTGTTTCAGCAGTCATACATTATGTGACTACACCTGTAGCTGATGTAACAGCATTCCCTGGCTATCCACTGTTGGTTTGGGGCCCTGTCTGGCATTGACAAAATAGAGAAATCTAAAACATCAGGGTTATCTTTAACTTCTGGATTAGCTGCAAAGATGTAATCTAGGGGGTTAATCTTGCTTTAAAGCACAGAAAGCAAACCACCACTCAAAATTCAAACAAATGTGTCAGTGAGCACTCAGAAATTCATCAACACAGATACCAAGTTGTCTGTAAGAGGAAAATGTGCAGTTATTCTGTGAATTAGTCTGATCACTGGTAAATTCCAAAAGGTAAATGCAAGGGGAAAATTAGTATATTTCATTTCCACAAGATTTTAATTTAGACATGTCTGCAGAGAATTTTTGCACAACAAGACACAAATTCTTATGACTGAATACATTCTGCTCTTTCCATTTTTTCTTAAAAATACAGTACAATCTTACATACATAACAAAATGTGTTTTCTCCATTATCAGACATTTGTTTCTAAAGTTTTCACTGTTACCTAAAAGGTACAAGTTTCATGCACAAAACATTAATAATTTTGAAACTTTGTGTTACTTCCCATGAAAGACATCCACCCACACTTACAGTTCAAAAGGTTTAAAATGTTTTTGCAGCATTACCAAGGGTCACGATGGTAACACCAGACAAGATAGGGAAATTGCACTGCTATTAATTATTACTTACTATAGATAGTAGTAAATTATTTGGGCAATAAAAGGTATTGCTATGATTTATCAGAGTATTAAAAACTCATTCACTAGATTTTTTTTTCCTACTGAACTACTGAATTCAGCATTATAAAGCAAGGATTTTACCTTTTCAGTTTAATTAGGTGATCTAGTTTTGGAGCAAGTTAAATGGAATTCTTCTGAATATTAGTAAGAAGAAATTGGAAGCTGTGTTACCATGAGAAAAACAAAAATGGAGGGTAAATTTTTTAAAAAGATATCCTTCATCATAAATTTATGCAACTGCAGAAGTACACAAAAAAAGAAAAAAAGTTTTTTCAGGAAGTCCAGCACTTGGGAAACTCAAAAAACCCCTGGACAAATGACAAAAAAATAGGAAGTCCAGCTTTAACAAAAGGAGAACAAGTGGTAACCAGATAGGGGTTTATCATCATTATTTTTTACAGTTTATCAAAAAGTATTAACTGACAATAATATGGCATTTGAGTGTCATAAACAAAGCTTATTTCTGCCTCATCACCACTCTTTTAGAGATTTTCTTTAGAAATTAGCCATCTCTATTAAAATGGAAAAATGTAACTAATATTCTCAATATTGTTCTACAAAAAATTCCTGAACTATTTTCAATTTCTTACCATTAATACTGGTTTTGGGACTACTACTTTTGTGCTAAAACTGCAGAAGCAGCCAGTATGGTACAGAGATGTAAAGATCTGAAGTACTGAGCTCAGCACTTTTGGCTGCATGCGTAATGCTCACAAATACATTATGTGTAAGAAAAACAATGTATTATTGCATAACATTCTTAATTGCATCTCTCCCTGCAGGACTCCATCGAAACACGGCATGTTGTATCTCAATAAAAAATTTTTGTAGAAGGAATTTGGAAAAGCAGAGAGCTAGTAAACAGATAACCATTGCACATATAGTTACAATGCATTATGTATTTAATAACCCAAATTTTTCGGTTGACAGTGCAGATTTTTAGTGAACCTGAATGGACAGTAACTCCACATGCTTATAGGTAGTGCTATCTTTACCTGCTCTTATAAAGAAGATAAGCTATTAGCCCAAATGGCAGATACTATTTCCATGCTCACAAATACGGCCTAAGTATTTCTTCATTTAAAGACATATTTAGAGATCATTGCTTTCCAGATTTGAATTTATATGAACACTGGAGAAGAGGGAAGTTTTCTGAACTACATTTCCAGGGGAAATGGGTGAGTTTGTTCTCCAAAAGCATGTTATCACCCTTGAGGAGAGGAACAAAGGAACATGGTATGTGAATGGCTTCCCAAGACTGTTGTGGGACAGCACCTCTCATCCTGATAATTTGCTGACAGTCTTTGCTATTTAGGTCTATGCTATTTAGAACATGCATGTGTAGAAAGAGAAAAAAAATGCTGACTTCTGCAGGTAAAGTGGATCCTTGGGACTTGTGTGCAAAATCAGAGACGAACTTTTCTATCCCCCTAGTATCTACCAGAAAAACTGTGACGTTTTCCTTTAATTTCCATGCTAGCAATTGGGAAATAGCTGTTGTTCAATAGTACAGGGGGATCACCTCTCTGTTTTCCTGTCATTGCTTTCTTCATTATTAGAACCAGGCAAAGACAATCCAAACAGTACATCTGCTGTGAATCTCGGACTGTAGTGAACAGTTCCTTCAAATGCCACATTATCAAATCCTGTTTAAGTTGGTTTCCCTTTGAAAACGCCAGCTTGGGCAGAAGGGAAAGCAAAAGAGGTGGTGAAGAAGACAACAGAGCAAAGATGCTGATGGCTGGATTTGTATTGGTCCTCCCAAGGTTTCTACTCAGTGGAAGCCTTTCCACTGTACTAATTATTCATCTGCTGTCCTTAATACAAGATGATATTGCAGCATTTCAGATGGAGAGCGAGCTTTTAAAAGCATCTGATGTTATCTCAGTCACTGCAGGGAAAGTCCTCACTCTCACAGTGCTGATCTAGAAAAAGGAATGTCAGTCTTGTTAAGATTCCTATAGAATCTTAAAAAAAAGTCACTGCATCCTTATAGACAAAGCCCAAGCTCATTCGCATCAGCAGCAGTCTTACACAAACTAAGAAATTAAGAGCTGATTAGTATAAAGTTGATGACTGCACCGTGCCCAGGGGCTGGCAGTGGGATGGTTCTGGCCAGTTCCACAGTTGCCCCAGCACAGGGCACAGCTGAGCCCTCAGCACCTCTGTGGGAACATGTTTGGGAAAGGGTCTGGCAGTGAGGGGAACAGCTGAGCAAAAGCACAAGGGAAAGCAGCAGTGAAAACAGAAGGAGCAGCCCTGAGAGCATCGAGCTTGGAAGAGTCCCTGGCTGGGACTTGGGTGGGCAGAGGAGTTTGGAAGGAAGGAGTGAAGTTGAGCCTAGGAAGAAGATGAGGGGAGCAGAGGGAGGTGTTGTTTTTATTTTGTCTCTGTTTCTCACCATGCAAATCTGTTTCATTTGGCAATAAATTGAATTATTTTTCCCCAAGTCAGGTCTGATCTGACCATGACAGCAACTGGTAAGAAATCTGCCAGTCCTTACCCTGACCCCCAAGGCTGGCCGCAGGACAAGGTCAACCCTGCACATCCCCAAGCTTACGAACAACACCCCTGAGTGCCAGCTGAGAGGGGAATAGAACAAAAAAGGGGGGAAAGTTAAAGGTGGTAAATGTAAAGAAAAGAGAATATTGGATTTATTTTAAATCTTATCCCTACCTGGGTTGTTACTGACTAAGTTTGCAGTCAGTCTCTGATATATTTGGATATTTCGATCACACATCCATACTGCCAATATTTATTTCAGTGACACATTTGGGCCTCTGTACTCATTTAGTTCTATTCTCAGCACACAACCAGAACCCTAAATATAGTCC
The DNA here is from genome assembly GCF_000691975.1 of Corvus brachyrhynchos. NCBI lineage: Eukaryota > Metazoa > Chordata > Aves > Passeriformes > Corvidae > Corvus > Corvus brachyrhynchos. The sequence goes on from NW_008239324.1 coordinate 13,862,076, forward strand.
CAGGCTGTCTGTGGGTATCATGCTGTGCAGCTACAAAAAGCATGCTCCACTGTAGTAACCCTTTCTTCTACCCTTGAATTGAGTAAGCACTTGGAAGGATCTGTATCTAAAAATGCTCAATTTCTTTTATTTCTTCAAAT
>NW_008239324.1:13862413-13872816 GCF_000691975.1 Corvus brachyrhynchos
GATATACATAAAGAAACATGCTTTCTAATAAACATTGTATTAATCTGACAGGGTTTATATATAAACAACCAAAAAAAGAAACTAATAAAATACTTCAAAAAACATATTTTCAGGAGATATATGCCGAGTAACCTTATGACACTTCCAGTCTGCTATAAAAATTTCCACTAAATTTTTCCCAGAATCACACAGCTAATTTCTGGTTACAAGCTCTGTAAATGCTACCTTTAATGCCAGGCCCACCATCCTACCCAACATACAGAAAATTGAGGGGTTTTTTTATAGTTTTCCCCCTCCCCCACTGAGTTTACATTTTCATGTCTCCTTTCCTTAAGTAACCGTAAATTTCTGCCAGAAAGTTCAGTAAGATTTTTGTCCATCAGTAATAACACTCCTGGCTACTGAGGAGCACCAGTCTCATTCTTACACCCTTGATTTGTGTAGCAGTTGTGATATTGATCTAACAGACCACGAAAACACAGCTCTCAATGGTTACCATAATTGAGCAAAACACGTCCATTCTGAAATTATTAATTCTATCACAGGGAGATTAATTTCCTTTTGATGTTCTTCTATCAGGAACTCTACTTTGATTCATTGATGTCACAGAACAAATTAGTGCAATACATAGCCAACAGTATGATATTAAAATCGGACATTATTCTGCTGCTGTTATCAAACAATAAAGAAGCAGATGGCTTTTTTTTTTTTTTTTTAAGAAATGGCTTTCATGTCAGAGTAAAAGGCTGCACAAACCACAATGATTTCTTTTTCTGGAAGTTGTTCTTGTTGGTTGCATACCTGGATCAAAATCTTTCAGCGTCTGAAAGGACTACATGATATGATAAAAGGTCAATGGTATAGAGAAGACACAAGATTTCATAACCTTCTGTGGTTTGGCTCTTTAGCTTCAAAGTGGCAACAAATCATAACATTTGGTGAAAAAACAAACACTGACCAAATTGTGTTTACTTTTGGATAAAATATTTGCCAAACATTTGATTTTAGTATTGTCTTTTCATACACAAGATTTACTTACAACATGTGCTACACTTGCCTGAAAGAAATTATTCCTTCAAAATTAATTGAAAGCAAAGATATTTACACTGGCATCAAAACCGGATTTGTAAGTGCAAGCACAACTGTTCCAATGTTCTTCCTTTCCACACTAAACCTGAACTTGCTTCGCCAGTGAATTAAAGACAAATGTTAGGATTTGTCATTTGTTTCAAAGGAGGTAAATGCGACTCAGGGTCTTTCCTCAGACCTTTCTTCCTGTGATACTTCCAGTGTTGTAAGGACATGTGCTACCCTTCTATTCAGCACAGCTGCTCTTCAGAACTGAAGTATTTGAACACCCAGGCTTGAGGTCAAGTTCCTGTGCTGAGGAACAGCCCAACCGTAGCTGACACATTTCCTCCTGCTGGCTGCCAGGCACTGTAAGGAGGAGTGTCTATGAGTAGTTTTAAATGAATGAATTAAACAAAACACAAAACACAAAATTTTGTTTCACGCTGTGTTCAACCCTGAAAATGACAGGTAACTAAATGCAGGGTTTATACAGCTGCTCACCACCAGAAGGACAGAACATCAGATACAGAAGAATCCTAGAATTTCAACTGCACAGACAGGATCCGAATATGTAACACATTTACTGTATGCCAAGTGGTTACTTCTGTAGCTTAATACAGTACAGTTTCCAGGAGCTTAGGAAAATGAACAAAATAGAGCCACTTACTTTGACCTCAGCCCATGGCTCTGGCAAAGTAAGAGCAGGGAAACATACTTACATATTTAGAAAAAACAGAAGAGTCAAAATATACAATCTAAAGAAATCTATAGAATCTCTAAAATAGGAATAATACTTCAACACTTCCATAAAAAGCACCTCAACAGAGGAACATGTGTGCTGCTAAGTGGATTAGCTGCAATACAAGTCCTATGGAACAAAACAGGCCTTCTAACAACTTGCAATTTGCATTTCCCCATGGAAGACTGGTGATTAGTTTTACATTAATTGCAGCATACTCTTAATACTATCCCAGCCAGGTTTCACTGGCACCCAGAATCACTTTTTTCATAATCAGTTCTTATTAGCTGTTGTATGTATCTAATGCCAACATATGAGTTCAGTTGAGTTTTGCCATTATTATCATTAATATGGGATTTTGAAAGCTTGGACTACTTATGAAAGAGGTTGGGGGTGGGGGCTGGAGAGGATTAGCCACAGTTTATATTACCTGTCATAGAGAAAGTATCTGTACTTGGGTTTTTAAAGTCTTGTAAACTCTGGGCCATGATGTCATCCTTTACCATTCCCACTTGTTAAAAGGTAGACACTTGAATTCATTAAGAAGAATAAATACATCACAAGTAAGTTAATAACACCAACCCAGGTATGTTTAGAAAGTTCTGGATAGCCAAGGATTTTCTCTCCTAAGCAAAATGTTTAACAAGTTCACAGCACTTTTCATATATCCATTTCCAATTTTAACAAAATCCTTTGAAAAAATAAGTATCCAGACAGGCACAAACACAGGATAAGTGTTCAACTTATTTTTTTCTGAGGTATTGTGCCTCTTTCTCTTCCAGACCACAAACCACCTCAAAAGCTGTAATCACCATCATTTTTAACATAAATGTTTAGAACATATCATATTCTAAATGTTTAATATAGTGGAAGTTTCTAATATAGCTAAACTAACAAAATCTCCAGTTTTCAGGGTTATCAAATTAAATCAAGGACCAGTAAGATGGTAGGCAGTGAAAATGCATTCTGTATTCAGTGTAGCAAATACCTGGCTTTGCCAACAGCAGAGCAAGTACTCTGTTTTATGTAGAACACGATGTGGTTTGCTTAGCTTGGAAACTGAAATAGAGCAGAAGCTTTCAAAACACAGAGAAGTAGAACTCTAGTGCTCTTTCCCCATAAAGCTGCAGAATGCAGGTCCCTCTCAGCTGTTAAGATTGAAGAATGACTTGGAGTAGAACAATAATGTCGGAAGAACGGTGAAGTGCACACTAGACAGCCATAAGAACTTCATTTGACTTGTATTGGCAATTGATTTAAATGGAATTGCAACTACCCATCAAGGTCAAGAGTGCTTTCTTGACATTAGGGACCTCTGTGTCAACTGTAAATGTACAGTGGTCATCTATTTTTTACAAACATGTTCAAATCATTATAAATCATGTTTTAGAATGATTGTTTTAATGTTCTAGGTAATGGGATTTTGCTGAATGGCAGTATTGCTTGCTGAACAGTTTGCAATTTATTCTTTGCTATACTAATTACTCCACAAAATAATAAAATACCCTTTATCAGATACTACACAGTTTAACCAAAGGGATGGATCATACCAGGTACCCTCCATTTCAGTTTAACAATGGTACTTTTAAGGCAACAATGTTGTGATTTCAGGACAAGGTCTTGCTTAACATTAGTACAGAGCACTAGGCAAATATTACACTAACATTTGAATAAAACCTAAAATATTGGTTCCAAGTCAAAATCTCTGGAATGCCCTGCCACATTTATAGTAGATTGTTCTCCCACTGAAGTTGAGGGTAGTTTATTTGGACTTTGTATACTTAAAAAGAGTCCTCACTGTGACAATTATAATCTTTATATTTCTCCAATGAAATGTGTTTATGGTGCTCTAAAGACAAATAAAAAGCACATCTCCCTTTTGGGATACAGGTAATCAAGGTCCCTGGCTGACAGAGATGAGGGGTACCATCTAAATATCATTTCTATATGGTTCTAAGAAATTACTCATTTCATTTCCAGGTTAACTATGTTCTGCTCATATATATTTGCTGCCTTACTTTTATTTCTGAGGTAAATATATTTTGATGATAAAGAGCCATAAGGTTAAAATCAGAAAGAAAGAAGAAATAGGCTCACAGTGAATTACATTCCTCATAGGAATACTGCTGTTATCTCAGTTACTCTGCTTTTTTGTCACTCACTGCATTCATGTCTTTGAAAATTTTGAAAAATCACAATCCCAGAATGTTGTGGGATCATCTTGTTCCACGCTCTGCCATGGACAGGGATACCTTCCACTATCTCAGATTGCTCCAAGCCCCATCCAACCTGGCCTTGGACACTTCCAGGAATGGGGCAGCCACAGTTTCTCTGGTGCCAGGACCTCACCACCCTGACAGGGAAGAATTTCTTCCTAATATCCAATCTAAACCTACTCTCTGGCAGTTTAAAACCATTGCCCCTTGTCCTATCACTACCTGCCCTTGTAAAAAGTCTCTCTCCATCTTTTTCAGGCACTGGAATCATAGAAGTTAGTACAAGAAACAGTGAAGTGTGACAAAGAGAAAACGACAGTACAGATCAGAAGACCAGATCTATGTGTTAGAGAATAATAGTATTTGTATTGGCTCCAGCAACCACTGGCACAGCCCAAACAGCATTTCTGTGTTGTAATCTCTGTTGGCTTGTGGTTTATGATTCTCTGTTTTTTAAACTTAATAACACCTTATTCTGGAACTGTAATTCAACTTATATTTTTGTTTACATACTTCTATACTTGTTTATATTTCACACTTCTATTTCTTAGTTGAAGTTGTCAAAAACAAAACAAGTGAATATGAGGTTAAACAGGTTTAAATGTCATATCTTAGCATAAATATAAAACTAAAGACTGAATAAACTCAAACCTTTAACCTTATTTGTCATTGAATTACATTGAATTATTTTAACTATCACATAAGCTATCTATAAGCAGTTATTGGGACTCCTTTAGCATCTGTTACATAAAGGGATTCCTTCACACCAGTTTTTAACTGATTTAAACACACCACTATCATTATTTTTCTACATTTGTTAGGGAAACTGCTTTTAAGTGTTTCTGCTTCCCCATCATTACCCTGGATAACAGAAATCTGATTTGGATTCCAGTGCAGGCCTGGGTGGGTCTTGCAGAGCAGCAGCTCCTGAGCAGCAATGGCCCTACACAGCAGGAGCGCTGGGAGCATCCCAACTCCCCAACTGCCTTCCTAGCCCAAAGCTGGTTTACAAGTTTGTAAATTCCTTTTCTTCCAGTGCCTCCTATTTTGACTAATTACCTAATCATAATTTGGTAACCTTACAGTAATTGACAGCATAGAAACCATGGCCTGAAAACTGACGTGAGCAGTGTTATATCACCCAGCATCCTGGCTTTCATACAACTATTTCATTACCTGTAAGCTTCTCAGTAATGAATATGCTATTAAAAGGGGTTTTTTAATTTTCATGTTTCTCATGTTGTAATTCTCCAATAAATTTCCCTGGCTTCCAACATAAATAAGTTTCATTATTCCTCATTATTAAAAGAAACAAACACATTCTCCTTCACTGAAAGGGTGTCATATAATTAGATGACCTTCCCACATAAAATCATGAATGAAAAAAGACCTGACAACTTGCATAAAAATATTTAATCAGACATTAGGACATTAAATATAGTTAGTCAAAACACAAGACATTATTGTACTAACAAATGCTTTCAGAAGCAGTCTTTTACAATACAAGAGATCAAAACAGACTTTAGTTTTACTACATCATTAGCCAAGTCCCAGATTTTCAACAATTTATCACCAATTTCTTCATTTGGTTGCTTTAAACATGCTTTTAAAACATACTTGATAACTAGTAAAAATTGTATACAATGCAAATGACATTTCAGATAAGTTTTATTGACTTAATGCTCTGGTAATAAAATTATAACAATCAGTATTATTTTGATTTATTGCAAATTTTACTTTCACCTTTAATGGACTTGGTGCCTGGCAGAATTGAATGTAATGCTGCTGCCACCTCAAGGTCACTAAAGAAAACTGTGATGGTTCATTTTGGTCTACTCCTATCTAATAAACAGTAGGAAGATTCGGTAACTAAGAATGAAGGGACTCCCTTGTTTTCATAAAGTTGTTCGATGCTCGCTGTGTGCAGATTCCATGTGCATATTTGCAATGAAAAACTGATTTTCTGCCTCTGTTTATATGGAAGTACAGACACAGACAGACAGACACAGGACCTGCAGATCTGCGGGCAAGCACAATGCTGAGGGTGAGAGAAAAAAACCTCTGGATGTCAAGGAATGTTCATAAAGTGAGCCAAAACGTGCAGTTCTAATTTTACACAAACTCCTGAACAATAATTTGACTTAGTAAAACTGCAAAGGAAATTTAAAATTCAGTCCATCACCTTTCCAGGGTTTTTGTTTGTTTGTTGCTTTTTTAAGCTTTCAGATAAAAATCACGATAGGACGAACAACTCCAGTTTGTCACATTTATGTTAGTATCTTAATATAGATTTTGAGGGGACAAGTGCACAGTAAGTTCTGTAGCTCAAATAGGAAAGTTGTGCAAATTTTCTTATTTAAGATTCTGCAGAGCAAATGAGTATTTCAATGAAGAAAATTGGAATCAGGTCTTGCTATAAAATATCTGCAGTGCTGTGTGTTTGTATGGATGCTCAGAAACTCTGTAAGTTTGTACTCCTAAAAGTTCTACAGGACCATCACAAAAGCCTCACACCACCATGCACATGACAAATATGTGGTCAGTTATAGAAATTTTGCAAAATTTATCATGTTTAGGTTAACGTGACTGCTACCCTGAAGTTATCTGAAAAACGTCACACTCCAAAATTACAATCTAGTGCTTAAAACCCACCTCAAGCACCTCTGTGCTTGATTAAACAACTCTAATCCCATTTGGCAAAAAACAGATTGCAATTCAAGTAAAAAAGTCTGCAGGAGATCAGTCCACGGAATTCAAGGAAAGCTGCCAGGACTAGCGAATACCACTCACTGAAGGACAGAAAACTGGTCCATGATTCCCTTTAATGATATGAGAAGTACCCAAAGGCACTTCTTATTTCTTGATTTAAGTTATCCAGTTTCCATGCTGAGCAGGAAGTTTTAATACTTTTATTCTGGTCAACACTGGTAATTGATACTGCAATTAAGTCACTGATATACCAGAGTTTCACACCTGACTGGATTTCCAATTTTTTGGTGCTATTTCATCTTTTGGGAGCTAGTATGTAGTACATACTCTAGACCAGGAATTAGGGTATTTTAGTTCACACTGAGTGATTTAACAAGGAGGAAAAAGTAATGCCTTTTAACTACAACTGAAAAAAAAAAAAAAATCACCAATTAAATCAAATACAGGAATATTAGCTATATTAGAACTCCAGGGAGTCAAATTCTTTTTAGGGGATCTCCTCTTACAGGTGAAGTATTAATTTATGTAATGCAAGATCTGATTCCAGGCTTACTGCAGCTTATCATTCACAAATGAGTTCTCCTGGACATGTAAATACACACCAAGGACAGCCACTGGGGCATTTATGAATGGCAAATGTAACAACTGGGACCAGTATGTACCTGCTCTAACACAACACTTCACATACAGATAATTCCTCTTAAGAATGCAAAAGGCACTTCTGTATTTTCACTGACTGTAACAAGATAAAAACAGTAGCACTTTGCTGTCACTGCTGTTGGAGTCTTTTGTGCATATGACTCCCCTTGCTACAACTGACAGTAATAAATCACATTCTGCACTCCCTGAGTTGGATTACAGATCTAAAGCACTGTTTGGAGTAAGAGCTGGCAAAAATATCAGTATTTATGCCAAGTAATAGAAAGGGAAAATAATAATGGACATTACGATATAGTACATCATGTGGCAAGGCTCTGGGGACTGCCTTGATATTTTCTGTATAGCTAAATAAGTTTTGTCCCTATTCTAAGTGCAGTTTCCCCATGGCCAATTCAGCAGTAAAATCCCATCCAAAATTTATGATTTTACTAATTTAAAACAGATCTGCCCTCAGTACACGTACACAGACCACACCGTACATTGACCCAGGTGTAAGAAAACTGCCTGGTCTGAGGGCTGTGAGAAGCCCTGAAACTTGAAGACGATGGCAAAACATCTGTTAAGGGTGCAAGTTTATAATTTCCCCCCAAAAAAAGAAAACTATTCCAGTAAGGTCCTTCTTCCCTCACACTCAACTACAGGTTTATTCTGCTTTCCACTCACTGCAGACTTCCAACAGGAGACAAATGTGCCCACTGCAGTACTTTGACCAAGTCTATAAAAATCATCTCCTAACACACTAAGAGCAGTTAGGGGTGTGATTTTGGGTGACATTTTTATGTAAGATTTAATACACAATGCAGTTCTAATTATGTTTTGCCAATATCATTGACAGAAATAAGCTTTCACTTACTTCATGAAACCAACAGACAGAGCAATTGTGAAAAGCATTGCTGTGCCAGTGTAACTTCTGTATAAATTAAAAGTTATATAACTTTTGCTGTTGGTATAGCTGTATCAGAAAAATATCCTTATTTACTGCAGAGAACATTTTAGCACCTTGATTTGAGCTGCTGTGAAGCTTTCCATAATGTCTCACTATTTTCAGCTCACCTGGTTGTCTCTTCTGCTCAAGACCAACAAGAAGTGAGAATGTTGAAGATAGTACAATGTTCCACAAAATGGCATGAGGAGAATTTTGGAAAGGAAATATTCTCTTACTCCTGAGAAAAAGTTGTAAATATAAGTGAAGAAGCCAATGAGAAAGAAATATAGAATTTTTTTTTCTGTAAAAAGCAATTCCAAATAAGTGACTTATGGTCAAATAACTAAGGTTCAAGGGAATGAAAGTAAGTTTGCAAATAATAGGACAGATGCTGTTAAATCATCTCTAAATTGCAATTACGTATTTTACGTATACACTTACCTGCACACATAAAATTAGATTTACGTAGAGCTTAGAGGTGGCCTTGAATCACAGGGTTTAAATCTGGAGTCAAGCCTATGTCTACACTCCCATAAAGCTAGGGGAAGCAGAGGATTGAACACAGGGATTTTTGGTCTCATTTCCTGTACAAAATCAAGTAGATGTGATTCTAGGAGACAGAATAAGTCATGTAGGAAAGCACAGGCAAAGTGTTTTCCCTTTAATTCACAGAAAAGTATACCTAAAGTACAGAGTGAAAAAAACCTCATCATTTGATAACGTGTCATGGAAAAATACAAGGTGTAAAGTAATGAGAGATTCACTGATTTGCAGTGTTAGCAGTACTACAATAATTAAAAGACAGATCAAGGGGAAACCAAAGACAAAAAGATAAGAAGTTAAAAATGTCATGGTTATTCTCTGAATAGATGACATATATCAGATTCACAGCTTTTTAGCAAATACCAATAATTTAGATTTAGTAAACATATTAGTAACCATCTTCTTAAAAATAGCAGATACATATCTAAATTAAATTAATATAAATCAGCCCCTAGATGTCATTGTTGCAGCTGAAATATCACTTAATACAGAACTTTCCTAATTCTCCAGCAGCAAAGGCTGTGTAAAGCAAAATAAACCATCTAAGTAATATAAATTCTGCTCAGCTTTAATGCCTCACTGCCAAAGCACAAAGAGCTCTGAGGCTGTTACAAAAAAGATAACTAACTCTTAACTACACAAAAGGGTTGTGCATGAGATTTGGGTTCTGGCAGTGGGGAAGCACAACCACCCCAAAGGACACTGCAATCCAAACCTTATGGCATAAAACATCACACACCCCTGTCCCAAGGGAAGATTCTTCCTAACTCCCACCAACACTGGCCTCAATACTGAAGCCACTATTTAATATAGTTAATACATCTCTGATTCTGTCTGCAGTTGTATGTGTTCACTCTATAGATACAAAAACTTGGGGTTTAAAATACTGGGTTTTAAATCTTGCAAAGTTTTTTTTTCTACAATATCTTGCAGCAATGAGTTCCAGAGGTTAATTACACTTATATTAAAAAAAAAAAGAAATCTAAAATTTCCTGTACCTGTTTTGAAAGTGCAACCATTCAACTTCACTGAACAACTAATTAATCTAATGGTAGGAGAAGCATATTTAAAGTGCAATTTATTTCCTTTATACTATTTGTTATCCATATATGTCTATCATGTTCTATTGTATTGCCTAAATGAGGAGACACAGTGTTCATTCTTCCCTGCATAACTTCTCAGTACTTCAAACAGTTCTCAATCCACCTGTAGTATTTTCTCTCAGAATACTATGAAGCTCTAGTTCATTGTCTTGGGGTGACCTTATGATGTGTATCCCATGTCGCTGCCCTATGCCCAGAAATTAACTTTGTGCCTTTCTATGCCTCTAAACTGAGCCTGAGAGGGGGAAGGAAAAAACTGAGCAAAACTTTTTCAAAGTAGTTTGCAGCTTGTTCAAGGACACACTGAGATAGCAATTTTTTTTCCAGCTGTGGCAGGGGAGGGAGAAAGCACCCAGCTTGCTGCTTTCCAATCAGCTTTTGGCCAGTGGTTCAGCTTCTTTTTCTCCAGAGAGAGACTGAGAGTTGAATTTTTTTTT
>NW_008239324.1:13872849-13876476 GCF_000691975.1 Corvus brachyrhynchos
CCTTTTCCACTGGACTGCTTCAATATTAGAACACATCAGGAGGACTTTCCACTGGGCACAGAGGGCCTGGCCCTGGCCCAAGCCCCAGCTCCGAGGAGACCAAAGGGAGGACTCTGACACTTTCCCAGGTTTTTTCTCCACAGTAAAATATTTTATTATTTAGCATTATTTTCCTTTTCCCATGTGTTTGTTAAATAAATAGTTTTTATCTCTTTCACTTTCCTTTGAGGAAAATTTATTTTTTCCCGAACCTGGTGGGGGAGGGGTGGTTGTGCCTTCTCTCAGAGGATATATTTCTAAATTTGGCCAAACCGGCACATTCATAAATAAATAATACCATATCATTTTTCCTATTCAGTGTTCTTACCACTCTTCTCTCATTCCTTGCATTTTCCTAGATTATGCATCACATTTGCAAACTTCTGTATTTAGAGGCTCGAAATGTCCCCTAAGGCTCCATTTCATAATAAGGGTTCCCACGATGCCAGTCTGATAAATCAAAGTAGCCAATACTTGTACACCTAAGTAAATATGTGCCAATTCTTCTGCTATTTTCTGAGGAACCCAGCATTTCATTTTTTTCATGTGATAGTGATCTGCATTTTATGCACTCTGAACTTTTTTTCCCCAGAAATAAGACAGCTGTGAGCAGATACAGACAATATGAAACACATTCTGTCAGCCAAAAACAATTAAAACCACCAAATCTAGGCTTCTGTGTTGTAGTTAGCTTATAAAGATAGCAGAAAAATCCCTACTTGCCAATAGTATTGCAATGCTACTGCAAATTTCATCTTTTTAGGGTGGATCTACATCACAATAAAGGTCAACTTCAGACTATCAAGACCTGAAACTTAGGTGAAATATCAAATAAAAAGTCTACTTCTTCTCATGCCACTCCAAGTGCTCACACAGTACTCATGGCACTGTTCAGCCAGGAAAGGATGAACCAGCCAAAGCCTCCCTTCCAACCCGGGCTCCATGCAAGATTCACTTCTGTTGTACACAGAGCTACAAAACAGTTTATTTAACATCCACTCAATGAAGTCAGAGACTCCAGTTATATAATACATTAAATTAATGTGAAAATTATAAAGCTTTTGGAATGGTTTGGGAACTGCCAGGCATGCAAATGCACAAAACTCATGGGCTGAACTGGATTTTTCATTGAAAATTCTATAACTTATTGCTGGTACAAGACATCAATGAAAACAAGTCTAATTGTTAATTTGATAACTGAAAAGAGTTTGATACTGAGGCCACAAAGAAAAAACAGGCACCATATAGGAAAGTTACTACATGTAGATTTCTGTTACTTTAAAAGGGTACACAAAAGCCTGTGCACAGCTTGCATGGTTTTACTTCAAGATTGCATCTTTGCTGATGTAGCTCGAAATTCACTTCGTGTTTCTAGACTATGTGTTACTCTTTTAAATTAAGCTTATAATGTTTACCATAAAACTCATGCCACCGACATTCTGTACATATTTACAGTACTTAGGAAGCAATTTCGTATAAACTTTTACAAAAACATCAACATTCTGAACATATTATAGTCAATACAAGAGTCTCATCTCTACTGCTCAGGGAGAGGTGCCTTATCCAGATTTCATTTGGTTTCACGTCTCCTTCAACTTGAAAGCAATGAAAATGAAAAATAGGAAAATAGCTTTCTGAATTAAGAAGCCTTTCAACTTAATGTAAAAGTGTAAAATCTAAATCTGTCTTTTTGTACAATCATACCTGCACAGAGAATGAAATCTTCAACTTAGTCCAGGTTTAATTACAACAGAAAAGAATAACAGTGTATGGAGATGATTACTCATTATCAACCCAGTATTTTTAATTCAGACCTATCAGATCCTAGCATATTTTGATTGGAAAAAGGAGGCTGAGAGTCTTGTACCTACAAGAGTAATTCAATCCAGGTAACTCGTTAATTAAACTATGACATATATAGACATGGAAACAAAGCTTTTAAAGGAACAGGGTCCATGAAAAATAATCACTTTTCTATTAAAATCCTCTACTTAATATGGCAGAAGAAGCTGAAACAAGTTGCCATTATTATTACTACTACCTTTGACATTGTGAATGCTATACAGCTAAATTTTTTTTTTATTATAATTAAATGAATTTAATAGGTGTTAAGAAGATAGGTTGTATCCTTGCATTTTCCTGACAGCAATTTATTTTTTTAAAACACCTTATCAAAGCCTTACCAAATATATCTTACCAAGTCAGTGATTGTAGGATAGGACTTGAATTGTCTTAAAACTTCACATAATTAAACAGAGCTTCATAATTCCAGGAGTCAAAGAGAAAAAGCAAAATTAGAGATAACTATTGAAATGATGGTCAAATCCATCTCTTGAGTAATACCTGATTTGACAATGTTTCAAAAACATCGTATATTTCAAAAAGATCATACATCTATGAAACCATTTACAATCATTAACAAATCTATCAGCTGTGGGAGGAAGTGACCTTGCAAAAAGTTCCTACAATTTTACCAGATCTGTCCAAATCCAAATCTCCACATCCATACACTTCAAGACCCTTTCTGGAAATGAACATTGGATTTTATTTGCCATCACACAGCCACTTTTGAAGTCACTTTTGAAGCTCATTATTCCCCCGATTTTTCAGTCTCTATGAAATATCTCACAAATTCACCGCATTCCTGGTACGTAGCTCCCAAGGTTGCCCCTGACATGCAGTGTACGTATAAAACTCTGAATTTCTGCCCACTTAAAACTGCTAAACCTTGACAGCTTTAGACCCAAAATGTGGATGTTTTTGAGTTTTTAACTACTGGTGTTTACCATCGAAAACCGTGCTGAAAGAAAACACCTTTTGGGAGACTACAATCTTTGCAGTGCATCGTGCTGCCAGGCTTGGCCCTGGATATGGGAATATTGAGGGGTTCTGGTCTGACAGAAGCCGGATCCCATAAATAGTGGAGCTGCAGGGGGAGCACCTGGAGACTCTGACTGAAGTCCCAGCTGCATGGGACCATCCTGAGCGGCTCTGGGCCACAGCAGGGCTGTGCCATTCCCCAGTGCCGCACACTCCGGCACTGTGCCCGGGCCGCCCCGGCCCCGCCGCGCCCCGGCAGCGTCACTGCCCGTCTCCATGGCAACGCGAGGCGCCGCATTCCTGGTACGTAGCTCCCAAGGTTGCCCCTGACATGCAGTGTACGTATAAAACTCTGAATTTCTGCCCACTTAAAACTGCTAAACCTTGACAGCTTTAGACCCAAAATGTGGATGTTTTTGAGTTTTTAACTACTGGTGTTTACCATCGAAAACCGTGCTGAAAGAAAACACCTTTTGGGAGACTACAATCTTTGCAGTGCATCGTGCTGCCAGGCTTGGCCCTGGATATGGGAATATTGAGGGGTTCTGGTCTGACAGAAGCCGGATCCCATAAATAGTGGAGCTGCAGGGGGAGCACCTGGAGACTCTGACTGAAGTCCCAGCTGCATGGGACCATCCTGAGCGGCTCTGGGCCACAGCAGGGCTGTGCCATTCCCCAGTGCCGCACACTCCGGCACTGTGCCCGGGCCGCCCCGGCCCCGCCGCGCCCCGGCAGCGTCACTGCCCGTCTCCATGGCAACGCGAGGCG
>NW_008239324.1:13876872-13878491 GCF_000691975.1 Corvus brachyrhynchos
ACGAGGGTGTCCGGCCGGGGCAGTTTCCCTGCCCTCGGGAGCCGCGATGCGATCACACCGCTCTCTCCGAGTCAGGCTGTGCAAAGCGTGGTTGGCTTTTGCTAGCCCTGGAGGCGTTTCGCCCTGCCTCGCCGCGCGGGTCCGGCGGGTGTTGGGCAGGGTGCAATGGGCAACTCGGAGGCGTTTTTCTCGGGTTTGCATCTTCCCCTCCGGGTCCTTTTGACCTGCCCAGACGCTATATTTTAATTACTGTGTAGGTCGTTTGGACACGTGCTCTCGGGCACGTGTGACTCTTGGGGATGGTCCTGTGCAGGGACAGGAGCAGGATCCGATGGTCCTTGTGGCTTCCTTCCAACTTATTCTGTGATAATTTTTGTACAGTTTTTACCATCGCTCTAAAAACCAAAGTCTGCAACAGAAAGTCTTAAACTCTAAACAAAGAACGACATAGCACGTGTGTACCATAGTTACGCATCTGATAACGGGGATCAGCCCCAAGCATCCCAAATCAATACACGTGAAGGTGCTCTCTGTCTCTGCATTTTTGACGTAGCAACAGTATATGGCAGCATATTTCTTTTATGAAGTTTGTCAAGGATTTTTCTTCCTAGTTTTTATGCTGCTTTCAGGTGTTTTCAGGTGGGGAAAATATTTGCCTATTTAGCATTACTTAAAAAGTTTTAAAAGTACCAAGTGTCATTTAAAGTAGCACCAATTTTTGTTAACTCATTTTCAAGTTGAAAATATTTCAAGTTGACATTAACCCTTAAATCTGCTTTCAGGGGAAAAAGCCAATTTGTTCGTTTTTCATAATGGTTTCTAAACATGTTACAGACAGTATGAAACAAACAGCAAAGTGGGTTCTTTCTATATATAACTGAATTAGGGTGGATTTCAAATACTAGTTTTCAACTTGAAGTATTTAACATGAGGTGCAGATGATACTAAGAAATTAACATTGCTTATATTTATAGTTCTGATGATAACATGAATTGTAAATTGAATGGCAGATGAAGGTAATTTGAGTAGTTCTACCCAGAATTTTTCTGTAGTGGGAAAGTGGCACCACAGAACCTGCTCAGGTGTGTCTGTGCATTATAAGGCTGTATAATAAATCCATAAGTAGAAATGAGTGGATTTCATGGGGTTTTAGGACCAGTTCTGGAAATTCTTGGTTTGGCCTCTGTATCTTTCTTGCAAAAAACCAAAAGTTAAAAATCCACATGCATTAACTTCATGTAATTTTTCAAAGATGACTGATAAATATCCCTCATGTCTTTATGTTCTCAATTTTATACAAAGTATGTAAAGACTTTGTATAAAATATATGTATGTATATGTAGTGGCACTTGAATAGGTTATTTCTAGACATTTTTTCAGAAGTAAATTTAACTGTAAGACCTTTTGTCCAGCTCATTCACCCCCCACCCCATAGCTCTGCCCACATCACAAGGTATGTTTTCATGTAGATTTCTGTACATTGGCTTCTAATTTGACCTCCAACACTACCACATTATTGCCTGTGGTTTATGGTTTGATATTTTTAAAGGAGAGTAGTTGGAAATAGTAACTGCCTTTAGCTTTCCCTCAAAACAGAAGAGAAAGGCTCTTTATAACTA
>NW_008239324.1:13878501-13884076 GCF_000691975.1 Corvus brachyrhynchos
TTTTTCTAGAAAATTACATGTATAATGAGAAATGTGATTTGACATTTGAGTGGTCTTTAAAGTAGTCATACCAAAATGACGAATGCAAGTAAATGCCAGAACTACTTTTTTCTCCTAACGTTTCAAGGAAAAAATTGCTTGTTTTTGTAAATTATATTGTTGCAAATTGTCATTTGCTTTAGGAGCATTGGTGTATCAAAGTATGTTAGGAATATATTTTCATATCATACCATGCTTTTAAACATCAATATGCCACTTACAGTCAATTGGTATTTTAATGTTTAGCATTCAAATGTGTAGTGCTTGTAAAGAAAAAGAGAATAGCTGGAACACTGTTCTTCAGCTTACACTTGAAAATATTTATCTTGCCCTTGTACAACTTGGAGGCAGCCTGTTGGAGGCTCTCTTGGAATTATTTTCTCCAGCTGTATTGAATAGCATTCACAGTACCCACTAAATGTCCCCAACACCTTCGGCTATTTCTATAGCCGTTCTGAAAAATTTTATTGGATTAGTGGAATTAGGCTTCCATGTTTAGTAGAGAGAGAAATGTAAATAGTACTGGATTGTATTTTCATTATTGTGCATGTATAAATCCTTACTTTTTATAACCTTCCCTCTCGCATAGGTATTATGGAAGAAGGAAGCAGCATTGCAGTATTGATGCCAAATATTGGGGAGCAGGAGGCTGTGCTGATTTCTGAAACAGTCATTGGCCCAACACTGCAGAGCAGTGAAGATCAGAGAAAATGTAAAACTGATCCCTTGATCCACGTCATCCAGAAGCTGAGCAAAATAGTTGAAAGTGAGAAGTCACAAAGATGCCTTTTAATAGGGAAGAAACGTTCCCATGCTGATGCTTCTGCGCAGTCCTTGGACGCAGAGGATCTTTGTGAAATCCCGGCTAAAGCAATCGAGCTCTCAGTGATTGCTACTAAAAAGACTGAAGAGTTGCAAGCAGATTATTTTGTGACTGAATGTCTTCCACAAAGCAAAAAAAAGGTGACGTGCTACCAGTGTGGTCTCTGTAAGTTTCTATCACCTTCGCTCTTAGCTCTACAAGAACACGTAAAACAACATGGGCAGAAAAATGAAGTGATATTAATGTGCTCAGAATGTCATTTTGCCTCCAAAAGCCAAGAAGAACTTGAATCCCACTTCCAAAATCACCACGAGAATGGTGGTAAAAACAGCATCCAGACAAAAGTGCAGCAGTGTGTCAATGTCACAAGTTCATTTCTGCAAGGGCCAGTGGAAGGAAGTGTCAAATCAGGGACTGATCAGACAGGAAATCTGGAATGTAAGGATACAACTCAGTCTGCTCCTGTGCCTGAAGTGGGTAGGAGGAAATGGTACACCTACGAGCAGTATGGCATGTACAGGTGTTTAATTTGCAGGTACACCTGTGGTCAGCAGAGAATGTTGAAAACACACGCTTGGAAACATGCAGGGGAGGTTGATTGCTCCTACCCCATCTTTGAGGAAGAAAATGAAACCACCAGCTTGTCAGAGACAGTTGTAACTCACACGCCTCACAGTGTAGATACAGTTGTCCTTTCTCTGGAAAACAATGAACTTGATATCCATAGTGAGCCTTCTCTTCAGCTTCAGATTTGCAATTCTGAGCAACTGTCGTGTAAATCGCCCGTGGGAACAAATGTAAAAGAGGAAGAGGTATTAAGTGAGTCTGTGGTGCATTCTCCTACTACAGAGGTTGTAGAGGAGACTGTATCAGATACAGAACCAGACAATTTGATAACTGACAGCCTGCTGTCATCAGCACAGAAAATTATCAGTTGTAGTCCAAATAAAAAGGGTCATGTTAATGTCATAGTAGAGCGTTTGCCAGGTGCTGAAGAAAATGTCTTACAAAAGCCATTCTTAATGAACGCTGACATTGAAATGGAGAAAAAATTGATCTCAGAGGAGTACTCTGTTACCTGCGAAGAACCTGATGAAGTTTATCATTCAGATGCAATTCAAGAAGTAATAATAGAATGGAATAACAACGAGAAGAAAGATAATGAATTAAGCGCTAATAAAAATGTAACAGCCGATGAAAATGTGCCTCCTGCACGACGGAGGACAAATTCAGAGTCTTTACGACTGCACTCCTTAGCAGCAGAAGCTCTTGTTACAATGCCAATCAGAGCTGCAGAGCTGACACGGTCCAGCCTCAGGGCTCTGACTGGAGAAGATGCTGTGGATGCAGGTGCAGGACAGGGAGGAGCTGATGGCCCACGCATGGCTCATTCTAAAGTGGTGTCCTCACTTAAGGATCCTTCAGAGGAATTCAGTGGCTTAAACCAAAGTGAGTGTGCAATAGTTGAGATAAAGAAAGAGAGACCGGAGTTGTCAGAAGCACCAATTAAAATGGGCATCAGTATGTCACTGCTCACTGTCATTGAAAAACTGAAGGAGAGGACGGACCAGAACGCTTCTGATGATGACATCCTGAAAGAATTACAAGACAATGCCCAATGCCAAAACGCCAGCGATGCAACCATCGCTGGGAGTAACCTGGTGGAGTTCATCCCCAGCGCCGAGCGGCCGTACCGCTGCCGGCTGTGCCACTACAGCAGCGGCAACAAGGGCTACATCAAGCAGCACGCACATCGCCGGCGACAGCAAGGACCTGGAGAGCCACATGATCAACCACTGCAAAGCACGCATGTACCAGTGCAAGCAGTGCGAGGAGTCCTTCCACTACAAGGTAGAGTTCTTCCCCATGCCTGTCTAGAGTAGCTAAAAAACCTGTTTTGCTACTTTTGTAGTAACTGGTGATCCCTCTTTCTAATTTAATTCAGTCTGACATCCTGGCTTTGTTGTAATTACAAGTAGGGATTATTACCAGCAGACCTTGCTGAATATACAGTTCATACTCTGGTTTACCCACTGAAATAAACTTGCTTCCTCACGTAAGTTTTTTTCTTGAGAATTATCTTATGGACGTAATAATACCATGTTGTTTTTCTGCCCACACGTAGCAACTGCAGGAAGAAATGGAAACATTGAAGAACTTAATACCTAAAACTTTAAAAGAATGCTCAAACGTGCCTTCCTGTTGGGAGTGTGCAAATACAATAATGGCAGTTGGGGGCGACATGAGCCACATCAAAGCAGAAATAATTTTCTTTTCTCCACTGTTGTGTTGCTCTGGATATTCTGTAGAACTTCTACTTGAAAGATTACATACCAGAGCAGAATAATACACTTCTGCCATTTTCCTAATTGCTATTTTAAGCATTAGTGAGTTCCTACGTACTCAACTCAGTACTCAGGAATACAGAAAAGACTGCATCAGTATCTAGCTGTAGAGCTGAATCTCTTGGAGGCAGTGATAGTAAAAATTTTGCCATATTTATTGTCATTTAGTCCTGGTTTGAAAAAAATACACGGGTAGGGTAGCAAAAGGCTCTCTCTTCTTTCTCCTCCCCAAGCAAGTAGAAACAGGACTGGTGTATTCTTAAGTCAGTAAGCAATATGAAAATTGAGTTAATTTTCACACAAGCCGCTAATCTAATACTGCTTTTGGAGTATGATTTTGGAGGAAGTACTCTGGCCACTTGTCTGTGGGAATGAAGAAAGAACAAAATGTATTTTCTAAATAAACACAAATCATAGAATCCTCTCAGTCACTCTCATTAATCCTTTATGTTACTACTTCATGATATTTACTTTATTTGTAGTAAAACTACCTAAGGGATAATCTGTATGTATGTTAATATACATTTCATATCAGTTGTCATTAAAGCTTGAGTAACAGTGTCCCAGGTGATTGCAATATTCCAAGTGATCACTGTATGCTTGCAGTGTATATTTAAACATTAGAAACTGTTTTTTCAGAGCCAGCTGCGAAATCATGAAAGAGAACAACACAGTCTTCCAGATATCTTCTCTACAGCTACAGCTAACAAACTAATAGTTTCCAACGAAGCAGATGACAGAGAAGGTACTGTTTATATTTACACCTGAAATGACAAAAAGTCACCCATAACATCACTTGTTTGCTGTATTTGTGTAACTGGTTTTAAGAACTCTCATGCTGAAATGCTTTCGTGCCTGTTCATAAGCTTAGTGTATGTTCTTTTCAGAGGGCAAAATTTACCATGGTCAATCTTGAGGTGGCATTTATTGTTAGGTAATATATTTTTAGCCCCAGTAATTAAACACTGCATTTCTTCTTGTGAAAAACAACTGATATGCAATATTATTCTGGATTTTTAAGAAGAAAATATTTTTTTCCTTCCTTAGCAGCTACAGTATTTTCCAAATGAACTAAACAAAAGAAAGCCTGTTTTTTTAAGTCACCATGGTAATGTAGTTTGCTGTCAGCATATGCATACAATGCCATCCCTTCTGAGTTTAGAAATATCTGTTTAATTATGGTAATGTCCAAAATGAGTAATTTATTTTAGCCCTAGTGAGGCAAATGTAAGACATTCTGAATATGCAACCTGTATCTGTAATAGTTGCCAGGGTAACAGTAAGTATGCATTTTCACAGAGACAGAGAATGGTTTAGGCTGGAAGGGACTTAAAAGCTCATCTCTTTCCAAGCCCTGCCACTAGACCAGGTTGCTTGGAGCCTCATGTTTGTTTAATTGAGTATCTGCTTCTAATTTAATAGTGTTTGTTTTCAAAACATAAACAGTAGCAAAAGAGCAGAACAAAAACAAACCAAACAAACCCTCGATGCATTAAGCTAATCAAATAGGGGAAAAAATAACCAAATTCTGAAGTTTAGGAGAAAATGGCCTTAAAATCCCTTCTATGCACTGGAGAGCCACTATGTATTATTGCAGTGTGAATGCATCCTCTTCTCTGGTGAGTTACAGCTACTGAAAATATTTACAGCATTTTTATTTTGAAGGCAACACTGTAATTATTAGTATTTTGCAATTTTAGAGCTTTATGGATAAATACTAGTAATTAGATAGTCTCTGAACAACTGTGATCTGAAGTATTTCCATTTTGTGCACAAAGCTCTTTTCTGTCCTAACTGTGCTCTCTCATTTGTTTAGACAGCAAAATTTGCACTCTAATTACTATTAGAGTATTATTATTAGTTACTTAGGTTGCAGTGGAAATTTCTGGGTTCTACTCTCTCCTCTACAGCTGCTCAGTGAGTGCAAAAGTTGTTGAAATGGATGCAGTTCCTTGTGAGAAAAGGTACTGACCAGCAGGAGCCAGGGTGGATGAACTTGGTACGTCACAACAGAATGAGTTCCCAACTTTGCCTTCTGCTCTCTTAGCTCATGCTGCCTCCTTTTCTGGCTTTCAGTATACAAGTTAAAAGCTAATTACCTTATCAGCCTCGGGTAGAATGACCCTTCCTACCTCCTTTTTGCTCTCATCAGTGCAGAAGGCATTTAAATTCAGGAAATTGATCTGTAGTGCTCAGTACATCCCCACGACCTAAGCCTGAGAGAGCCATCCAAAACCCAGGGTGAGACAGGGAAATGGCCAGAGGGTCTGCTGGGAGTGGGAATGTTTCCTATTAAATAGTGGGGGTTTTCTTCAGAACCAATAGCATAAATGTTTTGATGGAAGTGATAGGAAATAAAACATTACTA
>NW_008239324.1:13884116-13886574 GCF_000691975.1 Corvus brachyrhynchos
CTGACAGTGTTTTGTTTGCTGTAAACCATGTTTTTAAAGATGTTGTGACACAGGCATAACTACCTTGCAATGCCTGAAACATGTCAGGTTTGGGGAAATACTGTACTTTTTGAGCTAAAGTCCTGGTAATGTGACTGGTAATGTGAAAATCAAGAGTCCTATTTGCTTCTAAAATCAGTATGTTTCATGAGATTGTTGCACAGTTCATATCCTGATCTTGTAATTTAACTTCCATGAAAGGGAAGCCACTGTTCAAGAAATCTGCCTGCTTTCAATTAATTTAGAGATGTTTTTATAAATATTTTTTTCTCATTATTATCTTATACAAGTGTTACAGCCATGCACTTTAATTGATTGTTTACCCCACATGAAATTTAGTAATGTGGCTTGAATGAACACAGTTCTCCTTTTAAACTTTTATTAACTCATACTGTGGAATGCTTAAATTATTTCAGAACCAATTTATAATCAAATTGCAGCACCACTGCAGTACAGCAATCTCTTGTCAAACAGATGTCATCCCTATAAAGCGACACAAAACAAAGAAGTTTATGGCATAGCATCTGTTTATGTGAAAGATGCCTGAGCTGGAACAGTTTCATTTCTTGTTTATGAAATAGTTAGTCCTAAAAGTCTCTTTATTCATCATGGTTTTACAATAAATTAAAAGGCGCATTATGAGACTGGATATGACCGGATTGTAAATGCCTAATAATGAAGGAATAGGGTAATAAGCAGCATTACAGGAGCACCTGTTACTGCTGCTGCAACAAAGATCTGTCATTTCCATATTCACTTGTAGGAGACCTGATATTCTCCATCCAGAAAACAAAACAGGCCCCAAACCCACAAGAAATAAGCCAGTGGATGGGATGAGGGACACTAGTGCTATTTTGTAACAGCAAGAGATTATGTGATGTATTATAATTTATGTGCATTTTGTGGAAGGAATAAATATGAAGTAGTGATTGGTATAAATAATTGCTCCAAAGTGTGTGCTGCTGGGTGTGAGCCTCTTAGAACTATGCTGGAGCTAATATGTTTGCATAATGCTTTAAAAATCTCATTAGATACTGTTGGTTTTAAACTGCCTGCCCACTGAAATACCAAATTCATAACAGAAAATACATTTGGAAGTAGTTTATTCTAAAGCTGCAGAATTTAAGATGGAAAACCCCTTCAAGCAGAGCACAGCCCCTGCTCTCCCATGGATCTGCAGCCCAGTGAGTGTCCTTGATACAGTTGAGGTCTCCTACATGAATGTGCTTTCATAAAAGAATAATGTAGAAATATAAATTCCAAAGTCCTCAAGTAAATAATGAGGATTGCTTTGGTAATTTACATTAAAGGAAAAACAAAACTAATATATTTTACTCTATGACCATATTGTAGGAAAAATTCCAATATATTTTGCTTTAAGGTTGACTTGCAAAGAGTGGATGTTGTATATTACTTCCATATTATTTCTTATAAGAATGCTAAAGAGTGAGCACTGTGTCATGTTTTAAAATGAAATATAGGAAATATATTTTCAGTTATCTTGATACACACAGAAATATTCCAATTTTATTTCAGACTGTCTTTGCATTCAGACTGCAATTTTATATAATATACTATATTACTTTATATGATACACTATATATTCTTCACAGTAACCCTCTGGGGGTTATCAGCCTTACCTAATTACTTTGCATCTTGAACCAAAAGTACTAAATTTTAGAGTGAAAGTTTAATTAATTGTAATTTTCCCTTACTCTTTAAGTTAGCTTTGTGACTGTATCCATCAGAATAATATATCTAGAACCCTTTCTGGCATAATTCAGTGCCTGCCTGTGGGAAAAGAAATGTCTCCTTAAAAAAGTTTTACTATAATGACTCTTAATTGTTTTGATAATGAGAAAATTCAGTCTAAGGAAAAAAAATGCATGAGGTGCAGCATGATAGGCTGGAATGGGAAAATTACCTGCATAAAAAATGCCATCCCTCTTCCCAAGTGTTAGTATCTTAACCCAAATCAGTTCTGTTATTCAGTGAGGGAGCAGGAACAAGGCTGTTAAAGTGTGCACACATCTCAAAGTATTCCAACTGTGCACTCATGGGCACACATTTTCCTATGTTTAAGGAGTCATTAGCCTTTGTCTCTGCAACCAGTAATTTTTCAAGAGTTGTTTTCATTCTGGAAGGAAAAAAAATACTTTTGTTACAATTGCTTTTTAGGAATTTGGACAAGTTCCAAATTATTTATTAAGACATCTGGTCAATATCTCTTTTTTTTATTCTCTCGTATCTTTCAGAAAGTGTGAGTGTATGTTGGATGATAAAGAGGATTTAGAGGCTGCGGGAGGTCTTTTGTTTTTCTTTTCTCTGTTTGCCAGTTTGAAACTCATACATTCTCAATCTCCATCTTTTCCTTTGATTTGATGCATTCTGCAAAGCAGTGAAACTGCTGGGTTCAGCA
>NW_008239324.1:13886585-13899777 GCF_000691975.1 Corvus brachyrhynchos
ACAGGATTTTACCCAACTGCAGGGAGAAGGGAAGTATCCGCATAGAGAGAAAGAATGTGTTTTCCTAAAATTTTAATAATTCCAGTAAATGTCAGGGCAGATGCAGAACAGCATGGTAAAATAAACCATACTTTTATTATCTCTGTGTTTATTGCCTGTTTAATACTTCAAAAGTATTAATATTTATTGACGTTCAAAACTATTACTTTAAAATGTTAATTTGTGTTTCTTAATTCAGTTGTGATGAAATTATAATCTGAGAATTCCTTACGATGCTGAGCACAGCTCTCTAAAATAATGGATTTTGTTTCAATAGGAAACAAGTCTTCAGTTCAGAAGCTGTTCAGGTGTGATGTCTGTGACTACACAAGCACAACCTACGTTGGTGTCCGGAATCACCGGCGGATTCATAACTCTGATAAGCCATACAGGTGAGTGCCAGCCACTGCTGGCTGGTGCAGGGCCTGCCTTACCTCTGACAGGGTTGCTGAACTGCTCATACAGTTGGGAAAGGTGGTGGTAAAGAACTGCAATTGCATTATTTTACTGCTAATTTGAAGGAACCACACTTGCTGGTTGAGTCAAACTATGTAATTAAGATTTGCCAATTTTTCCAGAGTGCATCTTTTGCTGTGGCAGTCTACTAGTTGTTTTAAGTTTGAAGCATTCACATGTGGAGAGGAAAATAATTATAATATTGCACTTTGGCCAACAGTAATAATATATTTCTCAAGAGTCCTTGCACACCTAAGTTCATTTTGGATTTGCTTTGTTGCAAAATGTTCTCCATTGTCATATTATTGCTTTACACATCATGCTACAGAGTGTGGCAAAATTCTGCCCTTGTCTTGTCACCAGCTGCCTCATCTTTTTCAAACAATAGTAACATCCTCACTTAGGATCATATTTTGTAAGTTTTCTACAAGGGTACCATATGGATTTAGAGAGAAACTTGGGTATCTAAAATCACTTGTAATACTACAGCTGAGGTCCCCAGCAAAAAAAATTAAATCCTGCATTTTCCTATTGGTTGCTGCATAAATTCCTGCAAATTCAATCTCTGCTAATTCAGTGTGGATCTCTGTCCCTCTCTAGTGGCTAGAAAATAGATCTGAGTCAATAGACTCTCAGCAATGCATCTCTATCTTTAATGTAAATTCTGGAAACTCAACACCTTGAAATGCTGAGCTAAGCCAGGGACTTTGTCTTTTGGATAAACAGACCCAGAAGATGTGTTGTATTTTGATTTGTGCATTATAATGACACCCCATAACATCGGCAAAAATTCATAAGATGTGTACTCAGAGAGCAAGTGCGGAATACAAATAGATTGTTTTTCTCCTCAGAACTTTCACTATTACCATTATTTATTACTTAGTGGGGTTGGAGCAGCAGATACTGTAGAGTGTCTTGTACGTGGTAGTTTTCAAATTGGTGTGAGCAGCCTGTTTTGATTTAGGAACCCTTGGAAATTTTCCACTGGCGATACAGACTGCTGCATACTAAATACAAACCTACCCATCTGCCTTGCTTCTCTTACTATTTTTTCATAAACCCCTTAGACAAATCTGAAAACCTGGCAGGATACTTAAGCCACAATCTGAAAACCATAATGATCCAGTATTTATGGTATTTCTCCTGAAACGTGAATTCCTCAAGCCTTCCATAGTATCAAACAGCAACCTACTATATTGCTGCCATTCTGAGAGCTGTAAACGTTTTATTATTTGTTTGACAACATGTGCTGGAAACTAAGGTGTACAGCCTTAAATGATATGTTTTGGTAGATTTGATACGTTTTGGATGTTAATATTGCACAATTAAATCCTTTCAAAAATACAGTGAGTATTCTCAGGCTAAGTATCCTGCAGTCTCAAACTGTTTCACGCTATAGATCAGACTTTATAACTGGACATTTTATCATTTCAAAAAAGAAACATCTGAAGTTTTAGCGAATACATATAAGAATTTTAGCTGAGCTTTATGGTTTCTGTTTTAATATGGTAGATACAGGAGGGTTGTGTGGTAGTATATTGATATTTCTTAATAACATGTATTGGTTTTATACAAAGACACTGTGACAGAAGTAAAAACAGAAAAGAAAAATTTAAATGGCGTGATGTGACACACTTAGGGCACTTAAACCTGAATAGGTTCATCTTGTCACTGACTTCTTTTTCAGCAATAAAGCCCGGAAACTTGGATGTTTTATTACTAGTTTGGCTTTTACAATGTCATGAGAACATTGCTGTTGCATTAAGTACAACACACATTCTTGAAGAGCAAAGCTCTTGTCTAAATACACTCCATCCCCTGCAGCTCTTAGGGTCACATTGTGCCTTTGGTAGGGCTGCACCCAGTCACCTGCATCCGCACTTCCCTTGTACTCAGTGATGCTTACCCACATCAGCAGAGATGTACGAGAGAGATTTCAGGAAGAAACATAATCTGTATGCCTAGTGATGCTTGCTGAAAGGTGGAGGCTTTTTTGGGCTGCAGATGATTCTCACTGCCCAACAACTGCAGGTCAGTCATTGCTTGGACTTGTGTAAATATTGTTAGTCCTCAGCTGTAGTCTTTCTAGGTGCCTTTGCATTCTCGTAGATTTGGGTTTGCAACAGTGTCAGCAGTGAATTGTCAGATTAGTTCACTTGTTGTTGTCTCTTCAGATGTCGCGTGTGTGACTTCGCCACCACAAATATGAATAGCTTGAAGTGCCACATGAGGCGGCACCCCCACGAGCATCAGGCAGTGCAGCTCTTGGAACAGTACAAGTATGTAACGGGGCTCATGTGGCAAAAAGCTCTGACAGCGGGGATTTTGTTATGTTAAAGCAGTGTTCAGATTCTATTACCTTCCCTCCTAGAGTCATTCTTTGTTCTACATGGTTGTTTGGGGTTGTTTGGGTTTTTTCGAGAGACGTTTGCCATGGCATTCCCAGGTGATGCTTCTGCTGGCTGATTAAACATGTCTATGACTTCCCTCTGGGAGAGTATTCAGCTTTTGCTTTCCAGAATGTGGTGGTTCCACACAAACTGCCTAGAGCAAGTAGTTTCTGGGCCATGTTAATTACCTAAGCATGCCTGGAATTATTCGGGAAATTGTATGTGCCAAAACCATGCTGTGGCACTTCTAACATTTAACATTATACATGGGTAAATTCCAGTATCCGGGAATGTTCCCTGGCTTTGTTTAATATCCCAGTCTAGGCACAGTCTTTGGATGTACATGTCAGTTGGAATCCAGGTGGGCATTGCCTAGTTAAGAATTAGTATGAATAGTCATTAAGTGATGAGTGTCCCTTATAGTCTGTCCATAGATATGAGTGGTGTATATATATGTGAGAAGGTTGGCATAAATGTGTAACTGTCTACTACTAATGTGCAACAAAAAAATGAAGCTGGGAAAGGAAAGAAAATTGTGAATATTCTGAATATTTCGTCGTGGAAGATTTCAAAAGCAATATGAAGAATCCAGATAAAGCACACTCACATAAAGATTTCTTCTCAAGAAAAGCTGCTTCCACAACTTAAACGTGCTTCCACTGCATTCTTCCCCAAAATGTTCCTAGAAATATTAAGTTCTATTTGCTCAGCTGTCATACTTCCCACACTATTGCTGAGTGCTCTTCATATTACCAGAGATTACTGAAAACCTCCACACTTTGGTCCCTGATCCCCAAGGAATTAATCTATCCAAAGCTGCAAGATAATTGTTTCCTCAGTGTGTCAATTTAGAATACACCTGAACAGTAAAGTTTAATTCAGCACAAGTCAACCAGTAGGGCAGGTCATGCTATGGAATTGAAAGCCTTACACTACTAAACTCCATGGTAAATAATTTTGTTTCTCTGAGAAAGTGTTGCATATACTGTAACTACACTGTAAGTATATGATCATTAACTGTAGTGCAGCATGCTAAAAGCCGTTGGAGTTTCTGTCTGATTTGAACTGTATGCTAAAATAGTCAGCAGTATTTGGCTCACAAGATACTGTTCTCAGCAAAGTAAATTTTATTAGTAAATCACCTGAGTAAATTAATGAGCGTCAAAAAATGAGAGTATTTAAAAGGGGATAAAAATGGACACTGGCTTGTGGCTTCATTGACTGTGTTCCCAAACCACTGACCAAGCAGTGTTAGTGACACAGAAAAATCATATGTATGGTAAGACTAGCGGGCACATTAAATGGAATTAAGATTATTTGTTGATCTTTGTGTTTTACAAAAACAAATTATTTTGGCCTAATTTTATCTATAAATTAACTATAAGGTCTGCCTTTTATGTAATGATATATTTTGTTACAGCCTTATTAGAGCTATTATTCCCAATCTGAGAATGCGCCCACCTATCTTTGAAAGCATCCATTTTCTTTGTAAGGGTCCAAATTAGAAGGAAAAGGGACAAATAGGATCCTACATTCCAAATCAAGCAGTAGAGAAAAGTGAGCTAGAAGGACATGCCTTTTGTTCCCCAGCAGGACAGAATTCTCTTGCTACATAAGCAAGGTAATGTACCGTGCTTTCACTTCACTTGGGAGATTTTTGCTGTTCTCCATAGTCTTCTGTTGAGCAGAAACAGTTTCCTGTATGTGATTATTTGCAGGGCATTTAAGGACTATACCCTACTGTCATTAAGAAAAGTCGTAAAACCTTACTGAATTTAGTGTACAATGTGGTTTCACGTAGGCCTTCCTGGGTTTCCAGGTTATATTTCTGAAAAGGGCTTAAAAACTTACAAAATCATACTTGTATTGTGGTCATTTTAACAGATTCATCATAGTAACACACTGGGATCCCATTGCTTGAGCAGAGATGCATTCCTAGTTACAATTTATTAGAACAAGGTCACCTTTGATTGATTCTGATCTTTTCCATGGGATTTGGGGAACTGAATCCTTCCAAAGCAGCAGGTAGCTGAGCAAAGTAGCTTTTTTTGTCCAAAAGACAGATCCTGCTCTGAAGTGAGGTGATGCAGTATCACTCATCCTCTTCATGCTGAGGTGACTAATTTATCATCTTAGAAAACACAGAGAAAAGCCTCCTCTGATGTATATCTGTGCATGAAAAGGGTTATACAGGACTTGATCAGTCTTGGGGTTTTTTTGTCCATAAATACACACTACTCTCTCTCTAAATAGGATTTAGTCTTCAAGATTTTGTTCTTTACTGCATAAGATGGTGTTTTACAGGGAAATAGAAAATTTAGTGTTGTGGTACCGGAGCTGATGGAAAACTCTATGGGGAAAATGATGACTTGTCTGCATCTTGATCTGTGAATATATTCAGAACGTGACCTGTCCTCAGCAACCTGCTGTAGCTGATCCTGCTTGAGGGGCTGGATTGGACTAGGCAACCTCACGAGGCCCCTTCCAACTTCAGCAGCTCTGTGATCCTTAATAAACTACTACCTTCTACAGCAGGAAAGACTTTATTAGTTCAATTGACATAATTAGTGCTAATTACACAGCTCCTGCTTGGTTCAGAGCAATGGCAGAGAGCTCACTACCTCCCTGCCAGATGTTTCTGCACTTGTCAGAAATACTGCATTTTTGAAGAGCTTAAACAGTTTCAACAGGCCAAACAGATAAGATTTTAATTCAGTTGTTTAAGAAATAAAAAAAATTAGACTTAAAAATTCTCAGACCCTAAAAATAGTCTTAAGTTTCAGGATGAAACCTTGCAAAGTAACGTGACTGAGTTACGGAACTGAAAAGGGGGACCAAGAAGGTTCACATGGATCTCTCTGCTTACTCATCCTTTTGGAAAAACTAAATCATTACTCAACTAATAAAATTTAACTTCTAAATGTTTCTTTTTCCTTCTCCATTTTTTCCCCCAGATGTTCTCTCTGTGGATATGTATGTAGCCATCCTCCATCCTTGAAGTCCCACATGTGGAAACATGCAAGTGACCAAAATTATAACTATGAACAAGTGAACAAGGCTATTAATGATGCAATTTCACAAAGCAGTAGGTATGTCTGATTTACTGTCAAGCCCTGTTATCTTTCAAAAGACCAACCCTGATCTAA
This sequence comes from Corvus brachyrhynchos, assembly GCF_000691975.1. Classification (NCBI taxonomy): domain Eukaryota; kingdom Metazoa; phylum Chordata; class Aves; order Passeriformes; family Corvidae; genus Corvus; species Corvus brachyrhynchos. The sequence goes on from NW_008239324.1 coordinate 13,892,617, forward strand.
AATAAAGTTCCTATTAAAAAGTAACAGCTGTATATTTTAATACTTGTTTTTGTTTTTATTATTATTTCAGATTTCAAGGACAGCTCACTGACAAAACCTTACTGGAAGGCACAGATGAAAGTACAGTACCTATACTAGGAAGTTCAGACAACTTGGTGTCTTTTACAGAGTCAGTTAACCAGACTACAAATGAAATTTCAGGTTCTGATGAAAATGAAAAACCTAACTTGATGAATACCTCATGCAGTTTAGAAAAGAACTCCACTCTACCCCATCTTGGCACAGAATACTGTGTTCTTCTCTTCTGCTGCTGCATTTGTGGTTTTGAGTCCACCAACAAAGAAAATCTGCTGGATCATATGAAAGAACATGAGGGTGAAATCATAAACATCATTCTAAACAAGGACCATAGCACGGCTCAGAATACAAACTAGGTGAAGCAGTAAGTTAAGAGAGGATTTCCTACAGTGAATATTTTCTTTCTTTGCTAATTTTTGCCTGAGAAACTTGTTAAAGAGAAGAATTGCAAGCAAAACTTGATTCCCTATCCTGAGTTCGTTTCAGTAGGAGTACAGTGTTTTAACCAGGGCCCGATGAATCATTTAAGAGATAAATACAAGGTGTGGAGAATAGAACGATCCATTTTAACCTGTTACTTCTTTATATGGTGCCAAGAATGTAGGATTGTTGGTTTTTTTTCTTTTCCTGTCAGGTACTAGTCAGTAATAATGCATCAGCACAGTACTTTAAAACCCAAAGGTGTGAAAGCTTTGAATCACTTGAAAAGCTTTTATCTTCCTCCCTCTTTGTTGTTTTCCAAGTAATTCAGCAAAGAACTTTTTTACCCTCTTTTTTGAAAGATGATCTGGCAACTGATCAGATAAAAATGTTACAATATGATCTTGTAAACCTCCCTGCCTGGATTCTGGAAGGTGGGGCGACGGGAGGTGGGCCAGGGCATGTGTGTGTTGCATGCACACACAGGAGTTCCATTTTTCCCAGCCTATTTTTAGGTCCTTACAAACTCCCAAGTCATTTTTCAACAAAGACTGCCATCCTTTCCATCGATTTAGAGCAGCAGGAGGTGAAGGGCCTAGAAGCATTTTGTTAATAAGTGTTTGTTTGATTGGATCCTAACTACAAAACTGCTGTCTTTTCAACTCATAGTGCGTAACAGATTATTTTTTGTAACAATAACCTTGTTGTTTCTTCATGCTTTTCTTGACACATTCAGCTGAATTATTTTAAAAGAGAAAAGCTTATAATGTCACTTCCTTTTTTTGGTGATTATTTTGCTGTATGGATGAGCAGTGTTTTTAATGACAACAAGATATTAACAATAATTGCCACAAAGTGATGCAGATTAAATCTATGTAGATTCCAAAAGATGTAGGTGAGCACAAATTGAGATTTTGAGAAACGCCTACGTGCTTTGGCAATCTTTGAAATGCCACTGGCTGGCCAAATTTCCCACTTGTCTACCAGAGCTGTAACTGTAGAAATAATGAGCTGAAAGATAATTTTCGTGTAGAAAATCATATTTAAAAAAAGACATGGCAAACAATGTCCTAAGCCAAAGCTGTATCCAGTCACTTATAGAATAAATTTTACTAGTGCCTATAGTAGAAATTGATAAAGGGAATTAAAGATTACTTTGTTGTCTAAGGAACACATAGAAATCTCACCCTTATAAAACCTTTAGCTTCTAAAATTACAGTGTGGGGCATTTTTTGGTTTGTTGTTGTTTTTACAGTTACAGCAGTTGGTAGTAGTAGATACTCATCTGTGTATCAGTGTGGAATATTATTATACTGGCTAATTAACTGACAACTTTGTTAAGGTTATAAGGTTGGCTACTTAATTTTTTGAAAGTTTCATCAAGGGAGGTAGTAGCACTTCCAAAGAAGCCCTTTAGCAGCCAGATTTAAACTTTCTAGTTCGGCATGTATTCCTGCTTTTAGTGAATGGCAGACGCACAGCAGCTTGCCTAGCGCTGAAATGGGGATGCAGTGACCTGGATTTTAGTAGCTCAGTACTTATAAAGTTCCTTACTCTTAGGAAAACAGTGGTTTCTGTTCCTTTATTTACACCTTTCTGCCAGCAGAAATCAGCTGCAGCTGTAAATGTGAGAGGCTGGCACATGGAGTGTCTGTATTGTGCTAGCACTGCCTGGAAGTGGCAACCAGGAAAAGAAAACAGTAACAGAAGTCACAGCTTCATTGAAGCAGCACAAAACGTAGAGGCCAGGGTAAAAGCACTAAGACTTGAAGTACATTTGATATTTGTTTTCAAGAGATTCCTCAGTTTGACGACTTCTTTTGGGTTAAATAGATACTATTTTGCTGATAAATTAGATAGCAGAAAGTACACATTTGACTTGAAGAATTGGTCAGGATGTAAGGTCAAAGCATTTTTGTGTTGAATTTTTGAGATACTTTAAATACATATGTGAAGTTAATTATACATTATTTTCAGTTAATAGTTATTTTTCATATTCCTACAGATGGATTTTACATTTGAAAAACACATTATTTATTTACATGATCCCAAATTCAAGTGGAGATAATGAACTTTTAATGGGATATTCATGCTGTCTTACTGACACTGCTATTTTACCTTCAGCATAGAATTAATGTGAAAATACTGCATTATCTGGAATATATCTCAACTTCCTCATTCAGAAATCCCACTTGTTGGAAAAATTAAAGGACAGTGAGATCCCTAGTAATGCTAAACTACCAGTCAGTATTCACAGAAACAATATTTACCACACTGTTATTTTTGTGTAATTATGTAAAAGTTGCTCAGCTAGTGAAAGATAAAAAATGAAAAACTTTTATTCATAAGCTAAGAAGGAGATGGCAGTGAACCAAGACTTAAAAAGCCAGTAACCTTGAATGGAAACGAACAGCTCTGGTGTATGTGGAAGCCACACTTGCAGCACTCTGTGCAGTGCACCAGGAATCAGTGTCATGGGATTACTAAGCAGGATGTGTCTATTCACAGTTGTTCTTTGCCATCCTGTTGCTTTGTTCTTTTTGACCATGTGTTTCTGTAAAACAGTAGAAAGCTACTTGTCTCTAAAGTCCATTATCAATCCTAACAAATGCCAACAAAGAATTCTTTCCCATATGCACAGAGATTTACTTTTTTTAGCTGTCTCCATGCTGCTTGCAATTAGTTACCCACTCACAATTCCCATGGACTTTGTCAGAAGTTCTGCATGTGAAATAATTACAGACATACAGTTTTTCTGAAAGCAAATTGTTTCTCAGGTTATCTGCTTTCAAAAGTGTATGGTTGGCTTGGCTGCATGTTCTGTAAGGGGTTTTAAGCACATTTCAAAGTCACTAACACTGCAAATTTCCCTTTTCTTTAAGCTTTTAAACTATTTTGTCTCTTCAGTCACAGCACTATCGGTGATCAGCTATTCACGTGCTGTTTGTTTAAATTAGATTTTATTCTGTGATACAAACTGTAACTTGCAGCTTTTTTTGCAATGCCTATACTTCCACTAAAGAGCAAACTTCATTCATACTTGGCTGTACTGAAAAATAGGTGCATATTTCATCTTCCTGATTAATGCTTGGCCTGGAAAAATAGAGTGGGATTCAGTCAGAGTTATTGTATTTTCCTCTTTCATAAGCACTTATTTAATCATTTGAAGAAATGTACAGTTGGTGCTCAAAGTAACATTTGTTAAGATATATTTAATAGAAATTTACATTTGCATTTGATATTCATGGACATGGGTACATGTATTTTTTTAAGAAAGGTATTGTAACACTATGGCACTGCTTTTATAGCCAAAGTATAAAAAAATTTAGAAAACTGACATGTAAAGACTGCAGTTAATTCTGATACTGTATCTTATGAAATAGGATGAGTTTTGTTTTATAAAGTTATCCAGCACATTAAGCTGCATGCCTTAAGCTCTCTCTAGGATTGTGTTCCTGATAGGCAACTCTTTGGAACTATGAAGCAAAGTCTGTAGTACTACTTTAACTACCTTCTGGAATACTGTACAATGGTAGAATAATTTATTTTGCTTTACAGGAGTTTGTCACGTATTGACTTTAATATTGTATTTTGGTAATAAACTTTTTTTGTTAAACGCCTTAGTCACTTTTATTTGGCCTCTATGAAATATGAATATGGAAAATCCAAACACTGAACCAGTGTTCAGAGAGAGGGAAATCAAAAAGTATTTGAAATACTTTACTGCCATTTCTTATTCTTGTATGAAATTATTAGTATTAGTTGTTATTATTAGTTTTAATACTGCTAATACAAGTTTTATCAAAGTAAAGAAGAAACATGAAACTATTAAGTAAAAATATTTCTAAGCCTGCAGGCAGTTAGGGTGGCACCATGCTGGAGGAAAGAACTGCAAATTCATAATGAAACTAGTGAGAATTTTTTCCCTTATTTAAATAAGAGTGAAAGCCTTAAACAGCTTTTTTTCAGGTGATTGACTTTTGCTTTTCCATCACATAAGCTAAAATACATCTTGAAACCTATTTTCAAATATACAGCATATTTCTTGGCTTTGGTGGAGCTTTTCTTCCCATCTTTCTCAGGAAAAAAATAGTTGGTGTTGCTGGGGAGAAAAGAGATAGTATGGCCAGAATACCCACTGCTGGTATCAGCCTGGTTTACAGTTACATAAACAAGCAATCTTTCGCCATTTTCTTGTTATTATTAGGGCCCCGGGCCAACTATGTTGAAATAAAAGCTGGAACTAAAACGGGTTCAGATGCAACACTACAGAATGCTGTGTCATGCAGCTTTTTCACATTTCCTCTAATGCAAAACCTGGGAAAAAAGCTCTCTCTAGTAGGATGTGACATTCAGGTATGATCCTGTTCACTGGGCTAAACACCTCCCTCACTTCAGCTGAATAAAGCACAAGACCCTCATCAGAAGTTTCTGCCCCCCCATAAATACCCTGGTTGTGTGTGATCACAACTAGGACTGGACCCGGGCTGGCTGGGTCCTGTGATGACTGTAACACCCCTGGGAACTGGGAGAAAAGGAGCAAGAGCCGCGCCACACATCAGTGGGATTTAATCACTCTGTCCTAGATCTTTGGCAAGTGTGTAGGGTTGGAATTGCTGCAGAAAGCTGATGCACCCCACTGTGCTTTTGTTTTGCATCCCTTCTGGGCATGTTTGGAAAAGAGCTGTCACACTGAGCCACTCAGGAAGGGAGACACCATTAGAACTGATCTGACCTAAGATTAGCTGGGTAACGAAATTCACAATGGGTAAAACTAAGATTCTTTTGCCCAAAAGCAAAAACCTCAGGACCCAGACAAACTTTGAAAGTTGAGAAAAGACAGAAGCCAGAAATTTGGCATTTGCCACACACCACACGGCTGCTCAACGGCAACTCAAAATACTGCAGGTTTAGACTTAAAACTTACTGGGGCAGAACTTGAGTCTTCCTGCTGTTCTAGTTCATGGTGGCTCTTTCTACAGTACTGAACGTGGCAATCCAAGAGAAAATGCAAATAAATTAAATCTCAAGTTTCTTCCAACCATTTCCTGTGCGCAGCGGTTAGTAGATGTTTGGCATTTGCTGGGATTATGGATAGCTGGGTACTAACACGAAGACTTCGCTACTCGATCTAGTTGGAACAGAATGAGCAAACAGAATATTGTTAAATATCCTTGTGTTATTTTGGCAAGTAAAAAGCCAGCATTGCAACAGTATTGTAACAATACAGTAATGATACAATAATCAGTATTACTGATTGCAAGCCACAGTCTGGTGAATTTTAATTTACAATTTTCAGATATTAATATCAATCTGGAAGCTCTTTAGTTTTTCTGTATTCTCATAACTTGAAACATTAAATTTCTATCAACGGACATTTTGCCTAAATAATAAATTGCTTCAGTGAGAATATGTTAAACAATAACTCCATTTTTTTTCCTAGTGCTGTACTTAAACATTTATTGCAACAGGAAATGACTTATTAAAATATACAGAATTGAGGAAAAATGCATTTTTTATTTCCCCTATCTAATCTTCTGCTATTTAAAACTCGAACAATAGGTGTTAGTATTTCAAAAGGAAGGTGACAGCTGAACATTTAGATACATTAACAATTATAACAATTATATATACATTTACATTAACAACTTTGTAAAGCTGTGTAGGTTTGTATATTACACAAACTTTTTAGTTCTAATAACACTGTTCTGCAATGTAGGTTGTGTTAGTACTTCAGGAATGTTAGTGAGATTTGTACTGCTGGTCCTGTGCAATCGTTCCCACAAAATGGAAAACTTAGCTGAGCATAGTGACTTACCACATACAAATCCATTACATCCATGCATGGTGTCATAAAACACAGGAGAATTAAGTAAACTCCCGCATTCTCAGGGATTTTTAAAGCTCTTAACCGATTATGTTTTCTAAACCATTTCTGTAACCTCTTGTTCTTGTAGAATTTACTTTACATTGGCCTCTTTACAAATAGTGGATAAGTAGAACCAGCTTTCTGTGATAGGACCTGGAGTCGGTTTGTTGGTTATGGCTTCATGGGGCATAGTTTTTTCTACTATAACTAAAGACAGTGCAAATAAAACTTACAGAAAAGAATTATTGCAGGGGTAGGTTGTAGCCATTAAGTAGAACAAAGTCTGGTATTGCCGTTATCTTCCGGCTACAAAAAGTCTTTTCCCCCTTTAAACGTTTATGGTGCAGTTAAGCAAGAAATACAGTGGAGCTTATAATGAGTTGAACAGAAGACGCAGCTCTAATTTCAGTTTTTAAATCACACATATATGGTACGGTATCGGGAGGGCGGATGGGGCGGGGGAGGGTGATGTGAAATACATTAAAAAACACTACAAATAAATTCTAGGGCACTATTTTAGCACAGCATCCTCCCCGCCGGCTGAAGCCCAGCGGGACAGCGCGACCCTCGGGGGGAGCGGGCCCCGCTCGCGGGCCCCACAGCCCAGTTCCCAATAAGGGATGCATCAATCTAAACCCTCACCGTCGCTCGATGTGCCGGATTTCCGCCGCACGCCCGCCCTGGGGAATTCAAACCAGCGATGGAAAGGCAGTCGGGACGGGGGGGCTGGGCCTGTGACGGGCGGCTGTGCCCGCCCCGGCTCTCGGTCTCCGCCCAGCAGGGCCGAGCACCCG
>NW_008239324.1:13899945-13914967 GCF_000691975.1 Corvus brachyrhynchos
GGCAGCGCCGTGTGAGGAGCGCTGGCACCGCGCACAGCGAGCGGCGAGGGGATGAGCATCTTGCCTTTGCTAATTAATTGTCAGGTGTGCTACAAACCAGCTCTTCCAAACCGTAAGCTCGCGTAGTTCCCCATGTGTTTTCCCAGGTGTGTGAGGAGGAGGCGAAGCTAATCCGCTGTAAAAGCATTAAACAAAGTTACGTGGTTGAGGCGTGTTCCCTGCAGCGCTGCCAGCAGCAGCCAGTTACACCGGTGGCAGCGCAAGGAGCAGCTGTTGCTCGCTGGGGATGGAGCGGATTTGTGCCTTCAGGGTGGGATGGCATTGATTGCAGAGTGGCGGGGCGAGAGCAGTTCTGTGTATGGACCGTGCTCAGAGAGCTGAGCGCACCTGGCAGTTGATAGGGCAATGACTGGCTGAGCGTCTTGTCTTGTGATGTTCTCAAATTCTATGGTATATAAAACATCAAGCTTTTTTTTTTTTAATGTTGTCTCTAGTTTTTTATAACACGTGTTCTCTGGCATCGTTTTTGCATGTTTTGGCCCCCTTTATTGGGGATTTCCTGAAAGCCAGGGTTTAAATGATTGGCTTAATATTTTAGGCACCCAACTAAAATATGCTGAAAAGACTAATTTTTCTTTGAAGGGCTCAGACTTTTTAAAAAGGGGGAACCTGGTGTGCATTTTGAATCAAGAGCTAAAATAGTGAGGGCAGTCAAAATAATGAACCATTCTGAAAACCTGTTCAAGAATATGTAAAATAGTGAACATAAGTCTTTATAAACTTAGGATAATGCTTTCTATACTTTCACTTGCTCTCTGAGTGGTACAGATTTAAAGAAAAACCTTGCATTTTGGTAAGAGACTTTAGGTATAGTAGAGTTCTATAAGTCAAAGTCTGCGATGTCAGTAAGATGTGGTTCTATTTTCACATATTTCATACAGTATCAAGTGACTGTTTGGGTAGGAAGATGCATTGCTCATGTGTGTCCATTTAGGAGTCAGGCTGAAGAATAATGAATTAAAGTGACTGGCATCATGACAACCATAAGACAGAGAAGGGTTGGAAAAGGCACAGAAGCAGCTGAAGATCAGCCTTCAGAGGAGACAAATGTGAAGCCTGATGGAAAAATTCTGTCTGGTGGGTAATGAAAAGTGATGCTATGGCTTTTTAGTAGTGTTTAGCTTTTGATCTGTCCTAAGCACAGGTCAGAACTAGGTATGTACCAAATGCATTTCCATACTTGAATATCACAAAATTATTTGGATGACACAGAGGGTCTCATGTAGATTGCTGCATGTCAGTCTTGTCTCTATTTTAAAATCCTGATTTAAATTGGTGAGAACAATTCTTTTTCAATTTATTATCAGTGACACACTATCAAATTGTATGCAGCCATCCAAAGTTCTTGAAAGAATCCCAGTCCAAATCATTGGTAATGTAAAAGGATTTGAAGACAGCTGATGAGGTGTCTTCATCTTAAAAATAGGCAAGTTGCTTGTAAAATCTGAATTTAACTGCAAACTTTTGCTTTTTAATTTACAGGACACTAGTTCGGTAAATTTAAAAGAGAGACATTAAGTGTCTTAATTCCAGGATCTGTTTAAGTAATGAAATTCTGAAAGCATTTTTGTATGGAATTATAGCTTTAGAGCTGACAAAGTTCATTGGTTTTGGGGAGATTTTTAGATTAACTTTTTCTAAGGGATGTTTTGATCTAAATTCTAAATGTTTCTCTGCATTTGGGCAGGTGAAAGGAAAGTTACATGGTTGTTTCTGCACAAATACACTTAGGCTATATACAAAAAGGGAAAGTGATCATAGTTCTGCAGCCCAGCCCTCAGTTCCATGGACTTGCATGGTTGGAACCCTTAAGTAGATGTCACACACAGTATAAAATAGCCATTTCAAAGACACAATTCCAGATCACTAATCCATATTAAACCTTACATCAGCTTTATAAAAACAAACAAAAACCCCAACAAACTCAAGCCCCAGGAATGTAAGTGTACAGTGAAGGGCTGGAGGTACCTAGAAACACATCCTTTCTTTCCCATCATCCCATCCCTGATCTTGCTCTGATGTCAGCAGGAGGCCATCTGCAATTCAAAGCATGACACCATTACCAAAGGCTGCTTTGGCTGCTGCTCAGTCTCTTTGTGGGTATTTAGTGAGGCTTCTGAACCTTCACTGTTGTTTTTTACAAAAACCGAGCAAACCACCCAAAAAAGGAAGCCATTTTTAGACCTGTGAAGGAGACAGGAATTTCTTGCTTTGTGATCAGTCATCCTGTATTGATTGAATTTAAAAAGTTCTGGAAGATATTCCAAATCAGATATACAAATTAGTTATGGCATCGAGCTAAAATTGTGTAGGATCGTGGTGATCTTAAATTTAAAGTATACCAATTGAGGCACACTTTATTTCACTTTCTATGTAAATAAAATACTCTGATTTTCCTATATAGAAAATAAAAAACACATCTCCATAAAGATGTGTTAAAAGCAGGTGTCCTGTTACCTGGAGAATGTGAACTGTACTAGCATAGGCAATGTATAAATGGCTTTTCAAAATCCCTATAGGTTCAGTTATGTGTTTCACAATTACAGACTGAAATATTTTTCTTCCAAGATCCTACAGGTGGAAAGCTGTGGAACATACTCTCAATAACTGTTGGTGGAATTTTTGCCATCTCTCTTGGACTTCTTACTTCTGTTTATGTGGCTACACTGCATGAAAATGACCTGTGGTTTTCCAATATCAAGGTAACAGTCATTTTCCTAGTTCCATCAGTGCTTTTGTGGAGCATTAATATGAGCATTAAATGAAATTTCATTTGTTTATGTATTTGTCTTGCTCAAAACCAGAATATTTCTTTTCTAAAAATTCAATTTAAAAAAAGCTGTGCTTCCCTTCCCACCGTACTTCCTCGGTTCTATAAATACCTGTCCCCAATTTTTTCTCTAAAAATATTGCTGAAGAGCTCCTGTCTGAGTTGTAGCAATGGTTCTTCCAAATGTTGATCTTTATCTACAATAGAATTTCAACATTTTACTATATGTTTTTCTAGAATCATCTTACTTTTATCCAAAGCAATCTAAAATTAAAATAAGAACCAACAGTTAGAAGAAACAATATGCAAAATCCTGGCACACAATTCTTCAGTTGTATTTATACTGTGATACTGTAATACAGTTTAGGGACAATCTCTTGGTATTCAATACTAATTTTATATAATGTCATCCTAAATGTGCAAACCTCAAAACACATTTCAGCCATTCGCTGATGTAAACCCAACCATTCCCAAGACCCAGGACTGACTAGTTTTTTCCTAGAATCACTGCAGAGAAAATAATGCAGCTGTACCCATAGCTAAATTTAACCAGAGAAAAGAACAGGTGAGTCATTTCCCTTTCAAATGCCTAAAATTCATTCTGCTAGGTCTGTGTATTGTGTTATTCAAAAAATACATATATTTAACTGGAATAGTTGCCTTGCAATATGTCTTTTCTATGCTACACACTTTTTGTGTCGCAGAGACATTTATATTCCCCTAATACAAATAATTTGCATTTACTGAAACAACTGCTGTTGTATTATACATGCAGTACTGTGTCATACCCACCACGATCTTCCCTTGATGATACAGATAGATTGTACACAGTATATTGAAGGTATGCCTTGGGTTTGCCTTTTCCTTCCAAAAGCAAGCAGTGAATAATTTCAAGGTGTTGTATATACCGAAGTACAAGCAGGCATGGGCTTATGGCAATGTATGAACATAATGGATACAGCTTTTTTATTCTGTCAGACTGATCCAGAGGAGCACAAAGTTCACTGAGATAAGCAATTCTGTATTTGTAATTAAGTTATCCCCTCAGTGGATGAAACGCTTGTTTCATTTGATAATGATTGTTTTCATTTTAAGTATAATAGAATGCCACTAGATATCAAAACTGAAATAAACCCCCTTTGTTTTTTGTAGTCTGGATTCTGTTGTCTCTGTAGCTCTTATTTCATCCCACAGAGGTGATTGATAGCTAGTAACACTGGAACAAGAGCAATTTCAGCCAATTTGATGGAAAGATTTTAAAAAGCATTAAGTTCATCTACCAGCAGGTTAAAGGAGAAAGAGCTGCAGATACTCTCTGGTCTCACAGTGTCCCTTATTCAGTGGGATGTGATCTCCACCAGAGAATGCATGGGGCTACAGTGCTAATTTTAAACAAAATACTGCTTTAGGAGTAGTATGGGAGGAGAAGACTGTGTGAGGAGTCTGAAATTTCTTGCAAAGCTGAGGCAGGCAGGCTCATCCCAATATCTATAAAACAATACACAGATGTCTCTGTGCCTGTGTGTAGGAGTGTGGTCTCTAGGGGTATATACGTGTTTTTCAGCACTTCTGAATTGGCTAATCTTGTCATTACAGCACACAGTATATACTAAGAAAGATAAGACCCTAAGGAATTACATGGAAAATAAGTGGAAAGTTTGCCTTTTTCTCTAACATTTTATAGTTTGGCCAAAGCATATATTTTTGCAAATATTAGCTGAACTTTCAAAAAGTTTGAAAAGAGTAAGTTTTATTTTAGTTCATACTCCTGCCCAGATTCTCAGAAGGGAAGACTGTAGTATAATCTTTGCCCCAGAATTTCACAATTGCCTTGCTTAGTGAAATGCAAAGGTGATTTCATTCTATTTTTATTAAACATAATATATAGAATAAATGGATGTACTACAAATGCACATCCAATGCTTTATTAACCCCCATGCCTGTGGAATACCATAGTGCATCACCACTGCTCTGCAGCATAGAAAAGAAAAATTCTAAATCAATTCTATTTCCATATATTTTGAACTACTAACTTCAGTCACCCTAAACTGGCTACAAATGGGGCAGATTTGTGGATTTATGTTCCTGAAATCTGATACAAAAACTATATAACAATTTATTATCCCCCTGAACTTTATTCCTTTCATCCAATAAGCTACTATTGGTCACATCATAAGAATTCATGCTCAGAAGGGTCTGTGTAGCAACTAAATAATTAGAGATGTAATGGGAGACTTGTTTTGTCATCTTTTCTTTTACATGAAGGTACTCTTCTAATTGTACAGCAGCAGCAGCAGGTCTGCAGTGTTTTTCTGACACTTTTGCACCAGGCAGATGTTTGTACCTGCACCTTTTAGGTGCAAAAGATGGAATTTTTTTTCTGAAGACCCTAATGATACATGAACACTGTGACTGCATATTTAAAAAGTATGCGGTTGTACTCAACCCTAAAAATTGGAAGTAAAAAGAGTTCATTATGCAAAGTCATGATTCCTAACTCCTAAATAATTGGAGTCAGAACTTGCACACACACTTGCAGTGATTGCCTTTCTGTAATTTCAATTGCAATTCATCGAAAGCCAATTCTGTTTTGGGTGTCTTCCAGCAATGGTTCACCCAACTAGAAAAACTGTCTGGTCGTTGTTAAACTGTTTTGCTGTATTTTGAATATGGCTTTCAACAGTGCATTGATTTCAGCTGCTGCTCTGTGTGTGAGTCTTGTTCTTCTTTGCTGGTAAATGTGCCTGCTATTATCAATTTGCCATGGTCACAGGAGAAAGATGTACAATTGTTTTCTTACCAGAAAAACTGAAAAAAGCACGTCTTGAAAAGTGGTTTATGCAATGAAAGAGGTACACAATTGCTCCTTTTTTTAAACTTCCTGAGAGAATGACCAAAAAAAAAGGAAACAGAAAAGATTCAGCAAACGGCGTCACCTAGTCGGAAGCTGTGTTTGTGTCCCCTTCCAGCAGGGATCACAGGTTATAAACACTTACCTTGATCAAATAATTTTGAAGAAAAAATTTTGAATCCCTTCTCATATACATTAAACCAGCAAACATTTCTGTTTGTGATGGTGAAAGTCAAAACAGATTTGTTATCCAAAAATCCTTTCTCAGTTTTCTGTAAATGTTCTGGCATAACACATCTGAAATGGCTTGTCTATTTTCAGTGGTTTTCAGTAGCAGTTTAGTGGCTGCCCCTCCAGTGTAGCATCTTTTAGGAACAGAATCTGCTATGAAAATAACAAAATGGGGGGCCACCTCTCCTGTCAGCCATTGCATTGCTTGTTCAACTGCAAATTCTGAAGAAACTTTGAACAGGAATGAGCCAAGGCCACATAGCAAATTAATACTGTAAGAAAAACAGATAAACTTCAGACATTCATTTCTTCTTCTCCCCTTCTGAGTAAGCATTTAGATACTGTTATTGATTTTTCCTTTTTAAAATTGCTGCTTGCAGGAAGTCAGGAATAAAAATATAAGATTGTAAGTCTTTCAGGATAAAAATGCCAGGATTTAGTCTGTGATATGCTCGTATTTTCCCTCTTCACATTTTGAATACAAAACAAAGATTTTTGCCCAGAGAAGCTGTGTCTACCCCATTCCTGGAGGTGTCCAAGGCCAGGTTGTACAGGCTTGGAGAAACCTGAGATAGTGCAGGGCGTGGCACTGGATGGGCTTTAAGGTCCCTTCCAACCCCAAACATTCAATGATTCGATGAAGAAAGGCGGGGAAACGGGTAATGAGAACTGTACAAAGGGAATGCTCAGGCATGAAGGGAAGGAGGGCAGTCCGGGACTTTGGTAGTACTTCTCCACAGAAGTGCCTGTTGAGGTGTTAGGGGTACTTTTACTGTGGATCAGAAGTCTGATCTGGAACGTGCCATTCAAACAGATGGGCTTGAGGTTAACCAGCCAGGAGGGATGTCCAAGGATTAAATACATTTGCTGAAGGCTTGTTCTCAACTGGGAACGTTGACAGCAGCTGTGTGTTGAGTTTCTACTTGTACACTTAAGAAGATTTTCAAATCTTCCTGGTCTTAAATTGAAAAGCTAATAAATAGTTTCAATTACACAAATTTTGTTTTAGCTATGTCAAAAAAAGAAAAGTAATTGGAGCTTTATTTATGCTCAATATTTATAGAAAAACTCAAATTCAGACTTTGGCTGCTTGCTCAGCATTCTGAAGGAGTTGCTTAAGGAGTTTGAGGAATCCTAAGCTCTAGAATTTTGCACTGCCCTTGAGAGAAAGTCCTTGGTTGTGAATATTATTAGGATACAATTGCATAAATTGAAATAATATACAGCTCTCTGTGTGTCCCAGAGGACAGTGTTCTTTATTTTTCCCTTGGAATAGTGGTAACTTCTTTGTTAAAACCTCACAAAGTGAATATACAGACAGATAAGCATGTGCTCTTACAATGTTTACCCATAAGTCTGTGTGTTTTTATTGACATGGAATGCCAGGAAAAGTATAAATTGCTGTAGAACTGGAAAAGTATTTTGAGTGAATAAAACAGATGTTATCTTAGCGTGAAACAGATGTAAAACTCACTAGTGTTTGTCTCATAAAGTATAGCATTTGGTTGAATACAGCTGGTGCCAGGATTACAAATTAATCATGTTTGAATGCATTTTTGCTAATTAGATCCCCCTCTGTGACTCCTCTCTCCCCCTTAATAAATTCCAAATGTTAGCATTCTCTGGTTTTTTTTTTTTTTTTACTTTATGAGCATTTAAGAGTCAGCCACTTTTTGGCATTAGAAAACTTTTCAGTAGTGGTGAATTTGAAACTAGAGCTTGTTCAAAATCCAGGACTCTCATTTTGCCAAGTCTGTGACTTTTGGTATAATGATGGTTTATATGTCATAGGGCAGCTGGAGAGTTTAATGGTGAACTTAGATTGAATCACTTGTGCTTTTATCTGTTGACTTTTCTCAGACCAGAACTAATATTGGTTTGTCAACAGTTGACTTCAATAAAACACATGCTTTGAGATAAGAACCTATAATGGGCAGTACAGAAAAGAAGAACATGATTTTTTTATCTAGCTTTATGTTAGGTCTGAAATAGAATTGATTCTGCTCCAGCAAAAGAGTTGGGACTGTATGAGGAAGATGAAAGTCTTGGGGTACTGTGCAAGGTTGCATTAACCAGAATGGCATTCATAAGAGTCTCTGAAAAAGTAATACTCTGATATTTCAGTAACATTCTTTTGTCTAGAAAGATGAATTCCCAAGGTTATTTTTAGAAATCACATAAATTTTTTTGTGACTTGCATATACCACATACAGGGATTTCACTGGATTTTCAAATCTCAGTATAAACTTCCTTTAAGTGGGTAGAGACCTTTTATAACTTACTGCTTAGGAGATACATTTGCTGGGATGTTATTATACAAACTACTAAAAAGATCACTAATAATAGAATAATTCTGTATAAGATGTCTGTTAGTTCTCTTCAGACTGGTTGTTCTTGCAATCTTGTTTAAGTGTGGTTGCCCAGCATTGTGGATTTGTTAAATTTCGTTAGGTCTTCACAACTAATGAGGTAACAAAAGGAAGTGCATTCCAAAGCAAAGAGCTTTCAGATCTCACTAGACTCCATCTGCTGCAATATCAGCCAAGAAAAAGGCATAGTTTGGAATGTACTTGGTTTGAAGTGCACCTCGTTTAAATAATTTGAACATTTTAAAATTAAAAATAAGAAGTTCACCTAGCACTAAAGCCAAGTAAAGAGTCCCTTTTCTTTTCACCTGTAATTTAAGAGTGAGAGCGATGACAGCTGGCTTCCTGCAAGAAGCAGTGTTGAACAAGTGGGCAGCAGCATCCCCTGCCAGCTGAAATGTCCCTGGCATTATGGTGCAGCCCCCATATAGCACACTGAATTAATTGAGCCTTAAGCTGGCAAAGCCGTGGAACCCAATGGGATAACTACTTCTGGAAGAAAAGGTTAAATGCACAAAGCAAGGGTATGCAGCTTTACAGTCCAGCTGTGGGCCTCTGTGCCCATCTAAGCTTGTCACATTACAAAAAAGTAGTGAAATAGCCAAAATATTTCCAAGCAGCATATCAGAATCACAAAAAGCACGTACATTTCTCCAGTTAAAAGAGTCATTTACACCCCAGCCATTTGCCTCTCACCCTAATTTGTCCATGTATTTTTACCTTTAGTTGAAGTAAGTTGTGTAGAATAAGAAACCCAAAGACTGAAGCCTCTCTGGAGGTTGGTTTCCCTGGTGCAGCAAGAATTTGAGTTGAAGGCAGCTTTGGATGATGGTGAAAAGGAAATGGAAAGTGAATTTACTATTGAACTTCACTTGCAGGAGGTTGAAAGAGAAATTTCATTCAGAACTGAGTGTGGACTTTATTATTCCTACTACAAACAGATGATTCAGGCTGCTTCCATACAGCAAGGTATTGTAAACTGTAAAGTAAGTTTTGCAGCTATTTTTAGGTTTGGTTGGGGCTTTTTTCCAAATATAATTGAGAACAAGGCATACCATAACTATGAAAGATAGTGTAACAGTTGTACTGGAGACAGATTTATTCTGTTCATATGTCAGGGAGCCACTAAGTTATGGACATAATAAATTTCACAATAATGCATCGGTTTCTGTGCCACACCTTCATGAGCTGATGAAGGCAATCACTTTGAGGGACAACTTTCATATCTGTTGAGGTTCCAGCTTGCTGGTTTATTCAGTTTATTACTTCCATTTCTTTCTTCTGTTGTTTAATTTGAACTATGAGCTATTTGTGGGAAAGGGGCAATGTTTTTTGCTGTATTCCTGGACAGTAAGTGACACAGGAGCAGCTTTCAAGGAAATCATATACAGTGATCAGGCTTTCTGTGACAGTCTCATGTTTTCTAGATATTTAGCTGTTTCTCCCTGGAAATTTTACTTACACTACATGTTTTTCAATATTAACTTCACCTGTGATCAAAGTAGTGCCAAGAACAGTTCTCAGGATCCAGAATGTACCACAGATTCTGTGCTGGGGATGGAAGTATAAAAATAAATGTTTTATACATTACTAAATATATGGTACTTGAATTAGCACTGTGAGTCACATTTGAAGCAGGGAGACTGAAGACCTCAGAAGGTCATGTTGATTCAGAGGTAATGTGTTCTGAATCATTGACTCAAAGTTTGCAGTTTCTGATGAGAGATCCTAAAATACCTTTGAAAAAGTTATTCACTGTTCAAATGAAGATGGAGGGGGAAAATGACAATCTCCTATTTCAATTTCTCTTTATCATTAAGGTTTACATGGTTTAGTATATGACAATAAAACTGAATCTGTGAGGACAATTAACATACTTGAAAGAATGAATGTTTACCAGGAGGTGTTTCTCAGCATTCTGTATAGGATTCTTCCAATTCAGGTAGGCATTTATTTATGGCTTTAGATTGTAAGTGCATTATGAAGATTGTGCAGTGAATCATAGCTCCCCTTTGTAGATATTTTCTAATTAGAAATATTCCTGATGCCTTTTTAATTTGTAAAAGCAAAACCTAATTCATACTAAGTATAATCCCCGCCCCGTGAGTGTTTTAATGTCAACATCAGTATTCTTGTGTTTTACAGCAATACCTAGAGCCTGTTTATTTTTATATCTACACTTTGTTTGGACTTCAGGCAGTTTATGTCATTGCTCTGTATGTAACAAGCTGGCTTCTTAGTGGAACATGGCTTTCAGGGTTGTTGGCAGCATGCTGGTATATTACAAACAGGTAAGTGAGATTAAACATTCAATCTTTCTAAAATTGTACCTAGTTTCAAAGGTAAGGCATTAAAGCTTTAACTACATGATTAATTGGGCAAAACATGAAACTATAAGGCCTCTCTCCAGTTAGCCAGGAAATGGAAAAAATGTTGAAATAACACAAAATAATTAGAAAATAATCAGAAATGAGCTGACATATCAAACTGGGCTTTTAAAGTTTCAGGAAGTTTGAGTAGAAAATTTTGTCTTAAATTGGTCTCTGAAAGTGGACTAAGTCTTTCAGATGTGTCTGGAGCTCCAGGTGATGTATCCTGTCTTCTCCAGCCTAGGATCACTTAGGTGTTAAAGACATCTGCATGTAAGCCCTTCAGGTGTCTCCTCACTGCCTCACACCCAGCCTCCAGGGGTTCCTTCCACAACCTCAGCTCATCAGAAGTTCAGCTTCTCTCTCCCCTTATTCCTGTCAACATCTGCACTAACACTCACAGAAAAAAAAAGATGGTAATTGAGCTGTTCTAATGCTTTATCACTTGAAGAATTATCAATTTGGAGATAAAAACCTAAGAACTGGCTTTATGCCAGAAATAAGCTGCTGGCATGAAGCTAAGACTGGTGACATAGGCTGTTACCTGTAAATTAATCAAGAAGATAAAAGTACAGTCTTGGTTCTACTAGAAATGTTTGATATGTTAATGAGCAGCTCTAAAGGAATTTATCTGCAAGCACATCCACTACAGAATAATTATACGTGTATGGAGGCAAGATGTTTCTTCCTCCAAATACAAAAGTAATTAAAAGCCATGTGCAATGTACAGTATTTCACACATTTCTTTTATGAGGTCATCTTCTCCATTTACAGAATTTTTAGAGCAAATTTGTCCATCTTTTCTAATAATTGGTGAACAATGAGAGCTTGTTCTCCTTTATGCAATAGAATAAGTGCATGGAATGGATTTGGATAAAGACTTTCTGTCCAGATGAAGTACATCTGAGGCTACTGAGTAACTCCATTTAGACACTTTTTTCCTCCAGCTAAGCATGTCTGATACGTTGCTTACGTTCCTTTTTAGCAAATATTTTCTCTACACCAGGAAAAAGAGAATTATTTTTTGTTTTTAACTTTTAATTCAGGTTTTGCAGATGACCATTCTTTAGGGAATTCTTCCATCGTGTATTTCTGATGTTCAAAAGCTTCAAAAAATGACCAGAAGCTCGTAACCAATTTAGCTGTGTTCAAACTACTCAGAGCATTGGGAACACAGTGAAGATTATATTCTGTTTATATTCTTATATGTACATTTGTAAACCAAAAATTGAAGTAAAATGACGTGTGGTGGGGAAATGCACATGCTGGATTTTGGGAGTGCTTTTAGTTTGGGGTTTGTTTTTTCGTTTCTAAATTATCCAAGATGTGCTTCATAAATAAGATGTAATCCATAGTATATTTTTTTACAGTTAGTGAAGATTAAGTACATCATTTGAGATGCAGAAACAATGGATAACTTGCAGAACCTCCATTTATTTTCAGAGCCAGTCGTGTTGAAGGAACTGGAGTGTAGAGCCTCCATTTTTATAAATAAGGAGTTAAAATAGCACAAAGATGCCTGTCATTGCAAGCTCTCTCACCGAGCTTTTTCTTGATTTGAAATTTGTGAAACTCTTTGTTTTGTACAGAGTAGATACTACAAGGGTAGAATTCACCATTCCTTTAAGAGAGAACTGGGCACTGCCGTTCTTTGCTGTTCAGATAGCAGCCATCACATACCTACTCAGAACTCATTTACAGCCTGTTCAAGAAGTGAGTATTTCTGACAAGTATGACTCAATAAAATTAGTAACAGAAAACTGTCCTGATCTGCAAGAATTAAAGCAAATGGATGATAACAGTTTCTTTGACCAACAGTTCTTAAGTTACTGGTCCTCCATTTGATGGAGTAACTGCTATTCATACCACAGTAAAACACGTATTGCATTTTAATCTGTGGGCTGAAACTATCTGAGATCGCACTGTTTTCTTGCAAGTGGTACTACAGTGATAAACCATAGGCATAAGTCAAGAATTTCTAAGTCAAAAAAATGTTTGTTATCCTCTAAGTTGTTACTGCAGTTAGAAAACTCAGTGTTTTAAAAGTGGTTTTAAAATAAAACCAAATTAAGGTGGGTTTTGGTTGGGTTTGTTGGGGGTTCTTTTTGCTTGATGTTTGTGTTTCAATGAAGGAAATGATAAAGTTAAATAAAACTTTGTTCCCTCCTTCCAGAGACTTACACTTACGGCTGTATTCATAGCAACATTTCTCTTTAGCCTGACTTGGCAATTTAACCAGTTTATGATGCTAATACAAGCATTGGCATTATTCATACTGGACTGCTTGGACATGCTTCCCACAGCAAAGGTAACTTTCTGTTTGGAAATAACCTGCTTTTGGCTTTTTGCCTTCATAAAACCAAAAGTCTTGAAGGTATTTTCCGAACCAGTGGCCTTGATGCCCAGAGTAATACAGATTGTACAGTGTGCCTTGTGCTTTGAATCCTGCAAGTGTAAAAATGAAGGATCAAAATACCATTTCTGATTTTTTTTCCCACTTTATGTAGTCCATGTCTATTTTATTTTTGTCTACTTTTTCTCAGACACTATTTGACACTTTTAAACATCATCCTAACAGTTGATCTGATACCACAGCTTTAGTGTGGCCTCCTGAAGTTGCCAGAAGAAAAAAGTACCACAAGAAATCTTTGTGTAAGCTGAAGTCATAGCAGTGTATGAATTTTGCCTCAAGCATTGTGCATCCTTGTTTGCCAGTCAGGGGCAAGCTCAGTACCACAAGGAGGGGGAAGCAGAACACCAGTTTGCTGGGGAGAAGCAATTGTCTTGCCTACATTGACATTCACCACAAAATAACAGCATTGCCCCTGCTGCGTTGCTGAGCTGGATAAGCCAAAAAATAAAACAAGTCTTACTAAGAAGGTCAAGGATCATTGACAGTCAATCTTACAAAACAGAAATGTACTGCAGAAGATAAAAAACACTGTCTTTGACATTAACATTGCTGTGAAATTCTACCAAGATCATTTCAGGCATGGCAAAAGCTTGCAATGGTTGAAGAAGGTTTTAACTTTAGAAAAGGTTACAGGAGGATGAAGAGTAATTCATGTAAATTCATTTTAAATTTGAAGCAGACTTGAATTTTATTGATTGTATTAATTTAACTGAAATGAGTATGGTGGCTGCATGTAAAGATAAATGTGGCTTACTTAAGTTTCTGAACTCTTCATTATATCTGCAACTGCAAGCTCAAGTCAACATTTAATGTGACTGGTCAGCTACCTTAAAAGTCAGCAAATTACCAGCTTCATCCTGAGTTATACCAAAACAGACTTACCACACCACTCTTAGTCTGTACTAATTTTCAAAAGAGCTCTACTTAGAAGTGCTGGAGTTTGTTGGGCTCTTTGGTATTGATTTACACCACTGCAGTAAGACAATGCAACTCGGGATCTTTGTGTGAGGTGAAATGTATGTTTTGGTACCAATGTATCAGAAAATCAGCTGGGGTTTAGTGTTTACATTGAGCTGAACACTGATAATAGTTTAGCATAACCTGAAAGGGATTATACTGAACTATTACTGCAAAGTTTAAGAAGGCAGGTGATGTTGGATTGCTGAACTGCACTGAGCAATAACTCATTAGTCATAACGACATCTCAGAGGCTACAGAAACACTTGCTGGACGAAAGAAAATAAAAACATCTTCCAAATATTAAGTAATTAATATTTTCCTCCAACTGCAGTTATTTACTTTATCTGCTTGACTGTAGGATCAGGCTTCTTTGGGTATAAAATGGGCATAAAATATTAACCTAAGTATAGTTCAGGACATAAATAGAAAAAGGATATAGTAATGCCTTTAATGATTTACTGCAAGATGATATGTTCTTTGCAAAAATAATTGATGTTGAAATAAATTATAAAGCATATTGAGAGAAAAGCAGCTATGACTGTAGAGTCTTCTAGACATAAAACACTCATTATTGTTACAGGTTACATGGCTTTATATCATTCAGATTTCTGGATTACTGCTGGTCTGTGTCCTACAGTTCTTCAATTCTATGATTCTTGGATCATTACTGATAAGTTTCAATGTTTCTGTCTTAATAGCAAGAACAATCCAGGTAGGTATCAAAATATTTATGTAGTACTAAATAGAGTATTTATATATATTTGTGTGTGTGTGTGTGTAAATAAGTAATTTAAATGCATTATAATTTTAATTTACTAATACTAATTAGAGGAATTACTGTAGCATACAGCAACCCAAACATTGCCTGATCAAATAATGAATTCCATTACACTAACTGCAGCTTTACCAAGCACATCAGACATTATAATTCCATGACTGCTGTTAACATTAATTATTGTGCAAGCTGCAGTTTGGATCCTGAAAAAAAAATTGTGTAAATGG
>NW_008239324.1:13915022-13939210 GCF_000691975.1 Corvus brachyrhynchos
TACCCAGTAACAACTAGGACAACTAGGCTCGTGTCAAGTTCAGCTTCCTGAAATCCATTGTTCCTTTCAAAGATTAGGGGTTTTTTGCTGTAGTTACAGTTCTCTTTTTTCTGATTCTGGCACTGGTGACAGCCTCTGACTACAAGAAAGGAATTTGCAGGGCCATTCCTGTTGTCTGCACCTATTCCCATTTGCCTGTGAGCAGCTCATCTGGATCTGGAGCTTGTACATGGAAAAGTGCTCAAAATCCTATCAGCTGACAGAGCCAGAAGATACCTTTGCCATGTTTAGGTGGAAGGTGTAATGAGTAGGTATTTCAAAAGGCACACAGTATTATGGAAATTAGGAGAATAAGTTCTATAAGTACAATAGGGCCACTGCCAAAGGAAGGCTGTTTGGCTGCTTCCAAAACTCTGCCAGATCACAGTTATGACTTTGTCCCTTCAGTTTTGTGCAAGAAATGTATCTTTATTCTGGGTACTTGGCTCTGTATCTATTTTTGCTTACATGACCTTAGTACAAATTTGGTGCTGCTCGGGACTAGCAGATCACCTGTTTCAAATAGCCTGTGATGCTTTTGTTCTAAATATATTAAAAAAAGACTGAAATACTAATGTTTTCTTCTTTGTAGAAAAACCTAAAAAAGGGTGGCTTGCTTAATAGGCTTGGGAAACTTATCCTCCATGTTCTACTAGTCTTGTGCTTGACTCTCCTAATAAATAAATTCATTAAGGTAGGCAAATAATTTTTAATATAAAAAGTTAAAAGTTATATTACGTTAAAAGCTATTTGTTAGCTGTCTACAATAATATCATTAAATAAAAACTGCAGTGAGATTTCTCTGCACTTCAAAAACTGTATTTTATAAATTAAAGGTCGTTTTGCTAATCTTTGGTATATGGATTTGAAAACTTCATAAATTAACACCAGATAGTTGGTAATTTTATAACAGCTGTAGATCTGTACTGCTGAGAATTTGCAAAGTTTTTAATTGAATTTTCTTTACAATGAATGGAGTTAAAACTGACTGTTTCTTTGATTGCAAAGCACTCATCTTAGTAAGCCCGTGTTGCTTTACAGTCTCGTTTATATGACAAAAAATGCTATTTACTGTGTGACATTTTTGATATTTAAAATACAATTTCCTTTCTCTTTCCCCACTTTGTAGAAAATTCTTAATCTTGAGTCAGATGAGCATATATTCAAATTCCTGAAAGCAAAATTTGGATTTGGAGCAACAAGGTACTATTTAGCTGTAGTTTTGCTTTTTTGTTTGACTTCCTTAATTGAAGCCTTCACGTTGTTCTTATTTCAAATGTGTATAATAAATCACTGAGTTTTACTTCATTTTTGTCATACTTGCCCTAAGAATAATCTGCACAACTATGACTTTATAATTTCTTGGGGAAAAAAGAAACTTGGATCTTTTTGACATCAATTAATGAATTACATCATGAACAAGGATTTTTAATTTTTTTTTTAGAGATTTTGATGCTAACCTGTATCTTTGTGAAGAAGCCTTTGGATTACTACCTCTAAATACTTTTTCAAGACTCTCCAGTACATTGCTTTTTTATGCCTACGGATTTGTTCTCTTCCTTCTGACAGTAGCAGCTGTAATTGTTGCCTTTCGGAATCTCAGGTAAATACAGTTTTAAGATAGTTGACATTTTTATCAATTTTCTTTTCTTCAGCTGGCTGAGGAACTGACAGGTGAATACAGCAGCACATACAGGATTGCTTTGCGCAGCTACTGAGGAGTAGGGTGTGTGATAGAGAAATCAGGCAGAGTAAGTAACTTCCTATTGAAGCCAAAAATGTAAACAAAGGAACATCCTTAGATTCAGTCAGGCTCTTTGCTGTTGAAGTTTTGCAGTTTGTGTAATGTTGGTTGGTGTTTTTTGAGATGAGGGAAAGCAGGGGAAGGATCTCTCTATAGAAAATGTTAGTTTCTTTAGTTCATCCTGTTTTCCCTGTGCAAAGCACTCTAAATCACAGATTTCCCAGGTGTTACCTGCAAACTGCCCAGAAATGAGCTGGAATAGTCTGTGCTGAACTTCATAATCTGTGTGAAGGAGCAGGACCTGTAAGTGTGCATCACTGCTGGCAGTTCCCAGAGCTAATCTGTGGGATTCTGAGGTATCTACAGAACACAGAAGAAAATCAAACAGAACTGCTGTTAAAAAAAAATTGTTCATTATAGACTGTTGGATACCCTTCCTTCTCGGAGCAGGGTAAGAGAGCAGAGGAGGCTGCTGTTCTGCTGAGTTCTTTATTTCATAGTCTCACAGCTTTCTTGAAGGCAGAGTTCAAGGGGGTTACGTGATAAAGCCAAGCAGCAGCAGCAACAGCAGGCAGAAAACAGCTGCTTCTTCTAATTCTAGTTTCTTCTAATTAATTTTTTTCTTAGAGAAGTGTGGATTATATTTATTAATTGACCAATGAAATTAACACACTATTCTAGTTTTCCTTTCCTTAACCTATCCTGGTCTAATTCTAACAGTCATAAGCCTTACACAAGTGTTACACAGGTATTACACAGATTGGTGTGTACAGTTTCTATCAGCTCTTATTGTTCATGTGAACACTCGATCTAAAAAATGGGAACAGTATAATTCTATCTATATTTTGTCTAAAGTAAAGAATTCAGTGAAAAGGTAACACTGCTGCAGTAAGAACTGTGGTTTAAGGTTTCTTTGCTGCAGCTTTTCAGTGTTTAAGGCACTTAATTATAAAAGTTAAAAATCTATATTTCTATTTCACTTTGGTGAGAATTCATGTATCTCTGCTTATCTAAAGGTTTTAATTCAACCCCTGTGCTTTGGCTTCCCTCTGGGCCTGGGTCCAGAGAAGCTTTTACTCCAACAATAGACCTCTCATTTTTACATGTACAACCTGGGCAAAAAGTAGAAGGAATGATACAAAACTTGATTAAGCAAAAGTTCAAGAAGTGTCACCTGACTGGTGCCACTACCATAGATTTTAGGGAAGACTGGATAAAAGGAAAAGCAAGAGAGTATCCAAGACATTCTAAAACTATGTTATGACAATTAGATATTACAGTAGTAATTGTCAAATGTCAGTCATCTGTAAATCATCTTGGTACTGCTCAGCCAGTTTCTTGAAAATCTTACTGCATCAGTCAGTTTTAAAAATAAAGATTCTGCAGCTCTTATTTTCAGCAACCCTAAATGTAATCCCAAACGTGTCCCTTATTTTTAATGCATTTATCTCATTTAACCCCGCTCTGAAAAAAAACAGGAGAACCCCACACACTGAAGCAGCTTCTTTTTTTTTGAAAGGTCCTCCACATATATTCACAAGACTAGACACCTCGAGCAATAACCACTCCTTCCAGGGCTCATTTTTTCTAAATCTACTTCCAATCTATGGCTTTAGTAGCATCCAGATAGACCAGCACAACCCCACAAATCCCAGTTAAATTCTTCATTCTCATTAAAGGCCCCTCTGAACATGGGAGTTGCTGCTTCAGGCAAGCAACCAGGCTTGCCTTGCTGTAAACAATTTTATCTCATTTTAATCCAGCCCATTTAAACCCATTGCATTTCCAGAAACCTACACATGAAATTACCTGATGCTGCATCAAATTGGTGGCATCATGCTTAATTATATCATAGATACAATAGAAGATTGCGGACTGATAGCAATGGTACTGCTTTCCAGCCTCAGAAGGATTCAGTGCTTTTTAAAATGCAGATAACTATATGAAATATGTTACAGAACTTAATATAACGCTGTTTGTGTTATTTCTTCAATTAGTGGTTCAAATCAAGTCCAGTTAAAGGAAAAAATGGAAGAATACACAGTGACACTGAAGCCTGATGCTGCCTACAGCTTAGTTCACACAGTTCTTTTTGGATGTCTGGCATTAAGCACAATGAGGTATATTTTTTTTAATTCTACTAAGGGCTTGTTTAGATGATTGAGTGTATTTTTATACGAGTGTAAAATATGTTGGCCACAAACTGATAGGGTCATGAACCTTGTTTCTCTTCCTGGTGTGTTTCTACTTGTAGACTGAGGCATTTCCCAAAACTGCCGTAAAGAATGGAAGTTTGGGAACAGAGATGTTCTCAAGAGCACGTAGCAAAGTGCAGTGTCAGTCCTGTACTCAGTTATTTCAGAGGCCTGAAAGTCCAAGAAAACTGTGTTCAGAATTTCTCTAGACATTAACTGCTCTCCAAGCAGCTTTGCAGAGCTCCAAATGATCATGAAAAGCTTGTGTTCTTCCAGAATGAAGTATCTCTGGACATCCCACATGTGTGTATTTGCATCCTTTGGCCTGTGCAGTACAGAGGTTTGGAAACTTATCCTGAAGTGTCTCCATCTCTACACATCCCAGAGGGTGAGCACTGTACTCACAGCATTTCATCCACTGGGTTTTGGACCATATCTATCCAAGTCAAGGCTCAGGGTTGGATATTGTTTGTAGTTCTCCTAAACCAGGTATCTCTGCTGTACATTTGTATAAATTTAGTAAGTAAAATGTATTTTCTAGTGGTTTCTATATTAAACAATTCCATTGGAATACTCTAGATGGCAATATAGATGTAGCTATGAAAAATAACCACAATTTTACTAAAAAAGTCTCCATATTAAGAAATCATCAGCAGCCTGAGAAGACCTTTGCAGTCAATTATATTGAATGGCAGTGTTTTCCACCTTGTAGAATATAGATTTAAAGATATAAATCCATCTTTTGTGATGGGTCTGTAATTAGGGCTGTACTTGAAAACAGTATCAGAATATGGTCTTAAAATTCAATCTCTAAATTCTACTACATGTTAAATATTTCAGATATCAATACATGAAAACTTAAGTCTATTAAATGTATCATGAAAATAACCAATTTTTTTTCAATTTGTCTTAGACACAGGTGATTAAGTATTCTGTACCCATAATTACATTACTGTACATTTCATTTAAGGTAAGAAATTTTTTTCTCAATGTTTTGGCATTTTTTAGTTTTATGGAATTTTCTCACAGAAGGGTGTTTTTTCATTAATAACTACATACAACATTTGTAACTTAATTTTAAAAATGGGTATAGCTGAAGTGCAAGGACCTTTGTGCCTATGAAATTGTCTGTGAAGGATCAGTTGGGCTCATTTGATCCAAAGCAGTTGTTGATAGATACAAATATTTGTCTGATTGCATGTGTAAGTAGCCAGTGTTACTTGAATGAATAATTTTATGGAAATGGGAGTTGTCTCTTTTGGTTTTAACGAAGTTGTGGATAATATGCAGATTGTCACATTTTTAATGATTTATTGTAGGAGCAGAAATAATCATAATCTCTACTGCTGTGCCGCATATGTTTTAAAGAGAATTATTAAATGGTCAAGTACCTGTTTTGTCTTCTGTCTGTTGCAGAAACAGAATGTTATTATTGTCAGACACTTAAATGTAAATGCATAAAACATACTTAAATCAATAACATGTACAAGATTATCAATATGTCATAGCAGGAAGATTTAGAACACTGATTTAATGGGCAAACCATTCTTTTAATCTGTAGTCACGAAGACAAAAAACTCAGAGTCTACTTTGACGGAGAAGTTGTTTCTGCAGTAACTAGTCTGACATGAAAATATGTCTGTTAAATAATTCCCTTCAGAGAAACACAAGATCAATTTCATTGTTACAGTTAAAAAGGCAGTAGCGAAGCAGTTAAGAAAGCTGCTAATAGAGTTCACTCCAGTAGTGTGTTCCCCTCTCCAAAACTGAAACAAAAAGTCAAAAAATAACTGCTTTCCACTTAAGTTGTCTTATTGTTCTGTTAGAGGACTTTTTTTGTCCACTGATGTGCTGGTTAGGAAGTCATTTAAGTCGTTTACCATTTTCATCATCTCTGAATATGACAGAAACAATGCCATTTCTTTTGACATGGGGGATACTAAGAGCATGACATTCTGATAGTCTAATGTGACAGATCACTAGGAATAATTTTCCTCCCACTCTTCATGAGCAGATGTAAAGTTCCTAAATCCTGTCAGATTCAATTCTGAAGTCAACAAACAACTGATGTCATGGGCTTTAGAGCAGTCATTAGTTGTGCTCAGTCTGCTTGAAAAGCATAATTTTCATCTTTCTTCTAAAGAGAGGAAATAATTTTTATTGACATTAAAAATACTATTTTTCAAATTTCTCTGTGGGAATGAGAAATTCATCACCTCTCAGTGTTTTTTTGTCCTGAGTCAGTTCTTGCAGTTGAGCTACCAGAAGAGTGGATCTCTCTGTGGGTCTTTTCTGCAAAGCTGAAAGAGTTGATGAGAAGCCTGAGAGAATCACTGAATATTCTGAGCTGAAAGAGACCCACGAGGCTCTTGTCCCAGGTGCCCTGACAGTGGTCAGACAAGAATTCTTAAAGAGAGATCCAGAAAGTACCCACTGCTTCTGTGAGAATGTGTTTTTATATTCTCTCTCTAAAACCTTATAAACAGACAGTGGAAGGAGATTTTTGGAACAGGGACTTAATCTCTTTTCCAGACAGGAATTTATGTATTCAGTCACTGACTGCTCAGATTGCAGGGGCAGTTTCTCTGTACACCACAAAGTTAACTGGTCATCAGGGCTAGTTTTCTTGAATTTGTAGGAGGGCAGTTTGGTGTTTCATTATCTGTTGCATTTGTCAGAAGAACTATTCTTCAGTGCAGTTCCTCAAAATAGGACTTTTATGGGATTATTAACCTAATCCTGAATAAGCTAATGAAAGCCTCTTTTGAGGCATGTGGTTACTACAGCCCCAAGTGCATCACCTGAACAATAATTTATTGAGATGCAGATGCAGCTACAGTGCTAGCTTTCTTTCAGGTTTCAGGTACAGGATGTTTTGAGACCTGTTAGACATCTGTATTTCTGTTTACATTTGTTCTCCACTATTATAGTGGAAACATCTTTCAGACAAAGTGAAAATGCAGAAGTATTTCCATGCATACTTCAGCTATGCTGCAGATAGCACAACACATACATAATACAGTGCCAAGTATTATTTATGTTTCGATTCTTATGCTTTGTAGGTAGACTTCACCTTTATCTGTGTTCATTGTATTTTAACTTCACAATAATTCCCATCAATTTGTGTTTGCATGTCAATAATTCCTGAATAAATTGTTGGTAACTAAGGTGAGTTCCCAAGCTTGAGTATTCTAATTCCTGGATTTGCCAAATAATCTTGATTTCTCTCTGCTAGTAAACTATCCATTCCTATTATTTCTCCAGCTGCATTTTTATCTTCATCATGGCCAAGTCCTTTTGCTCGAAACATGGACATTTATTGCAGCACATATTGCCACATATACCCGTGATCTGAGCAGTCTTTGGCTATCTGAACAGCTACAGTTCAGGGCTAATTTAAGACACTTGACAACTGTTTCTTTTCCTGAAGACTTTGACCCCAGAGAAGCACTTTTACAAGGTGGAAATCTCTTTTGCATTTCCTTCACTTTTCTGAGCAGTTTGTTACATTCCTGATATGCACCATCTGTTCTTTTTATCCTCTCCTGGTGTCACCAGACACGTCTTCTCAATCTGACATATATTTGATTTACAAGACAAAGTTCTGTCAGTGTTATTTTCTATATTTTCATATGCTTTACTTTTTATTTATTTTGTCATTCTCTTGTATTTGGAACTCCTGAAGTACCTTAGTTTTCTCTTGGTTCTACTAATCAAATGTAGTGCTACCTGGAAATTTTTCAATTCAGTAATAGCAAACCCCATTACCAAAATTTTCCTCCAGTGGAAACTACTTGTACTCACTCAAAACTTGCAGTACTGTGACATTGTGACTTTAAAAACCTCTACAGGGTGAATGCCACGGAATAGCCCCAGCACCCAGCAGGGAGCTGTGTCCCTGGATCCTCAGGAGGTTACAGGGCAGGTTGCACTGACTGAAAAGCAAAGCAGAGCCCATTCCTTCTGTCTCCACCCTGAAGGACTCCAAGCTCTCAGAATGTTTAGCTATTCAGGGCAGTAAGTAATGAAGAGAGGAAATTCTGATTCATTATGAGACTTCACAGTCTCATTTCACAACAGCTGAATTTACTAATCTCTGAGAGAGCTTCTGAAGAGCAGAAATACATCTGTTGTACTGCAGTACTTCCCGAAGCTTCTGCAGGGTTGTGATGCTGCCATGGCTCCACCTGGGAGATGCCAGGAGTGCTTGAACAAGTGTACCAAGTAAGCAGTTAAACTAGAGAGTATCTCAATTGGCCCACTTATATCTCCTGCCCCAGTCCTGCCACATAATTACAGTTTAAGTGAAAGAATGCTTGGGTTTGCTGAGGGGCTCAGCAGCACCACATTCAAATTCCTTCTGAAGTTTTGGATGAGCATTATATAAATGGGATGATTTATGGCTTTTTAGATTATCATGTGGGTTTGCTTAGACTTTTTCCTGTAGCATTTCAGTTTTCAAACCAGCAGTCCTTATTATCTAAAGAAAGCAGGTTTGGAATAGGTTTCAGGTAACATCCTCTGTAGCAAAGACTGGTGCGCAGCAATCTGTCATTAGCATTGTCATTATCTTCCTTAATTGCTTCCTTCTGCCCTAGAATATTACTGGCTTAAACAGTTAACCCTTAAACAAATCATTGTTCCCGTAGCTTTTTGGGGGGAAGGGTTAAGCTTTTCAGAATCAGTTTCAATGCTCCTTTCTCTCCTCCAGATTTGATTTATGTATTCTTTGCCTGCAGTAAATTTTGAAATGCTTTCCCCCGATGGTCTACTGGTTGTTGCCATTCTGTCATACTTTTATTTTTGCCTTCAGTGGTTCTCTTTTAATTCAGACTTCTGAAATACCATTAATGGCATCCACAGCACATCTAATGATCTTTACTTCTGATACAGATTTCCTACCTTTTTTTAATTTAGTTTTATGTTTCCTTTCTGAACTTAATATTAATTCCTGGGGCATTTCCTTCTCTTGTCATCATTGACAATGGGCAGTTGTGGTCCTGCTGGTCATCTGGCAGGAGCTGCAGATCTCAAACTCTGAAACTGTGCGTTCATCCTGCAGTGACAGCCACCTCCCTCCTAAGAAGAGTAGATACACTTGTGTCTTGCAATTTACCCATGAGCTGGGTTAGTTGCCAGCTAAGAGGAATCCAAATTCCACCATCCAGAACTTGTTTTGTTCATTCTGTCTTCAGGTTGTTCTATTTTGTTTCCATTTTAGTTCTGGCCAGGAATAATGGATGAACTATCAGAGCTGAGAGAATTCTATGACCCAGACACTGTGGAGCTGATGAACTGGATTAAGTAAGAGGATTTTTTCTCTATTTAAGTTAAATGCTATTTGTGTAGATCTAATGTTCTTAGTTACAGTGTTCTCCTTATTTGACACAGCTCATCAGTGAACTCTGGTGACCCGCGGGGATAGTTAGGATGAGTGGGTTATCAGGAGGTTGGATATGAGGCGCTGTGGAGAGCAGCTCCATGCTCTGGTTCAGTATCACTGCTGTGTTCCACGTGCATCAGGGAACCAGCTGATCCCTTTGCTCCCATAAGGACCCAGTTTTCACAACCAAAAGAGGTAAATCTGGAGGTGTTAAGTTTCTCTCATCATATTATAGTTACCTCTTTACATTAATAGACCTTTGCAGTGAAATCATTTTATTTCTCCCCCCCCACAATGTCCTTCTCAACTCTGTAATGTAAAAAAGCTTGGATGTAGTGCTGGTAAATTTGTACTCTGCAGTCTGTGTCTTGGACTTTAAAACAATCGAAGTTGTTTATGCTTGTCAGAATTAATCACAACATGTGTTCCAAACTGTAAGCAAAATATTTTTAATTGAACTTGAACCTGTCACATCTAAGCACAGGTGCAAAGTTTTTCAGGAGTGTGAGTTAATTATTCCAACCCCACCTCATCACTTCTGCTTTCTCACAGAGCATAGGAAGGTATTTTTCAGGTGGAAACAGTTTGGAATACTGCATGTAGAAGATGCTGAGGAAAAAGGCCAGGTAGGATGTTCTCTGGAGGGCTGTGAACTTAAGGGGTATGTTCTCTATTCGCATAGAGTAACCACTAAAAACTTTCAGGTTAAGTTCTGAACAGGGAGATTCCTGGGACCTGTATTTATTTGCAACTCTAGCAATGATTTTAGAAAAAGAAAATTGGTTTCATGTTATGGAGGAAAACATTCTGAAAGTAAATCTGAATATACAACATTAAATATTGAACTGTTTGAAGTATTTCCTTGGAGTATTTCCTTCATATGCAATGAACTTCAGTGAAACCAGTCACCCAGCCAATTCTCCCCATAGCAACATATTTACACTCCATAATGTTGTATTTCTTTAACCCATAAACTAGAAGGAGTAATTTAGAAGTAAAATATATTACAAGCCTTCACTGACTTATTTTGAAAGCAGGCCATGATTTTTTCCATCATTTTGAATCTTTGCAGCCTTATTGACATGTTTTTGTGACTAATGTTTACCAGCCAGTTCCATTTAGCACTACTGTTTTATTAAAAGATGGTAAATGTCTGATAGTTCAGGTCTCCTGTGTACAATATATAGAGTTATATATAGATTTATACATCAAATATGCATGTGGAGTTATTCCCAGCCATGAGCTGGATTTGACTAGCTCCAATGAGAATAATTTTTCATGTGTTCTTAGTGCTGAGAATGCTAAACTGGTGCTTGTCATCTCTTCATTCCAAGTCATGACAGACAATTACAGAAGGGCATTTTTTTACTTAGAATTTATTGTATTTAGAAATATTATTCCTGTAAAGAAGAGTTAATTATCTATGCTTTAAATACCAGTCAACAAAATTTATGGTAAGTTTCTCAAAATGGGACAGATTTTCTAAAGTTTGATGTATAAGAGAACTCTTCTACTATACTAACACTTGATAGTTGTGCTGTAGTTAATGACCTGTCAAGGCTGGTGTCAGGAACTAATCATTCATTATTAAAACTCAGTATGAAAAGCTCTAATTTGTCATGTGTTGCAGTGAATTAGGAATAACTCGTCTGTCTTGCAATCTCTCCCCAACAAGAAAACCCTTCTGTCTGCTTAGCTCTAAATGCATATTAACTTGTCCAAATATATAATCTGAATAATGGCCAGCTGTCCCCTGTGAAGTGTCTGCAGATGCATTTCTTACTCTTCCCCTCACTAAAATTGCCACAGCATTTTCAGGAAGATCTACTGGTTTCTATCTATACAATTGCAGAGCACAATTTTTTACATAATGATCTTGCATATCCCAGTCGTCTTCTTTTTTCCTACTCACCACCTCATTTTCTTAGCTTTTTTTAAACAAAAGTCAAGAAGCCAGTGCTCCAGGGATAGTTCACAGCTCTGTTCCCAGCTGGGAGGTACATTAAAATTCTTAGTTTTGGTCTTTCTCCCTAAGACAGCAGGAACAACATGCTCATTTGTGAGATGGGGAAGAATATCAGTAGAATGAGCAAATCAATAGCGTGAACTTCCCTACTCTGTTTACTTCTGGTAAGTGTTAAAGAAGCAATGTCTTCTGCCTTTAAAGGGGAAATCTGTCTAGAATTGTGGAATATTTCAATAGCAGTTGCCAAAACTCGCAGAAAAAGTTCTTAGAAATCTTGGGCAACAGCCAAAACAGTGGAAAAGTTAACTGAGACTGAGATTCGGCAGAGCATTGTTGGATGTCAGCTGTACCTGAACCAGATGTGGGGACAAGCAGGCAAATTTGTATATTAGTGGAAACCCCACAAATTTCCAAAAAGCTCCTGAGGTTGTGCACATGAAACACCCATGTTTCAATGGTGGTTCTTTCATTTAGTCATTTATAATAATTTATATTAATGGCTACATTTTAATTTCAAGCCAGTTTTAACATTTAACTCTTCTCTGTTACTTACATTCCTGATTTTCAAGGGTAATCACACTGAAATCAACACATTCCAGACTTTAAAGGCACTATTACACTTTTTTTTTTTAAATTATTGTTCTTAAATTCTTGGGCTTTTGTCAGACAGACTTGTCAGTAAATTTCAGGCATGAACTTGAGAGTGCCTGAGAAGTAGGTTTATAGCAACTGTGTAGGTGCACTCCTTTATGTGAGCAAAATCTGCATGCATAAAATTGAGGCTGGGACTAACAAAAATGCATCTTGTTGCTCTTTCTTTGTGGCTGTCATTTTCCATTTTGCAATTTTCAGTCTTTCCAAACCAGAGGGAAAAAAAAGAACCACGACAGTGTGAGTGAATATGCTTTACTGCCTATCATCTGCAGCTAAACCTGTGATATTTTAATACTGCATTCTGCAAATAAAAAGATTTTCTTTTAAAGAAAAAGAAAAATCTATCATGGCATATTCCTCAGAATCTCTTTTTCTCAAATCCTTTTGCTTTGTAGATTCATACCATACTCAGGCACTAGTAAAGGAATAATCGGAGACTTGGCAGATTTTATGGCTTTGGAAGCCACCTATGGGGTTCAGCTCTGGAGGACTTTTATTAGAAATAGCCATTTTATTTCTAATGATGTAACCTGTAATTGCAATGTTGGCCATTTCTTCCTTAGTGTTTCTTAAACCAGCTCACAATAATTCTTTAGCAGTTTAAGAGAAAGAATTACTACCACTTTCAGAGTCTGTGCAAGTACTTCCTGTAAAACCCTTTTATTTTTTAATGAGTTATTCTTAAGTATTTATATAATTCTCTAATTCTTAAGTGTAAGGTAAAGAAAAGGTTCCTACTCTGTAATATAGTGCTTAGGTTACCCATTAGCTCAGCTGTAATTAACTTGATGAAAGCTTAGAGCTTCAAAAATAAATGAGATTATTTGTTCAAAATGCCATCAGGTCTGCTTGGAATGGCATTTAAATTATATAATGTAAATCAGTTTGACCTGTAAGTCCTTGTCATTATTTAGTGACATTTCCTAGAGAATAAATTGTTTGCAGGTTGGGCAGTGTGGTATGGAGCTTGGCAGAGAGCTATAAAAACAAATTATCCTTTCATTTTATACATCATTGCTCAGACAGTTGTAAAAATTGCTTCATTTCTGTGTAATAGAGAAGTGTCATTCAGTGGTTTGCAGCACAAGAGGTGCCCTGGCTGCGGAGCACTGCGGGTAGTGCCTGGCTCAGGCAGGGCATGGGCAGGAGCACCCCTGGGATGCAGAAATCATCCTGGCCCTGGAAATGCTCCTTGGTGCTCGAGTGTCTCCAGCACTCAGCAGTGGCCACCCACAAGAGCTCTCGGGGATGGAATTGGAGAGGGCAGACACTGCTTGGGGCTCTGTGTCACTTCCTGGTGTCACCTCCCAGCTCTGCCCAGGGCACTGAAATCCAGCGCTTGTGCTCCTAAAAAACAGATAAAGAGGGCTTCCAGTAGCTCCTGCTGGTCTGGGAACATCTGAGCTGGCCCAGTAAAATATGGACAGTGATCATTTCCTAGGACTTCAAACATGTAAATCTCAATCTCAGGGAAACATCTGCCTTTTCCTGGAACACTGGATTTTAAACTCCACCCAGGACCAAAGCACTTAAGGCCATTGTTTGAAAAGCAAGGGTCACTAGATTGTCTTCAAGGGATAGGGAGAGGAGGAAGTGCTGGCAAAACTCTTTCTATCTGGTAAAGAATGCACTCAGCTATATTTCATTGCTTCTGGGTAGGAGTCAATGCTTTTGGAAAGGGGAGAAATTGAACCCTGAATCTTCTGCATGATCCATTTTCTGAAGGGAGATTCACTGCGGGCTGCAGCTCCAATCTCTGCTCCCTGGGACCAGTGCAGGGTTAGGCTGGCTATCAGGGAAAGGTTCTTCCCCAGAGGGTGCTGGGCACTGCCCAGGCTCCCCAGGGAATGGGCACGGCCCGAGGCTGCCAGAGCTCCAGGAGCGTTTGGACAGCGCTGCCAGGGATGCCCAGGGTGGGACTGGTGGGGTGTGTGTGCAGGGACAGGAGCTGGACTGGATGAGCCCTGTGGGTCCCTTCCAACTCAGCATATTTTGTGATTCTACTTTTTTGACAAGCATTTTACCAGTAGTTTACTGATAGGGCACCATCACAATTTCCTTTAACTTTCATTTTAAAGAGTCTGCAGGCTGGTTTGACTTTTTTGTTTGGTTTTTTTCTTATGGTTTTGCCTTTGGTACTTGTTGAGAAGGGCTGTGTGAGTGGGTTTAAGAAAGTTCGAGTCTGCTACAGAGCCCATTATAATGCAAATCTGCAATCAGAAGAGCAGGGTTGCCTTGGTAAGGCCAGTCAGGTTTTTAAATTTGAACTAATCTTGAACAAGCACAGAAACCTACTTGTCACATTAGAAGTTGCCTGGCCCAGGCATAAATACAGAAACATGTTGAAGCTGCTTTAAGAATCATCATTTTTATTTGGGTGTCTAAGTGCTCCCCAGTCCCTCTGTGAGTCGAGCCCAACTGCTAAGTTTGCAGCTTAGTCCTACAGATTTGTGCTTTCCCACAGATCCAGGGATGAGTTCTGGCTGACAGCCTGTCAGGGCCATCCCATTTGCATAGTACTAAATTCTAACCGGAATTAATTTATTTTAATGGAACATGTACTTCATGACACTTGTGGCATTGAATATTTTAAGTAATAAATAATTTCTTAAGAGATTAAATATTTTTAGACTTTAAAATTAAACTGGTTTTATAAAGTGCTGAAGAACTAGTCTATCAGTAAAGTTAAACTGGCCTATTAAAAATAATATCTCTGGCCTTCCTAGATGAGATTAATGTACCAGTGCAAGATTTTTTAGGAAGAATTTGTAATTATTAATTCATTTGCTAAGCATAATCCCTTGAAAAGTGATAGTAAAATTTAGTACTCGTCTCTCAACATTTTCAAGCTGATCATGGAGCTTTAAGATGACTGACTGTGTAGCTGCAGTTTCCAAAGGCTCCCTAAAGTGCACCCCAAAGTGTCACAGTTACTGGAGTACTTCAGTGTATGCATGGGGATGTTAGTCACATTCTATTCACATTCTAATTTCATTTCAGTTGATTTAATGTGTGCTGCTTTCTCTTGTTTTAATCTTCGTAGACCCTTCGATGGTTACGTGCCTAGTAAGCACTAGAAAACACTTCACCATACTATGGCCAGTTTTAATTAGCTTTGATTATAGGAGTATCCATTGCCTGGCATTTTTACTCTTTCTTTTTGCAACTGGCTTGTCTTTTTTCATAGTTTCTCTCCCACAGTTGTCAGAATAGGAAGATTAATGTCTCATGGAACAAAGTTTTCTTTCCAAGTGAATGGTGAATGCCAGGACAGGAACAAAAAGTTTTACCATTCAGATTAAATAATTCATTTTATATGAAGTACACAAACCTAAGCCACAATAAGTTTCTTGAAATATTAAAAGAATTAGAATATGGAAACCTATAAATATTAAGAGGCTTTATGAACCTGAGAAATATATGAAATATAGAAATAGTTTGAAATTGTCAGGATCATGTTTTCCTTAAATTTCCTCATAGTTCTTAGTAAATTTTTTATTTGCAGTTGAGTATTCTCATAATTTATCCACTTGGCATTTGAAGAAAACACAGTTGCTTGAACAGTTTGCTCCCTCAATTGAAGAGAGGCAGAAAAATACTTTTGCAGTCTTTTTTTTCCTTCTGATCTGTCACAAGCATTGCAAAAATGCCCCTGCAGAGACTTCCTCAGACTTATCAACATTTGTTTAGGTCAAACACTCCAAACACAGCAGTGTTTGCTGGAAGCATGCAGCTGTTAGCAGGAGTCAAACTATGCACTGGACGGACCTTAACCAACCATCCCCACTATGAGGATAAGAATCTGAGGGAGAGAACAAAGCAGGTAAGAGATTTCTGATTGTTTAAAGTAATTCTTGCCCATGTCCACAGTTCCACTCCAGAAAACAAATGTCCTCTCTAATAGTACACTGCAAAAGGAATGACATGCTTTACTCATGGAGGTCACTTGTGGTCAGACACAGGCCCAGGATTTAACTGCTTTGGGATCTCCTGACTCACTTCTGGCGTCTGGTGTGCGTCTGAACAGCTCTGTGCCTGGGTACCCAGCTAGTCCCAAGGGCACTGGCTTGGCTGTTTGGGGCATCAGTAGATCCTGGTGCCCACTTGGGCTGTTAAAACCACATGGAGCATTCCCTGATACTCCTTTCAGTTCGCAGACCAGCACACAGCATTGGATCTAGAAACCACCCTGAGAAACTGCACACGGAGCTGGGGAGACCGGTTTTTATAACCTGCCCTTTTCTGTACTTGAGACATTCCCAAAGCCTGACAGCACCATCCGGTGTTGTGTAGCCAGCAGCATCCTCGCCATAACACACAGCTCTGTGTGGCTCCTGAATAAAGAGTTTATACATTGTTTCTATAATACTGCATTCCCATGGTTTCTCAGTCTCAGCTCTTGGTCTGGCTCAAGAGAGAGGAGTCATGACAGAGCAAACAAAGCAGCAGTGGTGATGTGGTGCATGTTGGAGCTTAGTTTCCTTGTTCTCTAGATTTACCAGATCTATGCCAAGCGATCTCCCAGCGACGTGTACGGAATCCTGCGGTCCTTTGGCACAGACTACGTGATCCTGGAGGACAGCATTTGCTATGAGAGGAGGCACAGCAGGGGCTGCCGCCTGCGGGACCTGCTGGACGTAGCCAATGGCCATGTGAGTGTTACAGACAAGATCAAAGAACAAAATACATTTTGCTTGACTTTGCTCTGAAACCCAGTTATGATCTGAGGTAGCTCAGCATATTTGCACCGTGGGAAGGAGAATCTACTGGAGCCTTTAGATATTCTCAAAATGGCCAAATTAACACTGCTTGCATTTAAGGGTATTTGAGAATAAAAAAAGGGAATTCAGCCTGGGCAGGATAAGTAATCACTTCCTGACGAGCTCCAGGTTAGCAGCACACAAGCAGAGTTCCCTTCCAGGTGTAAGTCACTTCAGAGCTTCAGTTTCCTCAGCGTGGTTCTGTTACTGCTCTGTCAGGGGAGTTCTCAGGCATTTCTGGGGCTGAGGTGAAGCTAGAGCAGACTGCACAAGCCCAAGCAGGTAAGGACCTCTGACAAAGCAGCTTTATCCATTTAGAGACAGTACTATAAACCTTACTGGTTTAAAGCTGTTTTCTTCCTCCCACTTGTTTCATACTGTGACCACACCTGGCCAGCCTGACCCAGTGAATGTGTTGTTGAGGTTGTTATGAACTCGTTATTGCCTGTAACTGTGAATTGGCTAAAGATATTTCACACATCTGTTCCATTTCATTGCAGATCATGGATGGCTTGGGAGAGAACGAACCTGATTTGAAACCTTCGTTGTATCCTCGCTTCTGTGAGGAAATCAAAAAAAACCTTCCTTCTTACACCATGCACTTCACCAGGGTGTTTCAAAACAAAACGTTCCATGTTTACAAACTTGCCAAGCATAAATAATCTTTCTAACCATGGCTTCAAGTTCAGTATTTCACGGCTAGGACCCACATTAGGAAATGCAGATGAAGTTTACAAACAGGTTACATCTGTAAGACATTTTACATGTATGGTTTCTTGTTTAATTACTGTGGTTTTTTGGGTTTTTTTTAGACAATTTAGTTTTGATAGCATTACTGATGTTGCCAAAATTTTCATAGACTCATAAATAAATGCTAGCAGGGACCATTCTGATTATAAATTCTGACCCTCTGAATACTTAGGTTATAATTGTTTTCCACCAGTTGTAACTGATAGGGAGACAGACAAAGGTAGCAGCCTGTGGGAGCACTACTGAGTGCCAGCCTGTGAAATCTGCTCAGCAATTCAGATTTTTTCCTCTTAAATGATAGAAATTCAGTGAAAGCAGCCCATGCTACTCCTACCCTGAGTAAGCATTGCCTTTGTGAATCCTTAAAATGAAGTTTTGTCTTACAGTCTGATCCTTTTTGACAGATCCTTGTGCTCTTTCAGTGCCTCTTTTTTGAATTCTTTGGGAATGTGTGCGGATATGAGTTTCCAATCTTGTGAGTATGATTGTAGAATCAGTGAATGCAGATTAAGCAAACAATTTTGAAGAAAAACTTCAGTCTTTGGTCCAGCATTTTTAGTGATCAGAAGCAAACTGGTTTATAACATTGAGTGTTTAGTGATGGAGTGTTAGGTATTTCTAGTGAGAAAAAAGGCTGGGGCATGCTTGATACATGTTGCATGTTTGTATCCTCGTAAAATGCTCAGAACAAGAATCCAAATTTCTGAGTTTGGATTCTCACAACTTTTATGTATATATTTTCTGAACTAGAGGGGATCATTTTTCTCCTCATGGGAATGCCACTAGGATAGCAAAATTGAGCAAAAGAAAAACTCATCTCTAAATTAGCAAGAAACCAGTATTTCAAATACATTTAGATAGTAGAGCTTTGTTTTGTATTTTTTCAGACATGGAGCTCTGTATTTTAGCACAAAATCATTGTTTCCTTGTTCTTTAGCCTAAAACAGAGACTACCAGTATTTTAAAATGACGTGGAAGATTAAGTGAAGCCAGACCTCAATGCTGAGAATTTTGTGATTTGTGTGTACCCTTTGTCTTTTTACCAGCCAGAACTTTGTGAATTGTATTGGATTTCTAAATGTTATGAAGGTACCACATGGCTTTTGCTGTGTTTTTAGCACTGCTTTTGTTTTAGATTGAAATTAGAAATTAGATTTGGAAGTCTCACAGTACTCTCCATCTTGAATTAGACATCCACTAGGCTCATTTGTTTCTTACAAAAAACAGAACTGTAATAATCAAGTGCCTCTAGGCCCAGGTTGAATTAACACGTGAACACCTCTAAGAGTGTTTGTGGCCTGTGCAAATAACTCAGTTATAGTAATTACCATTGCAATTAATTTCTAATGATGGGAAACTTAAAGTGCTACATATAGCAAACTCCACATTT
This sequence comes from Corvus brachyrhynchos, assembly GCF_000691975.1. Lineage (NCBI taxonomy): Eukaryota > Metazoa > Chordata > Aves > Passeriformes > Corvidae > Corvus > Corvus brachyrhynchos. The sequence continues at coordinate 13,933,904 of NW_008239324.1, forward strand.
AATTTAATCAAGATGTGTAATGAGATTAGCTGTCACAACTGAGCTGGGCTCCAATTCCAAATGATTTAAGTGTTTTCCCTTTCAGTTGTACCAAGGTAAATTACCGAAGAGATGGAGCTGGTTATGTCACATGCTCAAACAATTTTATATTCAGTAAATACTCATTAAACAATGTTCAACATCGTTCTGCCTTCCTCTTTGGCACAGAAGGCTGTGCTGTAGCCAGGCTGTGTTAAATCACACACTGACAGGAGCTGGGTTGTTACACTGAGCAGCTGAAACTCCTGAGTAATTCCTAGCCTGTATCCTTTAATGAGGTTGGAGACCGCTGCAGTTTAACATAATACAATAATAAAACATTTTAATCAGTATTAAAACTTTAATTAGGGCTGTAATGATGCATGGTTGTTCTTGCTGCAAGCCTGGGTCAGTGAATCCCTCAGTGAGTGCCTTCAGTAATTGAAAACAAGCACACAAAAGGTAAAGTATGTCTGGGCTGTATGGCTTGTTCTAGAATGCAATTGGATCTTTCTGGAAAGGTGTAGTAACTTTCCTTTGGTGGGGGGAGGGGTTCCCGGGCCCAGTGATACCCTGTTGTCTACAGAATTTGTTTGTAGGTAACAGTTGAGACTAAGAAATCCTGACTGGAACAATAATTATTTTTAAACAGACTTGTTTCAAAAATGCAGTCTCTAATATTGCCAAAGGAGAAATTTAACATTTTCGTAGAAACTACCAAGTGCAAACTGGTTTGTTCGGGTTTTTTTAAACAGAAAGATGTACTAAGAAAGATTATCAGAAAGGTTTAACACTAAGGGATATTCGAGGGACTGTAATGCAGCATTCAGACACCAACCTCCTTAAAACAGTAAATCCAAGTGCCAAGGGCCAAAAGCAGTTCCCAGCTCAGAGGGAGCAGCTCCTCCCTGCCCCTGTTTGAGACAAGGCCTGGGAGGGCAGGGACAGCTGGGAAGGGCTGGGGCAGAAGGGCTGCACCTCCCATTCCCGAGGTACCAACTCTTACTGATAACCAGCAGTGGGAATGGGAGGGACAGGACTGCTCCTATGTGTTTCTTGGTGTCCACAAGGACTTTTGTCCTGCATGTGATCAGTGGGATTGTGGTATAAATTACTTTTTTTTAGACTGCAGTGAAAAAAATGCTATCGAGGAGCCAGAACATTTTTAGGGGAGAAAAGCCTTTGAGATCCGTAAGTGTATTTTCATTTCTTGTTTCAGTGTTCTGCTGGTGGGATCTAACATAGTTATTTTATAATATGTTGTTGTAAAGAGATGTAATGACTATTGTATACTAAATAAATTGTGTAATTTGAGAGTCTCTTTTTTTGCTTGTTTTTATGTTGGGATGGGTTGAGAAAGACCTGGCTAGGCAATCAGCTCTGTTTCAGTTCATACGGAGGAAAGCAAAATATTTTTCATGAGGAAGTTTTGGCTTCTCAAGCTCATTATATTGTGTGTAGCACTGACTTTTGGAATCACCTTTGTGTTTTAACAGCTTGCTGGGCTTCCTTTGTTAGAAGCTAAAGGTATCAGCCATGATTTTTACCAGTCATCACCCAGTGCATGTTAACTCCAGTAAGGTCAGTACACTGAGGCAGTATATCCATTTAAATAATATTTATGTCTTTATTTATTAAGTGTATTTTATATATAGATAGATAATAAACGCATGTATTAAATGCTTTAACCAAGAGGGACCTGCTTGTTTCCACACTGTAGCTCAAGTTAAGTGTTTTTAATGAACAGAAAGGTGCATTCTTTGGGAGTGAAGAAGCACATTTCAAGGGCTGTAAGTGCAGTAGGATGTCTTGCTGTGTGACTCTTGTGACAGGAGTTGCAGGATGTGCAGAGCTCGAGATAAAACTGCCCATATGTAGGACTGGTCTAAAGAGGGCTTGGGGGAGTTTGTCACCAACATTAATGAGGGATTAATGTAATTGATGGGATGTAAGCCATACATCGTGTTCTTGCATAGAGGGGATTCTGGGCTCCAGAGAGCCTCCTCCTCGGAATCCCCAGGAGATAGCCATGGGTTTTAGCATTTTTGTAATTAAGAAAATGCTCAACTTTCTTCTGCCCACCTAATCCTGCTTCTTTACAGCCCTGTTTTCCCTTCTAAACCTGCTGGTCAGTAGGTCAGACCTAAGGACAATCAGCTTTCCTATGTCTTGGCTCCATGTTATGTACTTGGAATGTTATTTTAACAGGAGAAGACCACAAACATTAATGTAGTTGACAGACAGATTAAATACTAATATCCACACGATTATTTAAATTTCAGACCTTTACAAACATTTTATGCTAAATAAAATGTTCTTACTACATGTTTAAAGTCTGTAAAGAACATGGAAGAAGATTAATAAAAGTACTAGATTACTGAAAATCCCCCTACCTAGGGACCGAATGGGTTTTTTTATTCAATATTTTTCCTTCCCGTCTGACCCATGGCCCAGCTTGCCATGGAAAGCCAGCTGTTCTCCCTGGCAGCCATGGCAGTGCTGGGATAAGCCCTTCTGTGAGGGCACTGAAATACTTGTGTGTGTCTGTGCAAATGCAGAACAAGTGAGGATATGATTTCAGCAATTGCACAGTAATTAAAAGAGCAGCGTGCAAATTAACACAGATAAATCAAGTGAACTAATTAGTAATCTCTGGAAAGAGGAAGAGTAGGCTTTAATAGGGCATGACAGCTGCAAATGAGTGTGTCCTATTACTGAGATTGTATTGACACAAGTTCCTACAGCAGTTTTGAAATGTTTCCTGCCCTTTTATTCTGTATGTTCTGTACAAGGTGGGGCTCACTGTGAATACAGAGGCAGCTCCCAGGCTCTGGGGGTGTTGTTTTTATGTTTGGTTACAAAGTAGGGCCACAGCTGTAACAGGGAAGGAAGCAGCAGTAGGGCAGCAACATTTGGGAAAAGCACCGAGACATCTGAGCCTCAGCAGCTCTGTTTATCCCCAGCAGGTTCCTGGACACCAGTTGTGCTTGTGCTTGTTGTCACTCTCACCCAGGGACCAGTCTACTTCCTCAGGGATGGAGGAAGAGCTTTCACAAGGTCTCGTTCCCCTGGAGAAACCCCAAAGAGTCCTTTGGGTGTGTAACTGGATCCTAAGCCCACCAGCAGAAGCTTTTCAGGCAGCACAGCACCTGTGGAAGCATCTGATGAAAACTAAGAGAAATAATTCAACAGAGTCCACATTTTAGTCATCCTTAAACACAAACAAGGCAGAGACACCCTGGACAGAAGGCTGGTTTATTATTTATATGGTGCCTGAGATAGGCAGGACACTTCACAGGCAAATAAAGACAGTGTTGGCCCCAAGGAGCTTACAGGACAAATTAAATTAAAACCAGCCAAAGCAACAGCATGTCCATAGGTACGGGAAGAACACAAGGTATGTAGACAGAATTACTGCTGTTTCAGGAAGGAATAGACTTTTGTGCATAATATATATTTAATTCATTTTCCATGCCCTGTTTTTGACTGCTGACATCACAGAATCCAGGAGCTGGCACACTGGACTTGCAAACACTGCAGGATGCTTCAGCCAAGGTTTCCTCCCAAGCCAATGTCAGTAAAATTACAAAATCACAGACTCTGTACTGTCTGTGAACCAAAACCATTGGGTGTGGGTAAAAAGGGGATTTAGGTTTTCCAGAGGACAATGCCCACCACCTGCAGTGTGTAACCAGTGGTTAATGGTGCACTGAAGCTTTTCCAGAGTGTGGCACAAATGCACGTGAGAACAAGGTACTGTGTGAACATTTCTCATTTGGGAAGCATGCAAACTGAGCTGGCCTACAGACAGCACTCACCTAGTTACAGGTTTTAATACATGTAAAAAAATAAAAGCCCTCCCAAAAAATAAAAGCCCTCCCAAAACAAGCTACTGATGCAACTGTGAGCAAAGCAGTTTTAATCTGTTACAATACATTGTTTCATGCTTTAATGAAACAAATTATTAGAAACTAGGACATATTTGTATCATTAGCTCCTAATATATAATGTACATATTAAACATAGTTTACATATTATAATGGATATAATTTACACAGCTTAAAGATTTTGGGTTTGCTACACTGTACTCCGTTTATCTGTACAAATGGTCTCAATTTAAAAAATAAATCAAAATTAATTTAGTGGCACCTTCTCTCTTCCAAATATTGTCAAGTTTAAGAAAAATCCAGCACTGTAGCCGGACATTAAATGGTCTGAAAAAGGGACTGATTAATTTAGAGCGTAATATTCCACCCCCTGCTACTGCTGTTAGTTTTTCCATGTTTCTCTGTCCCCAGGTGACTCCTGCAATATTTCTGTCAAAGGAGATTTAACAAAACATGAGGGACACAATTGTAGATGCAAATAACACAGTTCAGGCTGGTTTAGGCTCAGTTTAGCAGCTCATTAGGAATGAGAGATTATGGTGAACTGTGGTGTTGGCTACTCAAATTCCTGACCAGCCCCCTTTGAGGCATGTAGCCAGAAAACCTGGCCTTTTCCTTAGGAAAAGGAGATCGTTGTAAGCAGCTGGCTTCATGTGTTGTGCCTAAATCCAGTTTCTGCCCTTGTACAAGAGCATAAAGGGATTTCATCACAGTAAAACTGAAGTTCCAGTTCATCCATCTGCTTCATTCCTGTAGCCCTGCAGTGGCACCTGCACTGTGTTCAGTGAGCAGGGCTGTCAGTGGGCCCAGCGTGGGAAACAAGAGGGATGTAATAACACCGTGGACTTGATTTACACGAGAAAAAGACAAGCTGGTTTTTTCTTGAAATAACTATTAAAGCACCAGAAACAGCACACCCAGCACGCTTCCCTCGGCTCCAGCACACCTCAGGCCCTGTGCACTGGATCCCTCAGAGTCCTGCATTACTTCAGTGACAAAATACCTGTACTTCTTAACCACTGTATGCAAATGACTGAATACCCCGGGTTTTGTTCTTCCCAGTTAGTATATATCCCAAGATGCAAACGTCCAGGATGTCCCAAGGATTAGCTCCTACTTAGTTTTCGACTAGCTGCCAAGTGTGCCTCAGTGGGAATCTGAATCCCTGTTGTAGCAAGTGAAAAAGACCGGATGGGGGTATTACAGAGCGGCGGTACAAAAAACTCTGCCTCACCTGTGCTTCCAGAACTGAAAACAGCAGCCTTGAGGAGCTACAGGTCTCCTGCTTCTCTGTGCGAGTACAGCTCCCTCAGTTTCTCGAACTTGGGTCCCCACTCGTGGATGTCCTCGCAGGCGCTGCCGTCGCCCAGCCCCGCGGAGCTGAGGGAGCTGAGGGAGCTGA
>NW_008239324.1:13939454-13941902 GCF_000691975.1 Corvus brachyrhynchos
CCCCGCCCCCCGCCGCTGCCCTGGGAGCTCCTTCTTGTGGAGGGAATAGGCGGGGCTGGCTTGGATAGACACCTGCAGCGCTGCCATGTTGTAGGCGTCCTGCAGGGAGAAATCGGGCACATGGAATTAACACTCTCTGTAGGTCCCAAAAGTTCGCGTTCTGGTGGAAATAAAGAAGGAATGATCCCGAGTCAGTCCGTCTGCTGCGAACACCTGAAGGGTTGGATGCTCTGCCAACTCTGCCACCTGCAATGCACCTGAGAAAGGCTGTGAGGAGCACCTGTGCAGTCTGTACTGCTGAGGTCAGGGTCAGAATCAAGTCTGATTTCATACCAAAAGCTAAATAAACATGACAGAAACGCCCCTAATCTTTGTTCTGAAATTCAGATCTGAGTGTCTTATCATCACTGGACACTGATACCACGAGCACGGCAGAAGAGGTAAGAAAGGGTATTCACAAACAGCACGTTAAAGAAATCTTTCTGCAGCAGTAGTTCAAAAATCTACCGTGATTTCTGACAGAATTTTACCAGTCTCTGGAATAATGGCTAATTATGTTACATGGCAGTGGCACAATTTTAAAAGCCAAGTAAAACTACCTACTCCCAAAGAAGTCACTAATTCCGTCCCAGCTCAGCCACAGTAAATGCTGTCTGGGAATTGTGCCACAAACTCTGGCACGAAGCTGCCAATGCCAACAGTTAATGGCATTCACTGATCAGAATCTTTGTGCCACCTGCAGTGAAGAAGTCCTGTCCCCCAGCATCCTTCACCTCCCTACCACCCAAAGGCTGTGTCCCTGGACTGGTTTACAGGCCAAAGAAGAATGCTGACAGGTGATAGGAGACAGAGGTCATTACAGCAAACAAGTAATTATTTGTATTGCTAATACTGTTCATGGGAACAGAAGCCATCAGTGACAGAGGTGTAGAATCAGCACTTCCCAAAAGATTTCTTTAGTTATCCAGCACGTGGCATTGTGCATAACCATGTTGTAAGAGATTAACCGAGGTAATCTCAGTGAGTTTTGCTGAATTTCCCCTGGAGGCAGAGAACGATTTAAATTCCCCAACCTGCAATCAAGAGGCTGCCTAAGTGGCAGGACGGGGGGTTGGAACAGGAGCTGCTTATTCCCATTCCTCCAGCGACTGAGGAGTGTTGGTGATGAACACCAAGACCTACAGCCCAGATCCCTGCCTTAGGCACGTCTAAATTAATGCAAGCTCCAGTCCAGCCCCACTCTGAACATGGATATCAGGAGAATCCATGACATGAAGCAACTTCTCATAGTATTCAAGTTAAATGGGAGCTTGTTCCAATACAAACTTGAGGATCATCCCTTCACTGAACTGGGTGATATTAAAATTACCCTTCATTGCTACTAATTGTTCATTAAAATGACACATTTCTTCTGATAATAAACCCTTCTTGGTTGGCCATCTACAAACCCAACTCAACCCCTGCCTCTGGGTCCAGAGCTGGCTTTTAACAACATCTGCTGGTCAGTTGAGTTCAGTGTGTACTCAACAATGCACTGACCTGCAATTTTTATGAGCTCCTAATTTCTCTGGGGGAAGGTTTTATTTATTTCAGATGCAGAAACTCCTTCATATGACAACCTCTTGTCCCCATATCCCTACCATACACTAACTTTACAAAAATGAAACTCTCTTATCCAAGTGGCCTCATGATCCTTTTGTTGACGTAACATTAGAACACAACTAAGTGGTGTAATTCTAGATATTTTGGGGACTGGTTTGTTTGGGGTTTTTTTTTAATCAAGACAAACAACTAGGTTTTAGCTTAAAAAGTTTCAGCTGCAATTCCAGCAACTGTTAAATCTGAATAATTTAGGAAGACTGCAAAGAACCCAGAGAGACTTCACTCCAAGCACTGTTTCTTCAGGCAGAGTAACAGCCTCAGATGGAGATCATCAAGTCACTAATTTGATTCCACTGCTTAAAATAAGGAGTGTATTTTAAGAGCTCTCCAAAAGTAATTAAACATGTCATACAGTAACTGTAGATTTCCTCAAAGAGACCTTCTGGGTGTAAAATTGCAAAATATTGCAGAGGAAGTTAATCTGATTAAGGAAAACAGGATTTATAGCTGCCTATGTTATCACATGGGAAATGTCTGTGTTTATTACGTTCCCACTAAATCACCAAGAAAATAAGGATACTCTGCAAGTAAGAATATTTTTAAATCACTGGCTTTTTTTGGCCCATCACACTGGCACCATGACTATTATTACCTCTGCAGAGTCATACCACCCCTTGAATCCATTAAATGAACAGTTGGCAATGAAGTTTCTTGCCTTTTATAAACATAGAAAGCATCTATAGGTCAGTAAATAATCTATTAAGAGTACTTGTTTATAATATCCACAGTTTTCCTTCAAAGCTCTGCCTTCCACTGACACAAAAAAACCTTAGACCAGCCAGCAGG
>NW_008239324.1:13941935-13952882 GCF_000691975.1 Corvus brachyrhynchos
CCTACTCTACAAACAGCTTGTGTTCACGGGTGTATTTATCTCCAAAACACAAAAATGCAGAAAGGTTCTTCCACAACCACCACATGCCCCAGGGCTTCAGAGGAGCCAATTCAGCACCTCCCCTTCCCAACACGTGGGGTGTGAACATCTGCTGTTGGGAACAGTCTCTGGAAAAGCCTGGCCATGAGAAACAGTCACACCAGGCTCTTCCAACCCCTTGGAGCTCCAGCAGAAATCAGCCCTGAGAACCTCAGTGTCTCCTGAACCCCAAAACCAAACCCAGCAGCTGTTAGCTCCCTACTGCTAAACTCACCCTACAGGCTCCTTTCAACATGCACTCAGGATCACTGGCTATAAGACAAATTAAAAATGGGTAAGCACTTATCTCTGCTTAGGAAATATGCAGCCTCGTGTACAGACCCTTCCAAATAATTAATCTGCCAACTGCAGGGCTGAATCAGCAGAAAAAAGGCTGAGGACAAAGCACAAAGTACATTTTTCTTAGCATGGTGATCCACCAGTCCCCTCTTAATTGTAACGTAACAGTGATCCTTACTTCATCTTGCTCCCCACCCCCTTCTTCATTGTAGTTGAGGATGTTTTCCCTGATGTCCTCCAGATCCTCAGGATGAGCAGAGCCGTGGTAAACGCCTCCACGCACACCCTTGCGTGTCTTCCAGTGGGCCCAGAGGAGGCCGGCACTGAGCAGAGCTATGGGAACAGAGGAGCAGAGCAGAGGTGATGCAGGCACCAGTAAACCCCAGTGCGCAGCAGGGCCAGCACGGCTGCACTCTGGGGTTCTCAGAAAATGTCTGGGGTTTGCACTTTCCAGTGTGGTGAACATCAAACACAGAAAAAAAGCCTTTAAAGAGCATTTTGCAACACCCTTTAAAGCCCAACTCAAAGTTGGTTAAAGACCAAGTGGTGTCTCTGACCTGTCTCTGTCCTGTGGTGGAGTTGAACTTTGTCACAGAAAATGGATTACAGAGGGGGACAAAAAAGTAACAAGATGATGACAGTAACAGACACAATTATACAAAAATGAAACACAAGAAGACACACGACAAAACAGGAAATTACTTTTAGATGTTTTACTAGAAAACAAGATTCAGGCATATTTTGCCTTAGCATTCATTGATTTAAACAATTTTCTTAAATGCTGAAGTGCATTTTACACAACTGACAAGCTTCAACATCAGATACTGAACATTCTATAGAAACTTGTGTGTCACTGTGTTACCAACTCTATGAAAATTGATAAAAGCTCAGAGTAACACCTCAAAGCATTGAATGCCATAAATTACGGGTGCAGTGAATTAAGGAAACTAGAATCTCTTACAGAATATCTACATGGAAGCAGTTCTGTGGAGGAGCATCTAAATGACCTTGGGACTGAAACTGAGGTACACACAGGTCCATGCCCTGCACTCCTCTAACATAAAGAGCTATTATCAACCTCAGCTATCTGGGATTCCAAGAGCTGTGATACCACTTAACTTCCCACAATTTTGCTGCTCACATTTGCATAGCAAACATAGTATCTAGCAGTGTTGGGGAAAACGATGGTATTTCCATACTCTTACAACAACTTCTGAATGAAACTGCATTAACACTAAAAGCCAGGAGAAAAATCCCATGTCTTTACTCAGGCAAACTTCCATGATATTTGAATAAACAAGAAACATTCCAAGATGTGATCCTTCCTCACTAGTAAGATCCTTCTGGTTTTCCTCTTCTTTTTGAGATCCAATGCCTAGGCCTGAAAATGGCTGAGGAAGCCAAAAGCAGCTGTTTAGGAGCTGGGACACAACTAGCAAGATGCAAAGTCTGCTCCTGCCTGACCAGGGTATTCCTGTCAGACAGGAAGTTTCTCCATGAAAAATCTGTTTCATGCTCTGAAGTATTTTAAACAATGCTTATCTGGTAGTAATTTCTGCTCTTGCTGTTCAATTGCATTTGCTTCCAATTATGCATCTGAACAGTCCCTCAGCAATGAAGTGAAAATGTGAAGAAAACAAAACTGCAGAGACCTTCCATAGCTCACAAATGTTGATTCACTTAGCAATGGATGCACAGAGGGATGAGAAATCAGTGACAGGACCATAGTAAAGGAATGAAGGCAGAGTCGAGGATTTTCCGCCAGGACATGAGACGATGACTGCTCAGGACAGGTGGACACGTGAGCTCACCACAGGTAATACAAGACATAGTTGCCATAGCTACCTAAGAGCGCCAGGAAGCAGATGCAGATGGCGAAGAGGGAGGTGAAGCTCAGGCCCGTGTCCTTGTGGAAGATGGCCAGGGTGATCTCACAGTGGCGCCCGGTGTAGCCGTCGGGGCAGTGGCACTGGAAGGCGGTGGGGGACAGCGACACGCAGGTGCCATAGTTGCAGGGCTGCTCGGCGCACGCCGTGTACACGCACTGCCAGCCTGAGGCGTTCTCCAGGATCATGTGTCCTGCAGGGCAGCTGCTCACACCAAGGCAAAATGGGACCATTAGATTGGGAGGAAACAGCCATGACAGGCAGCACTGAAGTTTTTAAAACACACTTTGGTGACACTCTGCACGGTTTCTGAAGCAGCCACTGGGAGTAAGGTACGCGAAATCATTACAGGTTGTAGCTTTTCCTGAGGTAGCCATGCTCCACAACTTCAAACCCGTATGTCTGGGGCTTTCAGAACTCTGGTAGTTCCACTGCCTTCTGCAAGATTATCCTTATCAAAACCAGGTGGGTTGGGGTCTGCAGTTCTGGGGTGACACTCTGCACGGTTTCTGAAGCAGCCACTGGGAGTAAGGTACGCGAAATCATTACAGGTTGTAGCTTTTCCCGAGGTAGCCATGCTCCACAACTTCAAACCCGTATGTCTGGGGCTTTCAGAACTCTGGTAGTTCCACTGCCTTCTGCAAGATTATCCTTATCAAAACCAGGTGGGTTGGGGTCTGCAGTTCTGGCTAGGCAGGACAAGCTGTGCTATGTTCTTTGAGTTTCCAGAGTTAGAGAACTCCATTTGTGTGCACAGTGGCAGTCAGGAGTGTGTGCAACATTAAGGTGTTTGTAAGTAAAGTGTACATTTGCACACCACAACCAACAGGAATTAGTGTTGTCCTGACCCCAGCCCCAGCCATACACACAAGAATCTGAGCTTAATGGTGTGGTGTTCCTCAGGCAGCTGGAGGAGCCTGGGAGGGAACAGACGTAATAGGCTGGGGCTGTGTAAGGAGTCAGACCCTCACAGGAGAAAGCACTGACACTGCACAACACAAGCTTTACAGCACAGCCAGGGAACTGTGCCACTCCAGCTCACACACCCTCCTGTCCTGGTTCCAGGGTTTATAAACATTCTGGATTTGCTGCTTCTCTTTAAATGTTTTCCATTAGACAGGCAGCTGAACTTGCTCCAGAATCCCTGGAGCCAGGCTGATTTAAATCAGCTGAGGGTGGTGCCTGTAAGGACAGAGCAACCTTCTGCCGATGCAGGTGTACAGCTTTGTATGCCACTGTGGTTCCAGGGATTTGATGAGGTTTGCCAGGGGCAGCCTTCAAGCTCCACACTTCAACATCCACCCCTTCCCACCTCATTCTGAAAGGTTTTGTGCTTCTATTTTCACCAGTTACCTGCATTCGTGCATCATCCACAAATCAATACAAATAAATTCCTGGTTGCAAGGGTTATTCCTACAGGCCTCCGAAGAACAGCCTTCTTTGACGCCTTGGGCACTCAATACTGACACCATCTCCTTCCCATGAGTGTCCAGAGGGATTCTGTAGTTGTTAAATCTGACATCCTTCATACATCCTGCAGCAAGGCACAAAGAGACAGTTTTAAAAACCATTCAGCAAGATCATTTGAAGCAGCTGTAAGATTTGGCAGTTTATGCTTAACAAAGGACACAGGCTATCAAAGTTTAAATCCAGGACTGAATCCACTTAAACTTTCATAGCCTTGTCCTTCATTTTTGGACTGAATTTGCTAAAGTTTTATATCAAAATTCCCAGCATTTTCCATGAGAATCAAGTGCTGCTGCAGGCCTGTGCTGGTTTTGGCTGGGGCAGACTTATTTCTCTTCCCAGAGGCTGGTGTGGGGCTGTGTTTTGGATCTGTGCTGAACACAGGATTGATAATATAGAGATGTTTCTGTTCTTGCTGAGCAGGGCTCACACAGACCCAAGGCTTTTCCTGGCTTTTGTAGGGCCATGCTGGGAAGGAAGGTGGGGATGCACAGGAGGCTTGGAAGGGACACAGCCAGGACAGGTGACCCCAGCTGACCCACGGGATATTCCAGACCATATCATCACATCATGCACAGGATGCATGCAGTGAGGGGAAGAAGGAGGAAAGGGAGATGTTTGGAGTGAATGTGTTTGCCACCCCAGGTAACCATTCCACGGGATGTGGCCCTGCTCTCCTGGAGGTGCTGAACACCTGCCTGTCCATGGGAAGCAGGGAATTCATTCCATGTTTTGCTGTGCTTGCATGCATGGCTTTTGCTTTCCCTATTAAACTGTCTTTATCTCAACCCAGGGATCTTCCAGCTTTTACCCTTCTGATTGTCTCCCTGATTCTGCTGGTAGGGAAGTGAGCGAGAGGCTTTGAGGGGCTGGAGGCTGGATGGGGTTAAACCATGACAGGGCCCCTATTTGCCTGAGTTAAAGTCAGTGGAATATGTACCCCTCCACTGTGATTTCCATCAAAAAGTCCAAATATTGTGGAAAATCTGTTACACGTGGATAACCTGTTCTATTTTTCAATGCACCAGTAAAAATGTGTTTGGCTGATTTTAAATTGTAGCTTACAGCTTAACTTTCTAGTGTGAAGAGCAAACCACAAATAATGGGGAAAGAGAACAATCAGAGATAGAAAATTTGTACTGAAGATGTGTGACATTAACTTTGTATGCACGAGATGCCTCAGTATGAAAACATATACTTTGATAAATTAAGTACATTTTATGACTTTGAAGTCCTTAAAGTTTCAGCTACATAGCAGCAACATTAATTGTCCTAATTAAAATGATATTCACGCAACCATTTGACTTCTTTATTTACTTAAAAACAAACACTATTACTCCCATAAATAAAAAATTCAAAATATGCTCCCTAATTCACATCATAAACTTTATTTATTGGATTCTTCTAGTAAAGCAATAGAAAACAATATTTTTCTAAATAATTTGTGATACACTTACATTGTAAATTATTACTCTATTTAATTTTTCTCCAGGCACTTTTGTATTACTCACTGAAGTACTTTTGCCTGGTGAAAACGTGACCAGGTTGTTCTGAATGGATTTACTAGGACCTGGTTAAAGAGGTGAAGGGCATGGGAGAGAGGTGACCTACAGACACCAGGTGCATTTAACCAGCAGCCATGTGTCTTCCTTGACAATAAAAGCTGTGCTGCTGTGCTTTACTTACACTGTGGGTTTAAGCAAAGGCCAAACTTCCAGCTGAGCTCAGAGCAAAGAGCTGCCATGGATATCCCAGACTTAAAATTCTTTATATTTCTCCTTTGTGGAACTACTCAATTTCCAGGCTGGAACTGATTTGCTTTTAACAGACACCATGACCTCATCCATTCAGTTGCTAAAAATTCAGATTTTTAGCTCTAATTCAATAAACCATTTCTAATTTTAGTTAATGCTTTGACTGAGTATAAAATCCAGTAATACAGAGGTAATAAACCAGGATTTGGTGGGTGCTATGCAATTCACATATAAAATGGAAAAATTCCTTTCAGCACAGGAACAGATGTGTTTGGGAAGGAACGAGAGCTACCAAACAGACTGGACAGAACCATGCACTGAACCAGCTCTGTCTATCCAAGGCAGGGAGCCATCCACAGTCCACCCAGGAGAAGCTTCTGGATCTCCAGGTACAAACACTCTGCAGCCAAAGCAAGAGGTGACCATCATTGTTCCAAGTCCAGTAGCCAAGTGCATTTGCTGACAATTATCTGCTGTACCTTCTCCTGGTCAGAACAGCTTATCTGTTCCTGTGGCAAAGTGTCATGCAGGACATCCCTGTACTTTGGGCTCTACATAAACAAGAAGGTTTCCTGAAATATGCCTTCGTTTTTAAAGATCCATATTATGAACAATGAGATCAAGAACTCCTACCTTGAAAACTCTTGTTTTGATTGAATGGGTACGTGTTTCCAAGGACCAAGCTACTGGGGTCAATGACAATCTCTGCTGCTTTAGTAATCTCTCTCTTCCCACCTCCTTCGTAAAGGCGAAGAGTAAATTCATTTTCGTTTCTCTCCAGTGTGATGTGATGCCATTCACCATTATCAACGTGGTAGGAGGGAAGGCTTACAGAATAGTCCCCATCACCCAGATTGTATGAGACCACTAAGAGTCCCTGAACAACCTTGTGGATAATTAACAAATAGCAAAAAAAGAAAAGTCATTGCCTGGCATTTTGTATTGGCCTGTAACTTCAATCTTAAAGCATTTGTTTAAATTTAGGGTATGTTTACACTGCACATTTAAGTGTAATATAAAAATACTTCACGTGCTACTGAACTAGGCGACCTAAATATGGTAGCAATATACTCACAGTAATATCTAAGCCACCTGGAGTAATTGATCTCTCTTGCATAAATTAGAACTGCCACAGGCACCTTGCTTCGCAGAGTCTGAACTATGCAGAATTGGCCACATGGTTCAAAAGGACACCAGGTACACACCCTATTCATCCTATACTGTATAGAAACTGTATTTCACTGCAACTGCCATTGAAATCTGACGAGATACCACAGCTGAGTGGTCAATATCTCAAGTAAAGCATCAGACCCACACGTATCCGTAAAACAAATTCCCAAGTCTTGGTCAGCCTAAGTTTTTTGTTCATTTTCCATCTCTTAAGTGAGTGTTTCTCTGAGCTGTCTCTGGCACTGATGTCACAGTGTCTCTGTGTGGGGTGCCCCCTCACCTGCAGGGTGATGTGCTCGTCCTTGCCCCGGGACAGCATGGTGGTGATGACGCTGTCGGGCTGCCGGGTGCGCACCAGGGCCTCAAACAGCGTCCTGCGGGCAGACACACTGACAGGGAGCTGGTAGCGGATGTGGCTGCCTGCCTCAAACATGTACTCCTTGGCCACTGAAGGGGATAGAAACCTTTAAACCATCTCGTGAGGAGAGGGAAGTATCATTATTTCCCTTAATGTCGTAAGAAGAGTTGAAAGTAAAAGGAAACAATTGCAATGCACAGCATGGATCTGTGAGACAGCTTGTCTTTTGGGACATACCCCTGCATTTATTTCCGAGCCAGCTTCCCCAGTCACTCTCTCGCTTCATTTTTCTCTGTAAAGAGGTGTTCTCCCACCCAACTTGATCCTGCTAATGCTCTTCCTTACAATGCTCACATGGGATGACAGCAGGGAAGCAGCACCTCTGACCAAGACAAGAGACTGCAGACCATGTATTAAGTACCATGATCAAATTTCACAACGTGCTATTTTATAGTTGTCTTTCTGCTGTAAACTTTGGCTCCATGAGAGCTACAGATCCTGCTATTCCCAAAGCACAGCTCCTTAAGCCAGCAGTCTCTTCCTGACGGCAGCAGAGCAGTGATTTCTAGTTCCAGTTGTATGTTTCTAATTCTGCACAGAAAGTGGTACTGGCACACTCATATTTTTTAGGTTATTCGATATTTCTGAAAGTGTAGACAGATGCAAACAACTGTAATAAATTTTTTTTTTCTTAATTTTTTTCTCATGCAGACATGTCATTATACAGTCATTGCACAAACACCCTCAGGATTAAAGAAATGATCCCATACCAAGAAAGCAATTTCTCAAAGGGAATTAGAAAAGAAATTGTTAACAATCAGAAGCAACTACACTGCAACATGGCTTTACATAATGTAAACATCAGAAATCACCTCAGCAATATTACCTGCAAAGATTTGAAGTTTCCTGTACTGTAAAATTTAGCAGCCTACCAATAATGAAACAGATAAACAGGGTTCACCTTTATCACATCGATAACCGTGGTAGCCCGGCAAACAGTGACATGCAAACGAGCCCCAGTCTCCAAGGCACCTCCCGTGGATACCACAGGAAGAAGATCCCATGGTCTCACAGCTCCCATCCGTCAGGGTGCACCCAGGGAAGCTGTTCAGGGACTCTGCAGGAGACTGAAGGTCATATACCTTCAAGAGAAAATTCATGACACAAAAATATTATTCGAGAAACATTTTATTTTTAAACAGAAATAGATGCACCACTTCACTGTCTGTTCCTCATCTGCATTGCTTAAGTTACTAAGTTTGCTTTCTGACATTCAGACTTCAGCTGATTTTATCAAGAGCATATTCTGCCTTTGAATAAACTCAACTGACTATGAAAGCAAAAAAACCCTAATACTTCCTAACAAAGCAGACAGCTGGCATAAATGTACTGTTATACAATTGCCATTCAGAAGTTCCCTGAATGCATAAAGAAGCTTGGAGAACAGCTGCATGAAGCAGGGGATAAGCAAACACACAGTTCTTGGCTCATTAATACATCTCCTTGTACTGAGAAATAACTTTTCAAGGTAGTTATTCTAATTATCACAGAAAACCCCAGAATTTTCTTCTATCTTTCACTGATGCATGTGGGCATTGAATACATTAATGGAAGCAGAAGTTTCATGTGTAATATAAATCTCCCAAAAATTAAATAACAAAGTTTTCTCCTCTGCTAAAGCAAATGTTACTCTGCTCTTACCTGAGTATCCAAGATGAAATTGCGCAAACAACCAGAAAAATGCTTGTGTAGCAATTGTGGGTAGGAATATGGTAATGACTCTTTCACACCACCCAGTTGGAGAACATGGTTTGCATTCAAATACCTTTAAAAATCATAAAAATAATAAAAATAGATGTGCATCTACCTTCAAACACAGGCAGATAAATAAATACACTGCATTTCCAAATAACACAGACTTTATAACATAACAATAGAATGCAACTACTTTATCTTCTCTCTCTGAAATAGTCATTGAGGAGATGTTGGCCCTTTAAAATAAAGGGCATTGTTTTAAATGTGACAGTGAAACCTACTGGAAGTTTAATTGTGGGACACTATTTCATTTTGGATATGTTTGTGTTCAAGTCAGAAACATCTGTGATATTCTAGACACCAAATTCTCCTTCAAGTGTTCTGTGTGTGCACTGTCATCCTATGCTGTAGGAATACTACAACAAAGACTATTCTGTGTATGACAAAGGTCAGAAACCTAAAAGTTGGGTCCATGTGGTCTAAAAGGCATGGTAAACATGTCCAGTCTCTGCACTGTCTCCCAATCATCTCTCCAAGCCAAAGAGCTCCATGTATTTTAGTCCTCATACTTTTTTTTCCCCAGAGTTATCAATTCATTTCTTTTGTATTCACTTTTCCTTATATTTTCCCCCTTTTTTGTGCTCCTCTCATGACGAGGAGAGCTCCACGCAGCTGTGGACAAGGCTTAATCCCAATGCTCATCAGAATGCTTGCTGGGACTATCTATGTCACAGCTCCAATATCTTTGTTAGTACAAAGGTTTCCCTAAAATATAACCCGAATATTCCTCACTGTAACTTTAGGCCCTGTACAGAAGAGATTGTCTAAATCCTCTTTGTACCATTCTTTTATACACACTGAGACTTATCGTATCTCTCCTCAGTTTTCCCTTCTTTCTGTTAGCTGACCTCAATTCCTTCATTCTTGATTCTTACTCTCAGGGTGAGCTGATCACAGTCATTTCTCTTCTCTGGACTGCACCCAGTTGCTCCTTGTCCACCCTGCACTGTGGGGCACAAACTGGACCCAGGACTCCAAAGCCAACTGGCCTAAATTCATGAGGTTTTCAAGAGCAGGCTCACAGTGACTTGATGAACAGAGAGAAATTCTCTGGGTGAAGGATGGTACACAGGACCCACAAAAGCTCCAGTAACAGCCACAGTGGTCTGGGGCTGTCACTTAGTACTGCGACACTACTCAGGGGAAGACTGGTTCCTTAAAATTTGTTTAGTGCTTTAAGGTCCAGGCTTGGCCTAGAAGGTCCAAGAAAAGAGGAAATACTTTTTATGCTCCCAGTCATCAATAACTTGGCTTCAATCTAACAGATAAAATGTTCACAGGCCTTGGAACCAACTGCCTGTCAGGGAATCTCCAGGAATGTACCTTGCTCTCCTTGGAACAGACCCAAAGACTTCACAATTTGTGCGATCTTCAGTGGACAACCACCTGCCAACCCCTTCTATCTCCGACACCGCGGCTGCAATGCACCGGTCCAGAGTGAACCGAACATCCTGTGCCAGAACACAGCACTACTCAGGCAACAGTTGCTGCACAATTCAATAAACATGTTATATCAAATTTTGATCTTTTACTTCTTGCATACCATCAAGCAAAAAGGGTTGGGTTTTTCCCTGTTCTGTTTTCCATCTTTCAATAACCAGGAGAGCCAAAATGGAACCATTTAGCAAAAGGAGCTACTTAGCTCTGCACTTTATTTATGCTTCTGAGTATTTTAACCACTTACACAAGATCTGTAACTGCATTTGCAAGTAAATAATTATCTGCTTTTTGTGCATAAGTAATGGATTCTAGTGTCCACATTCTACATGTGCTGCTGCAGAGCTTAAAAAAGGCAAAGAGATTCCTCTGATTCCAGAATATGGATTACAACATCCGTGGATTTGGAATTAACAATGAGGTCTTCCCAAAATTTCTATTACTCATCAAATCTACAAGAACTGTTAGGACAATATATATAATTACCCAGTCTTTTCTTTCTACTGTCCTGTCTCTGCACAAAGAAATGCTATGGGAAATATTAATATCCAGATATAGAAAAAAAAAAATCCAATAACTGACCTGACCATTGGTTCTGACTTCCAGTCGATGCCACTTCTTGTCTGCTACGTTCAGATTACTTGGAAACTGCAGCACCACAAAACCTGTGCCAGGGCTCATC